>NC_088602.1:147934246-148238157 GCF_036013475.1 Columba livia | reverse complement strand
CTTCTCTCCTCTTCTCTCCTCTTCTCTCCTCTTCTCTCCTCTTCTCTCCTCTTCTCTCCTCTTCTCTTCTCTTCTCTTCTCTTCTCTTCTCTTCTCTTCTCTTCTCTTCTCTTCTCTTCTCTTCTCTTCTCTTCTCTTCTCTTCTCTTCTCTTCTCTTCTCTTCTCCCCTCTCCCTCTCCCTCTCCCTCTCCCTCTCCCTCTCCCTCTCCCTCTCCCTCTCCCTCTCCCTCTCCCTCTCCCTCTCCCTCTCCCTCTCCCTCTCCCTCTCCTCTTGCTTTGACCACTGTTCCTTTCTTTCAGGATTGCCACATGGTAGATGAGGCCACCCTTGAGGAAGATGAAAGCCAGGACTACCAAGTGCTGTCGGTATCAGAGAATGAGACCTCCCCACCATGCTGTTCAAAACGCACCTTCAGACATGTGACACAAATTACCTGAGTAATGTCCAATGGGTAAAAAAAATAGCCTGGATATCACAGTAAAAATGACCTGGATATCACAGTAAGAAACTGGGTTTCTCAAGGAAGATCTCAAATAAATCTGCTCTCATGTCCCACTGTATCCCCAGATCTGATCTGAGAGTGACATGTTTTCTCACAACAGTACAATAACAGGAATATAAAGAAAAATATGGATCCATATGGCAACATTTATAATGCCCATTTCAACGGCACTATTTTGACATCATGATGTTTTCTTATAAAGTTTTACATCAAAGAATCGAGAAGATATAATCTCAGCATTTTTTAAGTTTGAACACATCTTCAAAATCCTGCTCATTTCTCTGTCTCTCGTTTGCCACATACAAAAAAACAACCTAGTATTTGAGATAAAAATTTTATTTGCCTAATGTAAGGCAGTATTTTGAAAATAATTATGTTTAGAAAATTTGGAGAGTTTTGTTAATGTCAGTCCTTCTCTCTTGGAAGGTCTTCATACTGGTATTGACTCACATTAAAAACATTGCTAACCCAACCTGGTCTTTTAAATAAAAAGTATGTTTTGCCACTGTTGACAAGCACACTAATGCACATGATTTCAGAACTCCCCATATATAGACACTGATTACACCATTTCACCTTTACTTGAGGGACCTCTGGGTAAATCAGCGTTATCCAAGGCTTAGGCCACTCAAAAATATTTGTCCAGCACTAGATGAACATTCACCATTTTTCCAGAAGTCAAATACATGTGCAAATGACTGGTTAGATGTCTTTGTAGTCACAAAGCTTCTTAATGATCTTTATTAATTGAAGAATTATAATCCCAATCTGAATGGGAAGAACCTTTGGAGTTCCTTGGCTGCTGCTGTCCTTACATGATCATTGACCACATTCACATTCAACAGTAGCTGCTACTGGGAACCAGGGGGCTGCAGTTTCATTTGCTTTTTGTGTAAGTCCCTTAGTAATTCTTTGTAAAAACTTCCCAAAGCATAGTAATGTATATACAGATCAATACATCTGCTTGCTCTAGGATATGCAAAGATCTGAAAATCAGATCTTTAGCATCGTCGTACAGATCACACAGCTAGAACACTATCTAGACACTCGGTAGCTATAAATTTAAACTCAAAGTGATGCAGGTTCTGAAATCTTATCAAATCCCCCACAGCTTTTTATTTTTTTTCCAGCTTTCTTTCATTTCACATACCAGCACTTTAAATCCATGCGTACCTTAATATTGTGTGTGAAATGACAGTGGGTACAGCTTTCCTTGTGTCTTTTCCAGTTAAAAAAATGTCTCTGTCTGGACAAGACAAATCTTGTGTATTACACTTATTACTTTCTGTTGTATGTTCTCACATCTTGTCTGAGTGCCTGGGTATGTACTAAATATACACAGTTATATTATTCTCAGTGATTTTTAATTGTACATGGTTGTATGTGGATTGCATTTTAATATATGTGCAGCGGTATAAGGCATACGATGTGGGGTGAGTATCTGTGTGTGATTGATGGAAAGAATTAGGGAGATTTTCCAATGAAACACTCCTGTTACAGACGGATACAGCACACCTCATTACTGCATTTGGCACTGATTACACAGTTCAATTCTTTGAAGGACAAAGATTTTCCAAATCTGTTTTCTTGGTGAGCTACAGAGGCCCACCTGACTTAACTGACCCCAAAATATTCTTCACTTATGATCTGAGGCTGGACAATATAAGTATTGGATAGGAGCGTTATTTGACATTTTAAAAAATTTGCCCTTTCTTTGCAAAGTTGATCACGACCATGCTGTACATTTGGACTGCACAGGTTGAAAAATTGATGTGACTGATCTTGGAAACATGCAAATAGAGCTGGCAAGAGTGGAATGAAGTGAGAAGAAGAGGGTTGCTATGTGGAGGTGGAAGGGATTACTTATTAGAAAAATGCTGTAAGATGTAGTCTGTTCCCTTGACTAGAGTTTAAGGAGCCAAACACAGGCTGTGGTGCTATTGAATTGCAATATAATTATTAACTCAGGTATTGACGTATACAGAGCTATTGTTCCATCAATATAGACACATATAGAAATATCTATAATATACTGATGATATTTATTGATTCTCATCTTAGTTTCATAGAAACCACACAACATGACAGAGAAGATAAATAATGGGTATACATTTAAATGCTCTGTTATGAGTCAAGCTAAGAGCTCAGAAAGTGCAATATACACTGGTGTCAGATATAAGCGTTTATCCAAGAGAGCTGGAGCCTCTTGTTAATGTCAGCTCATAGTACATGTGCCATCCTTGTCAAACAGAGCTCAAAAGTACCAGCTCTATCAGTGTGTTATTGCATTAACACCTTCCTCTTTGAATCGCATCAGCCCACACAGTCAGCTCTCACTCAAGATGAAGCGGAATCTGCTGATCAGCCTGGGCAATATTCCATAGGGAAGAGGGCACTATTTTTGTGTAAAGATTTGTGGGATTAGTGTTATCATGAGTTGTGTTTGTGACTCCAGAAAACCGGCAATTAAAAATGTTGATTGAACCGGATGGATGTTTCCTACGCTCAGTTCGTATTACAATAGGTAAGTTAGTAACGCAATTCCCTTATGGGAAAGAAAAACAAACAAACAAAAAAAACCCCACACAAAACCACACAGAAAAAATCTGAAAGAAAAAGAATTTAAGACCTGGTAGAGCAGATGTGTTTGCCCTTCACCAGAATGCAGTCTTATCTTCTTATCTCACTCGTTATCAAAAAGCAAGCAGTCACTTGCTAAATGCATCATCCTTCCTGCCCTCTCAGTTCTGCGTCTCATTCTCCTTGTGTTGCCTCCCTTTGGTTTCTCCAGTTCCCTGTGCACATCAGTGAGTTGCCAGGGGAACCTTCAGGTGACTCGTGTACCTGTTTCTTTCCCAGTTTGCTGTCCCAGTTCAAGAAACCAAGTATGCCCGTGACTTTATCCCACTGCCCATGGTCAAGCAGAAACACCATATCTACAAGATAAACTTGCAGGCTGTATTACTGGGTGAAAAAAACAGGTCAGGAGAGACTTGTTCCTTCAATCATGTGTACAAGTCCGTCTTTTACAGCATTTTAGTATAAATTTGGGAGCATTCCATCTGTCTTTCATTGTCATTGTGATGAGCCAGACAATTTGTCTGGCTTGTGTGGAGATAAGCTGTGCCTGGTTTCTAGGTTTGGAAGTACCTTTGTCTTTGTGTACGTCACACCTGAAGAAACCTTGCTACAAGTCTGATGTCTCAGAGTAGTGAGCTCAGGCCACGTTATCTATTGGTATCTTTGAAACCAAAGGGAGACTCTGAAATTTTCTATATTTGAAAATACTTTTGCTTTTGTCCTCGGAAATTGCTAAGGGTATTTGTATAGAAAGCAAAACTAATATTTTTGCAGTTCTGTTTTCAAGACGGAATATGCAAAAAAAAAAAAAAAAGGAAGAGCAAAAAAAAGAAACAGGAACTTTCCAAAATAAGCCTAGTTTACTTCTCAAATTAAGGTAGCTTTGCTTCAAGGTCAAGCAACCCTTATTTTCATGGGTTTTGAGCGTTTACAAACAGATGTTCTACTGCAATGGCATACGGCAAAATTTCACAAGGAAGAATTTGCATGGACTGGAAAAAAAAAGAAGAATTTCATAGGCAATCATGCAGAACAAACTCAAGAGTTTCTGTCAGTTCTTGTGGTAACAACAAGATTTTGATGCCTGATCTCATCAGTGCTGGTAATAAGTTCAGTGATTAATGAACAGATTCAGGTAATTTCTGGGGTTTATTTAAAACTGTCTTGATTATAGCACTTTTGGCACATAGTGGACCTGAGATCAAGGTCCCTTATCTTGCTTTGCAGCCAAGATAACGGTGTATGTGGTAAACTATGTACATTTCCAGCCTGGAACCACGCTGCTCAGCATAACACGTCAAATAGACACTCCTGTGATTCTGAGAGAGGTGCTTTAGGGAAAGATGGAAATCCTTTCTGGGAAAATGGACTCTGCTGGTTCCATACCAAAATGAGTACATAAATCATCATCCAGTTTACCATCCATTTTGCAAAACAGATTATATATGTTTGCCTCAGCTATGGTTAACTGCTCTTTCCAGTTGCCTGGGAAATAAATATTTTAGAGTTGATGATGACTTTCACTTTTTTCTTTTGGTTACAGTTTGAACCTGTAATAACACCCCACAACATAACCTTGGTTCATCCCATTTTTGTTTATGCCTGTGGCAACACCAGTGTGTTACCCAGTGGCGCAGGTGATTGCTATGGAGCCAATCCAGATTTTTCCCTGTGCTCTCAGGTGCTTGTGGGCTGGGCTGTTGGAGGAGAGGTGAGTCTGCAGGTCCCATTCCCTGCCCCATTTCTTGTTATGTACAGCTGCACCCTTGTTGGCAGCTTGTTCAGTTAAGACCCCACAGTCCTGCAAGGCCAAACAAACTGGGGAAGTTTCCTCATACTGTCCCTACTTTGCTTCTGCTGCATTGGGTGATGCCGGCCATTTCTACATAGTTGTCAATACTCTGCATATTATTATTATCATCATACCTGCGTTAAACAAGTTTTGTATGTTGCACACTAAGGCTCTCATTCTGACCTTTTGATAAAGTTGCCATTCATTTCACAAAATGCTCCTTGTGCTAGTCTTGCATAACAGACAGAAGTGTACCTGCTTTCTGCTTTTTTTCTACTGGCTCTGCCTCTTCTTCAGCAGAGTAAAATTAAAAGTTCAGTGAAACTGGTGCTTCTGAGCGGCCTAGTTAGAATTCAGTGCTGCACAAATTGTAGCATCTATCTTATGCCTTTCAAAGCAAAATGTATTTTGTATTTCTATAGTATGCATGTACACAGGGATGGAGAGATGGAGGAGGTAAGTTTTAGACAAAACCCTTATACTAATTCTATTCATATTTTATATTATACAGTGCCAATATTGATATGAAATTTGCTGTAATAGTGTACACATACTATAACAATTTCTTATTAATTATAGAATAAAAATAAATATTAAACCAGTCAAAAGGACAAATGAAAAATAAAGCTTGAAAATTCTTCCTTGTTCCAATTCAGATGGAAAAGAAATAGAACTGGCAGAATTTCCCAGAACATTTTGATTTCTAACAATATGTAAATAAATATTCAGAAATGTGAGAAAATAAGAACTTTCTTTTTGTAAGTGTTCAATCAAAAAAAAAAAAACCCAAACAAACAAACAGAGAAGTATTATAAACTAACTACTCCATATAACTTTATTCCTCCTTTTCCTCTTCAGTCTTACCAATTTCCAAATGAAGCTGGAATTTCCATAGGGACACTTAGGGACCCTCAGTACATCCAACTAGAAATCCATTACAGCAATTTTGACTTGTTACCAGGTGAGTAAGTGCTGGGCAGTTGTCTGACAAAGAATGTCTTCAGGATGGAAGTCTCAGACCTCATCTACATGCCTATCAGAAACCAGCTTCTGCATTAAATCCTTTCATACGCTGCTCAGTACAACCTTCAGGACAGCAAGAGTCAGCTGGACTGGGCTCCCATTCAGGAAGAACTTAAATTTTAGAAACACTGTTACACCTGCTTAGATCAGATGCATCTTGCCATCGAAAAAGCAGAGCACATCCTCCCGCTGTGTGGGAGTGTTGGGGAAAACATCAGGGAAATGTGGGCATCATAGGAAAAAGGAGTGGAGTGGGAAGGGACAGCGTGGCTGCAGGAGAAACAGCTGTATCAAGGCTCAGGGTGAAGACCTGAGAGCCTAATAATACCACCCCAGGCTTCTATAATGCCGTGTACTCCAGCCCTCAGTCTTTGTGACAGGTAATGAAGAATGCCACCATGGTATTTGCCATCATTTTATAGAAGGGGACACAAAAGTGTGGAGTAATTTTATGGGAACTGTCTGAGACTATAAGTAGGTCTTCTTGTTAATCTGTGCCTGTTCCCAGCCTGTGATTGGGAAAGAGACGCTGCATGCGCTGTTGCTTCAGGCCCCACTTCTGATGTTTCTGGGGTCATTGCTGAAGGAGTAGTCATTTTTCTTTTACAGGCTTGATTGACAGTTCAGGGATGCGAATCTATCACATGCCAGAGCTACGGAAATATGATGTGGGGGTTCTGCAAACAGGTGTCTTCATTTTCCCTGTGCATTTCATTCCTCCTGGAGCAGAATCCTACAGATCTTATGGCCTGTGCAATTCCAGCCAGTTTGATGAAGTGAGTATGAGGAAAGCCATACGAAATCTCTCTTGATCATTCCCACTTTAGGTTTTCATCTTGCTGTAGACAGGTCCAAAAGTCATTTGGTGCAGGGTGCCATCTTAGCCTCCATGTTTGCATGGTGCAAAATGGATATCTGTTCTCAGAAGAGACTCAAGGTTTGGCCCAAGAGCATTAGCAGAGCTGTGTAAGCATGTCAGAACCATAGCTCAAATACCCCTTCATCCCATCTAAGTGAAAGGGAAACAAAACCTAAAGGATGTAGTGACTTCCTAAGACACCCAAGGGAGTCTGGTCCATCACATGCAAGTGGCCATAGGCGTGTGGAAGGTGCAGGAAGGCAGTACCAGGCTGGGAGGATGTGGTGCTGTCTCTCAGGTCAAGAAGGTACCTCTAGAGTGGAGATCTAACATCCCACAAAACACAGACAAGAGGCTGCTGGTAATAATCAGCTCTAGTGGACTGTGGGATCCAGGGAATTTATCCTCTCCAGGACTGCTAGATGTGAGGTTGCCACTTTCCCTTTTTTCATTTCCAGCCAGTGCTGAGGCTGTGGATAAACTCCAAAGGGATAAGACACTCCCAACCCCATCCAAACATGCACACTCAGAGAGTGGACTCAGCTGACCACGGACAGATAAACACAGACAGGAGAACATGGCCTTTACAGATACCACCCAGACACAAACAATGCTCACATGAGCATGGACAGCACATATGACCCAATCTTCTTCCTCTTCTCGGACTAATCAGACTTAAAGTTCACGAGAGGAACACAACCGTATGCTCACTCACCCAGCTCCCAGATGTAATCACATTTGTTCTTCTCTTCAATTTCTGGTCCGGACCATAAGTCCTTTCAGTATCTGTACCCAGATTCAGGGCCCTTTTTTTCATTCTCTGGTCTGGATCTTGGGTCTTTCCAGCTTGAAGCTCCCTAATGGATCATCCCACCTCAAAACCACAGGCACACACATATATACCATATAGGGAGCACACTCGTGCAGAAAGTAGTCAAAAACAGAGTTTAATAAGATAGTACAGTCAGCAGCAATCAAGTACCAGGTTGGATCAGACAAACATACTGACCAGTAGTCTGCTTGAGTACAGCTGCGCTCTCCTCTTCCTCTCTCCATTTTTGCCATGTTTCTTTCTCTCTTTCCCTTCCTTTGACCTCTTCCCTAAGCATCCCACAATAAATTTTGTACACTCCCCTAACCCACTTAGAACATCCTGTAAATTTTACGCAGTCCAACAAACCCCCTTGGATGGGCCTTAAATTTGCTTCCTTTTATGAGGCCTGAGGTAATCTTGCTTTTCTTCTTTTATCAATTTTCAAAGATTTTCTTTGAGCCTTTAAAGGTTTACATTTCAATTGTTCTTTTAGTGGTTTATTGATCAGTGTCTTATGATTTCTGCTTTCACTCTTTCTGTTATCTGCTCTTTCTTAGACTTTGTGTATCTGGATGTTTAACTTACTATCTCTCCTGTATATTGTCTTTGTTTTTTACTTAGCTGATAGTGAGATATGCTTACAGTACCCAGCATGAGGTATCACAAATTCAGACAACTATGCCAGAGTACCTAAAGCCAGAAGGGTCATTTCCAAAAAGGCTCACTAGAGCAACATTTCAATCAGTAGTGACCTACATAAGGAAATGGGCTTCAATGTCCTTTTTAAGAAAAATGGTAAGCTGACAATTATATGAGTTCCATCAAGCTTTTGACTTGATGGGCAGGACTGAAACATAGTGCTGAGCTCTGTCTGCCAGACTTTGACCTACTTCATTTTGAACCACAGATGAATGGGATGCTGGTTCCAGATCTGCATGTCTTTGCCTACTTGCTTCACACCCACCTGTCTGGCAAAGGAGTGAAAGCTGCTCAACACCGGTAAGAGAAGGAAACTCACAGTGTCGCTGCCCATGCCACAGGACCCTTCTCTACCTCCTGGGCTAGAGTGAATGAGAATGATGTTCCCAGGTTAGTCTCCATCTGTCAGTGCCCAAGACACTGTACTGTCTGAGTTAAAGTATAAAGAACTAGCTCCTAGTGAAAGATCAGCTCAGCAGAGAGTAAGAGATAAGAGATCAGTACTGCACCTCTTGTTAAATAAAACAGGCCCAGGCAGTGAGCTCAAGCACTGGGCTGCTGCTAATCCACACTAGGTAGCAGGTAGACAGTGCCCTTGCTTAGCTTGGTCCTGCTAACTAGACTCATGCTGAGGCCACACAGGCACAGTTCTGGGGATTGCATGTACCACTTTCCCGTGGGCTGTGTGGGAAAAACTACCCTGGGTTGGGTTTCCTCCACCATCCTCCCACACTGAAAACTTCAGCACCCTTATGCACTCTCTGATCACAGCCCAGCCCACAGAGCATGAATTCTCATTTTCAAGCTATGAAAATAGCAGATTGTGGTCTGCAGCATAGCATTTAAACACTACTTCAGACGCTTAGAATTTTTGAAAATAAACAAACAAACAAACAAACAAACAGAACTAAAAAAAAACAATTTTGCTTTGGCCAAAGAGGCATCACAGAGGTGCAAGTGCTTGGTAGTATAGGTGTGGGGCCTATCTCCCCCTTAGGTTTCTAATTTCAGAATAACCAGCTAAAGGACTGGGCAGAGAAGAACCTAATGATGTTCAACAAGCGTGAGTGTAGGATCCTGCACCTGGGGAGCAATAACCGCAGGCACCAGTACAGGTTAGGGCAGGACCTGCCGGAAAGCAGCACTGCAGAGAAGGACTTGGGAGTTCTGGTCGACAACAGGTTGACCATGAGTCAACAACGTGCCCTTGTGGCCAAGAAGGCCAATGGCTGCACTAGGAAAAGTGTGACCAGCAGGCCGAGGGAGGTTCTCCTCCCCCTCTACTCTGCCCTGGTGAGGCAACATCTGGAGTACAGCATCCAGTTCTGGGCTTCCCAGTTTAAGAAGGACAACGAATTAGTGGAGGGAGTCCAGCACCAGGCTATGAAGATGATTCAGGGTCTGGAGCATCTTTCTTATGAGGAGAGACTGAGAGAGCTGGATCTGTTCAGCCTGCAGAAGAGAAGCTGAGAGGGGATCTTATCAATGTTTATAAATATCCCAAGGCTGGGTGTCAAGACGATGGGATCAGACTCTTTCCAGTGGTGCCCAATGATAGGATAAGGGGCAATAGGCACAGACTGAAGCACAGAACGTTCCACCTAAACATGAGGAGAAACTTCTTTATTTTGAGGGTGACAGACCCCTGGAACAGGCTGCCCAGAGAGGTTGTGGAGCCTCCTTCTCTGGAGACATTCAACTCCACCCCGGACACATTCCTGTGTGATCTGCTCTGGGTGAACCTGCTTTAGCAGGTGGGTTGGACTAGATGATCTCCAGAGGTCCCTTCCAACCCCAACCATTCTGTGATTCTGTGATAAGCCAAGCACCACACTCCAGACAGTTACATGGAGGCAGACAATCTGTGCCAGTGAGACAGAGGACAATGCAATATGGGTGTAACCCAAGATGTTGCAGTGACACCCCAGTCTTGGAGTCCTCAGTTTGACACCTTCAAAATCAAGTTCCCTGCCTGTTTATGTGGCATTGCTGGTGCATGCTCTGGGTTATGATGTGAGTCCCATCTGGAATGGCAGGGGGAAATTTTGGCATTGCCTTAGAAGGTTGTGCTCTAACATCAAATCCCCAGACCCCTGCACTGTCTCACATAACTGAGCCACATGCTGATTCACAAGATCTAAGAACCTGGAATATGGTTGGAGAAGCAGCACTCAAGCTTGACCTAAGAAGCAACATCACCAGGCACTGTAGAAAGAGCAAGGAAGAGTTCATATGTGATACTTCTGCATTGGCATGGAAGTCCTAAAGAGCCTGCCAACTTTACACAGCTAGGGTCAGCAGTCTTTTCATTTAGGACAGCATTTTGTAATGCAAGTACTGGAGTTCTTACTTCTGGGATTCCAGGCTGTCATCTGAAACACAAAAGTTTCAAGGCACAACAATTACTAACATGTAAAAAGTCCATATTTGGACTCCAGACCAAAGAGGGTTGAGTGAGAAATTTTAGGTGTATGTTTGGGACTGACTGTTGCTGCAAGTCTGTTCTGTGAGTCATGGTACAAAAGAGATCAAGCATCATTTCTGGAGGGGATTTTTCTTGTCTCTGTTTATTTCAGTCAGAAATCGGTTATTCCATACCCCTCCCTGGAAATGTTATAGCTTTCTCCCCTTGTTTGTCTTCCCCAGGAATGGTGAGCAGCTGGGGATCTTCTCTGAGGACAATAAATATGAATTCAGACTGCAGGAGATTTGGGACATGAAAGAAATCCTCATTACCAAACCAGTACATTCCTCCCCTGGGATGCAGCCATGGGTGGCCAGGCTGGGGAGGTGCTGAGCACCAGAGGTGTCAAAGCCTGTCGACATATTCTGTCCTTCCTTCCTCCTCAGGCTGTGGCCTGTTGTTTTCACACAGTTTCCAGGTTGCCCATATTGCAAGCAGTTGTTTTGCGTGTTTTGCCTGTGTGGCTCTGACAGTGTGACCTATTGTGTTCCCTAGGGGATGAGATCCTGGTTGAATGCAACTATGAGACACTGGATTGGTCAAGAATTACTTCTGTAAGTTTGTTTGTCTACATACAAATCTTTCACTGCTTTTAAAAACAGTTTATCACCGTTAACATCTTTTGGGCAGACATATCTCTCTTCCTCAAGCAAATACATCCCTGGAAAAAGCTTCTTGTGCCAGACACAATATTATATATATACTGAGGTGTGCCTTGCACAGCTGCTGCATGGCTGGAGAGTAGGTCTCCAGCAAGACCCTCCTAAAATAGGCTTATGAACAGATCCCAAAGCTGTCTTGCATCCAATACCATGAAAGCTAACTCTTGTCTAAAACGTCAAGTGCAAGTAGCGAAACTTGCAGCTGAGTTGGTTTTCAATCATTGAACACTTGGATTTAGTGGACAGGCAGAAGTCAAATACAGAAACTGCTGTAATCTGACAGCTGGGTCTGATTTGGACTTCTCAAAATATGAAGACGTTCTTTTTAGTTCTTCTTATTCATACCAAGCATCAATTCTGCAGAAATTAGCATGTAAACAATTATTGTCATACTTCATAACTTATTTTAAAGAGTATGCCATATGGAGGAGTTAATGACATTATTGCACTTGGAAATATGCACAAGAAATAGATTTTACCTGAAGAGGATTACAGAGTTTATATTCACAGAGAGCAACATTGTTTGCTCTGGTTGGGTCCATTCCAAACGTAGGGATCAACTGAAAAATTCCAATCTAGATGTCACACTGAGTTTATTCCATTAATATTTTAGTTGGACTTTCCAAAGTTTCAGATTTGATGATACAAATATGAAATACATAGTAGTGAAAATACTGTATACAAATATAGTAGTCTGAAATACAAATGTAGTAGTCTCCCTGAATGAGAGAATAAGTATCTTTAGGTTATATTTAGGTTATAAAACCACAGAGCAGTCTATTTAACAGACACTCTTGTGAGGATACTTTGATTCTCTAACTCTCCTGCTTTTTTTTTTTCTTGTTGATTTTTGGGTTTTTTTAAAAAATAATTTGACCAAATAGGATCTGTTTGAGCTGTGAACAAGAGTGCTTTCCTGAGGAGAAACAGTCTCCTCATTGTGTCTTAGCAGACCTTTGAGTCATCCTTGGGTCTTTGCAGGGTGGGTTAAGCACCATGAATGAGATGTGTCTCACATTCCTCTTCTACTGCCCTCGTAACAACATCTCCAGTTGTTTGAGCTACTCTGACATGTTGCATGTTGCATGTGTACTCAAGCGGGAGGCCTCAGAGTAAGTCCTAAGTCAACATGTTTCTGGAGGTAGCAGAGTAAAATGTAGCTACAAAGAATGGAAAAAGGAAAAGATAATGACAACGAAATGTTGCTGATAAGGAAGAAAGAGACATTTATCTGGATCTGTCAAGTTGAGCTCCCTTGTTGCAGGAAATCTATTAACTGTGATACTTTAGCAATCTTTTTCTCCTTTATCATTTTTTCCCCTTCATTTCTTTTGTCTGCCTTCCTCTGCTTCTCATCATTTGTCTTCTCCACCTCCCTGTAACCCTTACTCTCTCCCCAGTGCAGAGGAAGGAATGATGGCCATGGACTTTTTTGACTGGGACAATGAGACTGTCAAAATTGCAAAGAAAGCAGCCGAGGAGGCAGTTCAAGTAGTCTTAATTAGAAACATTAATGTAAGTCTCCCTTCTGAGCAGTTTGTGGTTGGGGAAATGGACTTGACTCTGACATTCCAAGAGTAAAGCACAGATGAGAGATAGAGCCAACACACAACACCTTTGGTAACACCAGCTATTCACAGTTCATCCATGGCTGTAGGAACTGAAAGGAGTTATCTGAATTATGAAGTTTTCTCTCTTAGGCTGCAGTTGCAAATAACTGTACAAGACATATTGGGTCACCACTTAACTTTGAACTTAAAAAGATAAAAAATATTCTCCAAAGAGAAAAAAACACTCCTGTGTCTTGGTAATATAACAGGGCCTAAGAGGTGATGCCATGGCAGTGCATTTTTGACAGAACGAGCAATAAAATAGAGCTGAAAGTCCCTCAGACAATGTACACAGAAAGGGAGTTACAGTGATCCAGAAAATACCCATACATGACATAGCTTCCTGGCTCTTACTTATCTGGCTGCATTTCAGTGGTACCTACTTATCGTAGAGGTAAATTAGGGAAAAAGTCTCTTAACTGAGAAAGGATCAAAATTCCATCTTCTCTCTCAGAAAGCTTTCTGCTCTCAGAAGACTCATGTCGTGGCTTTCTCTGAGATAGCCAGTCACACATCTGGATAGCAAGAAAACTGAGTAAAACATGTCCCAAACTTGCAGTGTTATGCCAGAATCTTGTGGCTCCCAACTTAAAAACAGATCATGTAAATTTTTTTTTCCCTTATTTCCTTCCATCCTCAGGAACTCCAGAGAAATGAGAGTGGTCTAATCAGAGACATCAATATTCCAGAGCGGGCTGCCTGTCACAATATTTCTGGACACCTCTCAATGTCAGGCCTGAGGGCCACAGCAAACCTTTGTTTGAACACAGTTTGTGCTTCTGAGTCATCAGCCACCAAAGAAACCACTTCACTTCCTTTTCTTTCACTCACACAGCTGGTGTTTGCTTGGCTTATCTTGGCCTCTGAATACGGAAACTGAGGGGCAGAACACCAAAACAGATCACTGGCCTGCTGGAGAAGACTCTGAAGTTACCACCTGGTAATGGGGTATTCCAGATCTGATGGCCCTGAACATGAGAGGATACTTAAACAATAGAAAAATGTCTCCCTTTGGAAGAAATACGTTCAACAGGCACTGGCATTTATTTCCGTTTCATTAAAAATACTTTCTAGTATAGTTCATTCTGAATCAGAAAAGCAATGTACTATAATGCAGTAAAGACAGGAAAGCAGGCACCTCTTCAATAGCTGCTCTTAATTATTAAATCCAGAGCTTTCATAGATGGGCTACTATATGTATTTGCTCACTGCCATTTCAGTAATCATTATCTATTGTCAAGCTATCAACATACTGCCTGTACTCAGGTCAGTACAGAAAACTAAGCTCCTAAGTTATTAACGTCTTTGAATCTAAAACTAGTCCTGCCATATCTAGCAAGAAAGTATGTATTCCAATGACCTCATGGCAGAGAATTCACCTGCTGATTGCCAGGTAATAATGACACAAGGACTCATTGTTTACAGAAAAATGGACTTTATACATTGTCATATAGCCAACCTATGAATTCAAATTTTACAAAAGCTAAGCCATTTGTTGCTCTTTTCTTATATTTTTCCCCAATGTATACACGAGAATTAGAAGAGCAAATCTGATGATAGTTATGTTCTTTGTCACGATACTTACTCTTCTGAATTTCAAATTTCATACTGAAATTTTTCAACAAATTATCTCCTCACTTTCCCAAAGGCAGAGTCTCTGCTTATTTTGACAATAATTGGTACACAAGGCAAACACACCCTCAGACTTTAAAAGCAAGCGTCACAAACAGAGTGATTAGGAGGTTAACTAACCATGCAGAGTGGATTCCTTCCTCGGTGGACTAATGAACATGTATTAGCTAGTAATTAGCTTGGCTAAAACTGAAGCATGGACAGAAAAAAAATATTTGCCTTGAAGGCAAGTTCATGAAGAGAACCCATGAGATTGCAAGAGAATCATCCAGACACCCAGTCATGTCCTGAATAGAGCATACATTACAGAGATCACTGCACTGTGCTTAGTAACATAATCTTAATTCTCACTAAACATTTTCCCCTTCAGATTCCTATGGGAATATACCAAATTCCTTCTGAGTCAGAGCATAGCCAAGTCACTGCAAGGCCAGTAGTAGTGAGTGACACATTCACCCTCCATTGTACTTAATGAGGGTCAGAGGTGTGCATAGAATAAAACAGAACAGTTCCAGTTGCAAAGTACCTACAACAATCATCTAGTCCAACTGCCTGACCAATTCAGGGCTGACCAGAAGTTAAAGCTCATTACTAAGGGCATTGTCCAAATTTCTCTTCAACACTGACAGGCTTGGGGCATCAGCTACATCTCTAGGAAGCCTGTTCCAGTGGTTCACCACCCTCTCGGTAAAGAAATGTTTCCTAACGTCAAGTAAGAACCTCTCTTGATGCAGCTTTGAACCATCCCCATGTGTCTTGTCACTGGATACAAGGGAGAAGAGATCAGCACCTCCCTACCCACATCCCCTCCTCAGGAAGATGTGGAGGCCACCTCTCAGCCTCCTTTTCTCCAGCCTAGACAGATCCAGAGTCCTTGGCTGCTCCTCACAGGACATGCCTTCCAGCCCTTCCACCAGTGTTGTTGCCTTCCTCTGGATGCATTCAAGGACCTTCACATACTTCTTAAATTGTGGTGCCCTGAGCTGGTTTTGGCTGGGAAAGAGTTAATTTTCTTCACGGTAGCTAGTATGGGGTTATGCTTTGAATTTGTGCTGAAAACAGTGTTGATAGTACCAGAATGTTTCAGCTACTGCTGAGCAGTGCTTACACAGAGCCAAGGCCTTTCCTGCTTCTTGCACCACCTCACTAGCGAGTGGACTGGGGATGCACAAGAAGTTGGGAGGGCACACAGCTGGGGGAGCTGACCCCAACTGACCAAAGGGGTGTTCCATACCGTACAACGTCTTGCTCAGCAATATAAAACTGTTGGAAGAGGAAGGGGAGGCCATTTGTGGTGATGGCGTTTGTCTTCCCAAGTAACTGTTACATGTGACGGAGCCCAGCTTTCTTGGAGATGGATGAACACCTGCCTGCCCATGGGAAGCTGTGAATGAATTCCTTGTTCTGTTTTGCTTGTTGCATGGCTCTTGCTTTACCTATTAAACTGTCTTTCTCTCAACCCAAGAGTTTTCTCACTTTTACTCTTCCAGTTCTCTCCTCCATCCCACTGGAGTGGGGAGTGAGTGAGCGGCTGCATGGTGTTTAATTGCCAGCTGGGGTTAAACCATGACAGGTCCAGAACTGCACACAGCACTCACAGTTAGGCTTGCACCAATGCTGAATGCAGCAGGATAATCACCTCTTTTGACGTGCTGGTTATGATGTGTTTGATGCACCCCAGGATGTGGTTTGACCTCTTGGCTGCCAGGGCACACCCTGCTGGTTCACATTGAGCCTCCTGTCGACCAACAGATCAGGTTGGGTCATCAGCTTCTGCTGGCAGATTACATCTGCTATCAGCACAAAAACTAAATTTGACATTTCCAATTGGAAATGCTGCTATGAGCAAAGGTATTTCCTCTAACAAGGATTCCCAGTACAATGTCCATAGCTGCCACCTCCTGCTCTATGAAAGCATTAGTCATGCAGGAACTAAAAGCCTGGAAAGCCTAGAGGCTTGTCTTGTTTAAACTAACCTATTCCAGTTGCTGCCTTTGCATATTAAACACCTTTAGTCCTTCCCAAAAGAGACTGGACCAATCCCACGTCAATGAATCCCCGTTTGCCATCAGAAGTTACCTACAAGTGGAAGAACATGCTTCTGAGATGCACAAAACCCAACATTCTGCAGGACAGGGCAAGTGAGCTTGGTTCTGGTTTAGAGGAGCTGCAGACATGACAGAGCCTTAAGATGTGGCAGAGTCCTGTTTTGGCAGGGTCCTGTTTCAGCAGCGTTGAAAACCTTTCTCTGTGGATCAGGGGCAAATGTATCATGCTGTCAGACGTCTGCTTTCGAGAGCCTTTTTGGATGGCAAGGGTTGCTCCCTGTGATGTGCCATGGGTCCACCCTGAGAGCTTCACTCTGCTTCCCAGGGCCGACTTCCGAATCTCTGTACTTTTCTTGTCCTTTCCATTTCATATGATAAAGCTTGTCTTTTCAAAATACAAGGATGGGGGAAGGGACAAGGTGCCAATATTTGGTAATTCAGAATACTACTAATACCAGAATCACTTCTGGCATTACCATGTCAAGGCAACTACATCAAGGCCACAACCTTACGTTTAACGTGCTACTATCAAAAGATCGGTTAGAAGTGGGCTTCCCTTCTTATTACGAGTTTCTGTATTACCACAAGAGGAAAGTACTTCCTCCTGAAGGCTACAAAGGGGAGGGAGCTACGAGTTGTTCTCAGTCTAGAGTACTGTTTTAAAAACAGCAGCAAGGGGTCAAAAAGAAGCAGCGAGAGAATGCCAGAAAATCTCATTTACGCAGACTTGAACTTGACTGAATCAACCAGCTCCAGACTACAGGTCACTGATGTCCACGGTAGGTCAATCGATCTGTGCTGAACTTTCTTTGTATTCTTCAGCCTTCCTACCACACATTTTAAAAGAGTGCTGTGGAACACCAAAGCCCCAAGAGGATGAAGGAAATATAGGCGGCAGAGCTGTGAAAAATGTACAGGTGGAGTGTACACATAATTTTTTAACCAAAATAAAGGGGACAATTATAAGGTCCACTTTTCATTTATTAAGATGCAAATGTGAGGGGGAATTTATTATGTGATACTAAGAGTGGTTTGTATCAGTTTAGGAGATTACTCCACAGCTGAACATCAATTGCTCCTGAAGCAGGTGTGTTCTCATGCAGCAGACTCTGACTCCTGGAGCAAACTGATCAGGAGATCAAGTGCCTCATGTTTCTGTTGTTCAAAGCAGTTTCCTGCATAACCCATTTCTCCTTGCTGAGCACAGTAGGCATTGCTTCAGGGTTTCCTTCTTCCTGACTTTGTCTGTACAAACTACTTTTTTAATAAATCAAGCATAAAATGTTTCATGGACAGATCTAGTTTAATTTAGTATAAATGACTTGGCAAAATTCTAACCTAAAATTTAACTTTCTTTGATACACTAAGAATTATCACATAAATTTTTGCTCTGGTTTTGCTACATCTGCATCAAACTACATCCTAAAATAACAGACTTCATACAATTTGCCTCTGTGTTTTATTTTCTTTTTTCCTGCCATCCCGTGCTTGTCTTTTGCATAAAGTGTGATGCCTTGGCAGCTATTTTCAGATGGCTGGAGTTTCTAAAACCCAAAGAAAGTGTTTCTATCACCTTTCAACAGACTACTTCACGGATATGTTGACAGGCACCCAAAATAAATACCACCTGATGCATGTACTCCTACTTACAAATTTATATAGTTTTAATAGCATTTTTATGTTTCTTTGCTTGTGTCTTTCTGGAAAATCTCTATCAACTATTTTCTTCTATGTGTTCACTTAATTTAGGCAAAGTATTTCCCAGTAGCTATGCATATCTTACAGAAGAGAGCTCAAACACGGACTTCTGTCTTCTTTTTCCTCCAGCTTGCTATTTTCTCTTTGATAGTGGATTAACTGGATCAAATGCAGTGTTTCTAAAGGAAATAAATTAATTCCATAAGCCAGAAGAATGCACTTACTTAAACTCACAGAAAGCATTGACTCTGTATGGTGATAGAAACAAAGGGGCTTCGTTCTGTACATCAGGATGACTTTGAATGTTTTACAAAATTGCAACATCGTATTTCTTACTTTTACCCCCTTTTTATGTGTCACTGCCCTTCCTTCCTTCCCCACGTGCTTTCTTCCATAGTCATCTGTATTTATTATCTGCAGATGTTAGAACAGTTTTCACTTTTTCTACTGTCTTACAGTTAATTATTAACACTAACCCCTTCAAATTTAGAATGATCTGCAGGTTTCAGGTTTGCTTCACTACTGTAGCCATTCTCACCACTCACATGCGGGTGTGAACTGAATACAGACAAACTTAGACATTTTTCTCCACTTCTGAATAGATTTAAAATGCACGTGCCCATGTCTCCTCTGTTATTGTCTGCACTGAGGATAAACCAGATGTGTTTCTGCTTATAGCAGCTAGTCCTCTAAAGTGTGAATGCAATGGCCAAAAATATTATCCAGGCATAGTTAAACACAGTCACGTAAATCAGCTGCTGTCATGTGTTCAGCATTTCTCATCATTTCCATAATCTTTGTTCAATTTAAGTTGTTTCTCAGCTTTCTCTGTTCTCTGTTATTTTTGCCTGGTTTTAGATTCTACATATGCAGAAGTGAAAGTGCAATCCCTAGACACAAATGCTGCAGCTGACTACACATCTCCCGGTGAGTTTTTAGCTGTCTGCTAGAATTATATGGATTTAACGAGAGGAGAGCGCTCCTTATTTTCTAAAAGTTTAGCGATATAAAGCTGTATGGGAGACAGGAAGATACAATTGTCCGCTTTATAGAGCCAGAGGAGGGGGAAGTTGATGTGTTGCGTAATCTGTAACTAAACGCTTGTTGGCTTCACTAAGCATAGGAAGAAAAGGATCTTACGAGCCAGACCAAGAAACAATCTAGCCCAGCCTCATGTCTCCAACACAGGGAGAAAGTGAACAAGCAGAGATGCATAAGAAGAGGGTGGGCATAGCTGATACCTTGCTGTAACACTTTCACACGCATGCATCTATTCAGGGACTTCCTGAGACAGATGTGTTTCAAATTATGGACCCTCAGTGGATTTCTCTGCTACAAACTTGCCCAGTCTCCTCTTGGTTCTATATACAGTCCTGATTTCTATAATGTCCTTTGATAAGGGAAACCACAGTTCTTTCTGATATCACACAAAGAACCAGCTGCATTTCTTTATTCTGAGCTGTCCTCCTACTGACTTCAGCTGAAGTTCTCTGAAAAAGACAGTAAGCTGCCAAACCCCATCCAAGGTTATATATAATCCTGACATAGCCTCTTCTTAGTCATGTCTTTTTCTGCAGAACTCTAGTCTACTACGCCATCATTTACTGCTTCCCGTTTTTGAACCTTTTCCTATATACTTTTTGAAATAGGAGTACTAGAACTGCATGCACCATTGAAGATAGAGGCGAATCATGGATTTATAAAACCACATGGCAAACAAACATCCCTGATTGTTGTTTGTTTTCCCTCTGAATAATTCGTAACATGTGAGGTTGTAGAGTCTTCATCCTAGGAGAAACTCAAAACCTGACTGTGAACGGTCCTAGACAACCTGCTCTACCTGATGCTGCTTGAGCAGGAAAGTTGGACTAGGTGATCTGAAAAGTTCACTTCCAACCTAAATGATTCCGTGACAGTGTGGTCACAACAGCAGACCTGAAGTTGCCAGATCGTCTCTAGAATATTTTTATTTTTCATTCACATTATAGCTGTTATCTATCCCTGGGTGTAAAGATTGCTTTAAGAGTGGGGTTACCAAACAGCATTACTAAACCAGCTATCTCACATGTAATGTCTCTTGGAATTTTTTACTAAATCCAGGTTTTATTTGGGCCATAAGTCTTCTGGTTCATGCAGCTCTTCACAAGGAACTGCCCCAAAATGGAAGATCTACCCAGTTCTTACTCAGTCAGTCCTGATACAAGTGATTAATTCAGCTTCTTTACTACAGCCTTATCTTCTGAATGCTTCCTGGATAGCTAACAATCCACTGGCCTACAGATCTCCAGCAACATACTTTCTCTTTGTGTGTTTGAAGACACAATGTGTTGGAAACACACATGCTCAAAACTATGTTTCAGTCTTTTCCTTCTCAGGTTCTTTTCTGTCTAATTGTTTTTTTCTTATAATTTTTGGTCTCCCAGGGCTTGTGATGCTTTCTACTTTCTTCATTTGATGCCTACAGCTTTAGAAAGTTAATGATCTGTTCCCAATAGCTGTGTCAACTTCCTTTTACCTGTTCCCAGATCATTCTTAGTAGGTGCATTGTGCACTGGCCATGTGTTGCCAGGATGCTGTCCTTCAATAAAGTATTGTCTACCTGCACGGATTTAATTCTCTCTCAGCAGCCCTTTTTAGCTTCTTTTTAATAAGCTTCCTGTAGTTCCCCTCTTCTACCCACTAGCACTCTGTTTTTCCTTATGTAGTCTAGTACCACGATGACTCTTCCTTTTAACCATTTCCCCAAATACATGGCATATTGGAAGCCACCTAGGAAGCATCACAAGATTCAGTCTGGCTTCAGTATGCAAATATAGAAGGCCACAGATTCAACATCTTCCATGTCTATGCAGTTATCTGATACCTGAGGATATCTCAGACAACAGAAGCCACACATTTTCAGGTACCTGTCATCTGAGTACTTTAGTCTAGTGTGGAACGTGACAGGTGTTCTCAGCTTTTTATTCAGACTTCTAATATATGTGTAGAGCAGATATGACATACCTGTAGTTTGCTTCTTAATGTTTTGTTTAAATTACAGTCAGTTTTGCACTTTCTGCTTAACTGTTTTTACACTCTGACCTCACCTTTTCCTGAGAACACAGTGGTTTTGAAGTCACACATAATGGTAATATCACACTAAACTGCTCTTTAGCCTGTGTCATCTTCCCTTTCTTCATTTTAAGGGTTACTTAGAACCTTCAGCCACTGCTAGCTTGCTCTTATTAGTTTCAAAATCTATTTAAAACCTTATAGAAGTTGTGTCCAGCAGCCTGACTCCCTTATGGTTAAGATGAGACCTGTTCCTCCAGTGTTTGCACACTCTGCACCAGATGTGTCCCTAATTCCTGAAGAATGAGAAACCTGGATCCTCACTCCATCTTCTCAGCCAGCTGCTAAAATGTTGCCTTTCCATTTTCTCCTCCAATCCTGCATAAAGTACTCAAACCATTTCTGGAATTTCCACCTTAGGATTCCTGGTCATCAACTTCCTTCCTACAAGCTTCCATTTTTGCCAATAAAACTTCTTTCCACCCTTCCCAGTCTTGTTGGTAATCACATGCACTAGTGTATCAGTAGATAGTTTGCACCTACCAAATATATTTGTTGATTAGCACAGTCAGCATGTTTTCAGGGTGCAATCATTTCCCGACAAAACCTCCTCAAGCAGAAAACCTGACAGGTCAGACCTCTTCTTGGGCCCTTTCTTCTTTCAAAGACTGGTTTAAAATCAGTCCAGTTTAATGCTATTCTGACAACTTCTTAGCTTTTCAGTAATTCAAATAGTAACACACAAGTAGACGTGAAAATGAGGTTATGAGACAGAACAGACCAGATATTGACTGCAGTTGGGACAAAGACTCAGGATGGCTTCCTCATTTATCTAAAACTATTTACTTTACAGAGCAGAAGTGATAGCAGCAAAACCCTCAATTTGTTTTATAGATCCTAGTTGTCACACAGACACCGTAAAGTTCAAAGATAACAGAAGGGGTAAGTAAATACTCCAGTAGGTTTGTGAAGCAAGAAGAGATGGAAAGCTCTCCTTTACCTTTTAATTAAGTGTCTAACAAGTCCAATCAGCCACTGATTATTTCTCCTCTCTCAGACCTGCTTGTGGTCTATAGCACCCAGCCAGTATCCACTGAGTTGGCAGACTAACGAATATCGTAAGGATCCCCTTGAAGTAAAGCCTGAACAAAAGTCCCTAAACAACAGCCAAAACAGAAAGAGAAAACATTTCAACCCCTCTGAAAAATTTGCTTTGTTAGGGAGTATAACATGGCAGGACCTTCATCTGGTATGTGAATTGGGTTTTGCTTCCATAGTATTTTGAAGGGGCACATAAGAATCCTAGTGAGTGCTTAACTCTAGTATCAAGTGCAGTGGAATTTAACAAAGCATTCTAGGCCATGCAGGAGGGTTCAGGTTGAATGTCTGTCATGGGGGAAAAAAATATTAATGTATTTAGCACAAGAATAAACATCAGAAGGGACAGCACTGAAAGGCTTTGCCTAATTCAAACGAGTTGCTTCAGTGTGAGCCTGGAAAGGGCACCTTTAAATGAAGGTGAGGTTCCCAGTTGTTTCCCTAATCTTTATTTTTGCTGTCTGTAGGTAAAAACTGTTGCTCCAGAACATGTGTCGCTGTACTGGCTGCTGTGATAACCCTCCTACTGGTCTTAGCGGTGTGTCTCATACTCTTGTGTAAGTCCTACTAAAAGCGTAATAACTGCAATTAATTTGTGACTCTTGTCCACTGACCGACATCTAAGTCATGACCAGTAGGAACGGAAGGCTAGTTTGAAAGCACAGGATAGTCATTTTTAGCCATTCATAGCTGTGAGAAGAAATGCATAAAAGAGTTGAGAGTTTTGAAAGTTTAAAATTCCAAAAGAAAAAAGAAAAAAGCCAAAACCCAACTACAAAACCTTACAATGTTCAAACAATAAATAATTTATCATACAAATGTTTTGAAGAAACAAGATTAGATAATGCCAATTAGTAATGTAATTGCTATCCATGAGACTGTTTCAAGAAGATGATCTTCTATAATGTCACCAAGATGTCCATAACACCAAAAATCTTTAAAGAAATATGAATAAAAGCTGATTTGAAAGAGATAGCTAAGTCACAACTTAAAGGAATTTGTTTGCACCTTACTTGAATAAAAGCTTAGTCCTAGGTCTTGCTGCATATAGATCACTGAGTTCGTAACAAACCTTGAACTACGTAAAAAGATATATTTTTATTTTAGAGATAAAGCAGTCTTATCGCCATTAGGAAAAAAATAATAGACCCATGTGATAATTTTCTTTGAATATTTTCGAGGAATCATTTTAAAATTTCAGATACAGTTGCTGGGAGAATATCAAGGTTTTCTTACTGCAACACAGAGCCATCTGGAACAACATAATCCATTTTTAGCCTGTGTCATGATTCAACCCCAACCAGCAACTAAGCACCACGCAGCCGCTTGCTCACTCCCCCCTCCAGTGGAATGGAAGAGACAATCAGAAGAGTAAAAGTGCAAAAGCCCATGGGCTGCGATAAAGACAGTTTAATAGGTAAAGCTAAAGCTGCTCATGCAAGCAAAGCAAAACATGGAATTCATTCACTGCTTTCCCATGGGCAGGCAGGTGTTCAGCCATCTCCAGGAAAGCAGGGCTCCATCACATGCAACACCATTGGGAAGACAAACGCCACCACTCTGAACATCCTCCTCTTCCTTCTCCTTCCCCCAGCTTTATATACTGAGCATGATGTCATATGGTGTGGAATATCTCTGTGGCCAGTTTGGGTCAGCTGTCCTGACTGTGCCCCCTCCCATCTTCTTGTGCACCTGGCACAGTGTGAGAAGCTGAAGTGTCCTTGACTACTTAGCAACAACCAAAATATCAGTGTGTTCTCAATATTATTCTCATCCTAAATCCAAAACAGAGCACTGTACCAGCTACTGGGAAGAAAATCAACTGTATCCCAGCCAAAACCAATACAGCCTGTTCACTGTGAGTGATCCTTGAACTCCCTAATTTCAAAAGTAACTGAAGTCTTGACTAAGTTTCTAAACCGATAAAACCAAAGCCAAAGACAAGAAAAACACATAAAACCCACATGAGCTTCTCAAGTAAAATAACTATAAGCTTAGTTCATCTAAGGCCTCAGCTGCTTTCTTCACCCTCTCAAAACTCCTTTTCCTTTTTCTCTGTGATAAATTCATGCAGTCTAGCTAGTCATCAGATAATAAAAATAAATTTGTAAGCCTGCATCCAGAGGCATTTTTTCTGGCAGTCAGAAGCCTCCCATGGAGCACAAATTCCTCACAACCACTGTGTCAGAAGAAAGAGCAAAGTCAAGACTATTTCAGCCTGGGTGTCTGCTTTAAAACCCAAAATGAACTCTTATGTCTCATTTTGATCTGGGGGAGCAGCGCTGTTAAATAAGCTTCCACCTGGGCCACAGGTGTGCTCTCACCCCAGTTGTTAGGGGTAGCAGCAGACAGTGACTGCAGCTCCAAAGCTGTGTGGTGACACGTTTGACCAAGAACAGATTGGCTTGAGCACTGATCTCTCAAAGACAGCTCTTATTTCTTATTGCTATAGTTACACCTCTACTGTACACCACATTTACCGCTTCTCCGAAAATGTGTTGAGCATTTTTTGTTAAATTTCAGAATTAGGATCTTCGGAAATCTGCTCCATAGTATGGTACTACAATTTGGGTTTGTTTGTTTGTTTGTTTTAATGGAGGAGCAAAAAGGCGAGGAGTAGGTGTTCTGTGGGGGGTGATGGTGGGAGTCAAAGAGATGAAGAAGAGCTCTGACAGTGTAGGGCAAAATGGTCACCCATTCAAAGCAGCAATTGTATTCTTATTTCCAGACCACCCAACTGCAAGCAGCCCACCTGACTCAAAAATATTCTGTACTACCTGTGAAGACGAACTAGGTAGGTAACTCTCTGTCATTCAAAAGACAGTTTCCAGAAGTCTGTTAGATTGCTTTGGGCAGGGGACAGGGAGGAAGGGGGAGGGAGTGTGTCTGGATTGTGTTCAGAAGAAGAACAAACAAAAAATCTGACATCTCAGGAATAAAAAATCCTTACCCTGTACACTCAGGATGAGCTCTCAAGGCCAGACACATTTCACATTTTCACCTTCTTTAAAAGCAGTGCTTGGTCAGCACTGCATTACTGTTTCAGAGGGAAAAACTGACTGCTCTCTCATGCAGAGGAGCCCAAGGCTAGGTGAATGAACATGAATATAACAATCCCTTTGCTATCACAGCATTGTAGTGAACATGATGGATCAATGTCAGTGTGCCGCTTTTCAGATACCCCTCCATTCTTAACATTTTAACTAAGTGCAATTCCCTTTTGCTGTTTAGGAGCAGCTGGATAACCAACCAAACTATACCATGCAGTCTCTGTCTCCCTGAATCACATAACTTCTCCCAGATCTCGTTGTCTGTTCCTCCCAGTACCCTGCGTGGCAATGGAGAGAAATGTCCTTTCAGTAGCATCACTATTGCCATGTTTTGCAGCAGGCAAATAAGACTTTCGAAAAATGAAAGCTGCTTTTTGTCCTGACTACTTATCTTTATCTCCTGAGCAAAGATTTAAAAGGCTGGATAATGTTATCTGTGATTCTGCTTCTCTGACTCATGCCTAGTGACTCGTGGGCTGGTATTAGCTACAGAGACTGGCAGGAATCCCTTGTGGTCTGGTGAAAGATATAAGCAGGACCGCACAGGTACTTTTCTGACTGTAACTTACTCTCTTACCTTTATTTTGTAAGCAGATCCTTTCATTAGTATGAACATGGATTTTTCCACACCTGTTCTTCCCTCCTGCAGGTTGCCCCCAAGGATGGGAAAAAAACAGGGAAAAATGTTACTTCTTTTTTCCAAAGCCACAAAAAAATGATTGGAATGCCTCCCGTAAAGAATGCAGAGACAAGGAGTCAGACCTGGTGATCATTGAAAACAAGGAAGAACTGGTGAGATCTAAACTCATGGGGCTGCTTCCTGGGTTGCTTCACCTGTATGCCAAAGGGCCGCTGGATTACACTTGTGTCTTCTCAAGTTAGATGCCTTTGTGGATCTTGAATCTACTGTTAGCCATGTACCCCAAGCACCTCTGTATGGTAGCAAACACCTTCACAGTGAGACACATCTTGGTGGTTGAAGTCTTGCATCTAGAAGCTTCTCTCCCCAGGCACGCTCCCATGGGAAGGAGCAAACTCTCTGCCTGGCTGACTTACGTTTTAAAGGGATTTAGCATACAAAGCAAGAACAAACAAGTCAAACAGATGCTTATTTGTGAGAGCCATTGCTTTGACAAAAACTGAAAAATCTTTCCCATCACAACCAAAATAGAAGACTGTCACCAGGTATCAAGTCACATCTGGCTAACTACAATGTATATCTTCAATGTTATCACAGATATATTATTCTATTTAGTCTATTCTGAAGAAGCCTCAGGAAGAGAGATGACACTAAATAAAAACAGAAAATTCAGCCTTTGAAGCTGTGGAGACGGTGTGGCTGGATGCACACTGTACTTTCTGTGTTGGCTATCTAGCACTAAGCTTTCTGTGTACCACTGGTGAAGAAAATGTCATTTTAATGTGTTATCATCATTTGTTTCCTTTCCAGGATTATCTTCGTTCACAATCAAGAGGTCATTACTACTTACTTGGTCTCACATACTCTGAGAGAGAGAAGAAGTGGAAGTGGATTAACAACATGGAACATTGCACTGACATGTAAGCTTATTCCAGCAAGTCACTGTGATACCATGACCAGAAACAGTGTAAACAAAACAAAAATAACACATACACACACACAAAAACAAGCAAACAAACAAACAAACCCCAAGCCACCAAACAAACAGGGAGTACAAGCAAGACTGGGGAAGGGAGTAACAGTAAGATACCGGGCACTGCAATTTGTAGCAACCTGATTCCTTGAAATTCAGGTGTTTCAGCACATCCCTGTGAAAAGTCAAAGGGGGCCTGTAAGTCACATGGGAACACAGGTGTGTCACATCAGGATGGCAAAGAGAGGACACAGCTGTAGTTCTGGCAGGGAAGAAGGAATCTGACTGCATAGAGTTCAATGGGGAAAGAGGACATACCAAGCATGTACAAGAGAGAGCGTGATGTCAGCACCATTGCATGGATGATACCACAGAAGGGAAAAGTCTCTGGATGGGAAAACATGGCCCATGTACTTTTGTTGAGGTCTGGGGAAGAAAATTAAGGAATGGGAAGGAGACTCCAATCCCACTGACAATAATACAGCTTAGCAGCAAGGCCAGGTGCCACTCTGTCTTTCAAGGAAGTGGCACTGACTGTATCTTTCTCTCCCTGCTCAGGTTTACTATAGGAGGAGATCACACTGACTATTTCTGCGCTGTCATTGGACATGGTGAAGTAGCAACTGCACATTGCAATGGAACCTCAACAACACAAAATATGTGTGAAAAAGCTGCAAATATTTCAAGAAGTTGAAAGAAGAGCTAAAAAGAAGAGGTCCAGGCAGTAATGTCATCCTCAGCTTCCTGTAAGAATGGCAGATGGGATTTGTCTTACTTTAGCTGCCTAAATGTCTAGTCAAATGGATTCTTACAGGCTCCCCCTAGACACCTTGCCAAGCCTAGCACATTCTTTCCCAAGATGGATGTCTGAGATGGGAGCTCCTCTGGAGGAGCTCATATTTTCACACATTAGGAGTCTAGGTCACTTGCTTATACCAGATGCCCAACTTTCAGGCAGCCACTGTTCAGTGACGTGAGTCCAACCTCAGTGACAGGTGTGATCACCAGCAGACCCTATCTCTCATAGGCACATGCATATATATCCATACCTTCACAGCCCTGCCTGTGCACAAGGAGGTACTTCAAACCTTTGCCATGCACCGGTCTTCCCTATAGCTGCAAGTGAGGGTTAATACATATTTATATTTTGGATCCTGCAGAAAAGTGCAACCACACTCATTGCCATGTGTGCTTCCAGTGTTTTCCCTGAACACAGCTTAAAGTGCTAGGACTGAGGTCACAGCCACAGGTCAAGACCTAGTTTAGCAGGTGCAAATATAAGACTAAAAGATGCTTGCTCTGCAACCCAAAGATGAGACAAGAAACACCTGATGGAGAGAAGAAATGGATGTGATTCTGTGATTGCACCATTGGCCAAGGAATGACACACCTGTTACCTGGACCACCCTCCATGCATGTGTGTTATCATCTGCATTCTAACTACAGATCTGGTTATATAAAAGGAAGGAGATTGTTGGCTGGTGCAACTTTCTACTTTGAAAAAGTTTTCAACTCTTTTCCTTTGTTACAGGAAATATAGATGTGATCAGTTTTCGATCAGTAAGTCCAAAGACCTCATCATAGAAACCCTCACTAGTATTATCTTCTAGATGTGTAAGGTATCAAGAGACATTAGAGATACACTAGCTAAGAAAGCAATGGGCACACTGATAGACAAATTAGCAGGTGGCTAATAAGGGCATAATAATCTGATAACAGATCCTCTTCTAGCATATGAATGGAAGACACCTTGACTTGCTACCTTCTTGTATATTTCTTAGATGAACAGAATATCATAGAGGGGAATAAAGGGAGAATAAGGAGAAAAACACATTAGAATCAGCTTGTGAGTTGGAAATAATCCTGTCCCTGGCAGCTGACCAGTGGAAATGGGAAGCATCTCATACAAATCAACCATTTAGGAATAACTGACTGTCTGTGTGTACTTAAGAGAAGGCTATGGACCTTGAGAAGAATATGTGTCTGCAGAAAGGATGGCAAAGCTGCAAGTGTCAGTAGGATTTAACATCCAACATATAATATAGAGCTTGACTAGAAGAAGCAATATAATCCATTTTCAATGACATTCTCAAAAATAGCCTGGACACAAGACAACAAGGATGAAGATTCTGACTTTAATTTTTCTCTCTTATTTCAAATTGAAAATCTGAAAGCAACAATTTCAGCTGTGCTGTAATTCAACTAGATGCTGTGAATGACCTGGCTTGTGCTCTCCCATCCTGTTCTATTACAAAACTATACTCAGCTTCTATATTGGACAGGAGTCTGGAGTAGGAACCAATGCCAGATCTGAAAACTGGTCACAAGGACAGGTACCTATGGACAAGCACATTCTTACAGATTAAAAAGAACATGTGTAGCATCACTATTCAACAGTTTAGCAAGTTCCTTGGAAATGGATCTGATTTCTGCAGAAGTAACTGTGCTGATTTTACAGTGAAACACGGAGATTGCAAATTTCTGTTGTTATCTATCACAGACAATTAATATTTGTGTAATTAAGCTCAATTATATGAGAACATGCTGGGTCGGCCAAGATAGGGTTAATTTTCACAGGAATCTGGGGGGGGGACGCAGCCAGGACAGCTGACCCAAACTAGCCAAAGAGGTATCCTATACCATAACAGGTCAGTATAAAGTAGCCGGGGAGAGGAACACTCACTGCATGGGATCGTGTGATCCAGGGCCCTCTTTCTTCTCCAGGACCTCCAGGGCAGTGCAAGTGGGCATTGGGCATCCCTTGCTTTGTATATCCTTTCATTGTTATTATTATTGTTTATATTTTTCCCTTTTGGTGTTCTGTTTAACTCTTTTTATCCCAAACCACAACTTTTGCCTTCTGTTTGCTGATTCTCCTCCCCACGAGGGAAGGGGTGAGTGAGTGAGTGAGTGACCACGCGGTTCTGCGGTTCTAAGTTGCCAGCAGGGCCAAACCACGACACAGAAGAAGTGCAATGCATGACTGTTGCTTTAACAGTTTCTTCCTGTCTCAGAGTGTTCCACATAAAGCTCTTACAAAATTCATCCTGAAAAAAACAACCTTGTATGAGCATGTAAACTGAGATACTATTGATAGAAAGCATCAGAAATTAAGATTAAGCTATGAGAGCTGCAACTGAAGCCTTACCCAAGGCTGTTTTAAAAATCTGCCTGCTATAAAGCTGTTCTCAGATGTATCCACCACCACTTCACCTATTTTCAGTGGCAAAGTAGAGATTTTTGATAAATCAAATAGCTTCACCATGTAGATAGCATATTCGGGATTATGACTGCATTTCATCTTGAGAGGGACATCTCTTACAGCAATTCATTACTTTAGCTGATGCACAATAGTTCAGAATTCAGGCTTGAAATTTACAATTGCTTTTGGCAATAACATAAGGTAATATCATTTAAGATTGGTGTACCGTTTTTCTTTTAGATCATTTTATTTGTAGTGTCTCTTTCATTGTATCTTAGTGCATTAATTTTAATTCCTTTTCTTTACACCACAAACACCTGGAACATACCTTGAAATCCTCATTCTCCTTTTCTTCTGTTGCACTGCAAAATTCAAGTTGTGCAACAGAGAGGTAAACAGTGTGAGACAACAGGCACTTCTTAAATTTTGTTAACAGAAGAGAAATCAGCATCACAAAATGCATATGGAAAGAATGATCAGTGGGAATTTGGGGTGTCAAAATACAACAGCATGATGGACTTTGGATACAACACAATTTCAACATGTGCTTCAGATTATTGTTAGTTGCGAAATTCTATTCTTATGTGGAAATATGTTCACAAGCAAAAAAAAAAAAAAACACAAAAACACCTCAGAACTTACACCTGCTGTCTCATTCAAATGCCCATCTTTGAGAAAAATTAATATTTAAATGCAACAATGAAAAAGAAGACTTCTGCCTGATCAAAAAGATATTTTGCTTTTAAAGTGTGTTTATGCTCTTGCCTAGACATTATAGATAGAAGTGAGGCAACATGTTAGACCCCCAATACCATTTGATTTCAGGAACCGATTTCTTTCTTTACTAACTCCATTATTTTTAGTTCAATATTGTGCCTGTTGCAGATAAAAGTGTTGGTGGGCTTTGTTTGGGGTGGTTTTGTTTTGTTTTTTCAAACTAAAACTTCCAAAAGAAGGTAATACACAGCCCTCTGGGCCAGGAACAAAATGTGGCAGAGAGATGCAGTACAAGTATTTTGAGTAATTCTGTACAGAAGTAATAAATGTTAGCCTATTGCAGCCAGACAAAAGAAATGAGAATTCCCTTGCAGTTCTGTTTTTAAGATGCACTTTGTACTTCAGACCCACTCTGCACAGCTGTACTTGACCTTTGCGCCTAAGTCATAGCCAGCTGCTGAAGCCTCTGTGATGAGGAATCACTCCTCTACCTCTAGTTACTGCCCCCAGGGCCAAGCTTTAAGCTCCAGTCACAACCAAGAGAGATTTGGGCAGAACAAGGGCAGCGGCCTTCAGCATGATCCATCATACCCGTGGTGGGAGCTGCCCTTGGTTCACACCCAACTTGCTCTTCAGGCTCTGGACCTCCTGCTCCCTCTCTCCTGTGAACAAAGCTGAAACACACACACGTCTGGCACAATCACCCGCACCCCGGGGACACGAATCCCCCCTGGGACAGCACAGTCACCCTGCGCTTTCCCGGGCGGGCACCAGAGGGCAGCCAGCCCTCAGCGGAGACCCGCTGTGCCCGCTCCCTGCCGGCCACCGGCCCCGCAGCTCCGGCCACAACCCCAGCGGTGCCGGGGGACGTTTCACACGCCACACAACCCGGGTGCCTGGCCCCCGGCTGGGGAGGCTCGTCCCCTTGGCGCTGAGCCCAAAACACTGCCTCCCCACCAGCCCTGCCAGCCTCGGGGGCCAGTTCCCCGGGCAGCACCAAATGATCTGAGCCTCAGGGAACCCAGCTCAGGGTAGGCGCTTAGGTCTATCCCACTCCAATCATCTCTGGCAGTCCTTTAAACCCAGACACCCCCTCCCACCACTGCCCCCAGCCGGGGTCTCTGAGCTTGAACCCACCAACTCCTTTGGCCTCTCCACCTCCAGCTGATCCTGGCCCCAGATGTCATGGTGCAGTGACACAAGTCCCAGCAGCCCAGTGACAGCAGAGATGGGCATCTGAGCTCCTCACACAGCCCTACATGCACAGACACCCACTCTGGAGCACACCTGGCACAAGAAAGATGTGCAAGGGTAGGTCTCAGGGAATCAATCCCCAAACCAGCTTCTCACCCAACAAACTCAAGCCATCAAAACAATTTAGGTTCCTTTAACGACATCGGGCAAGATGAGATATTTGCTTCTGTGGCTGTGCCACCTTTCTGTTCCCTTCTACTGGTTAAATGACCAAATATATAATCCTAAAAATGCACATTGGGTTTCGTGGAGAAATAGTAAAACTCTTTGTTCAGGAAAAAAGGCACCTTAGCACCTTCTTTCCAAAAATTCCACTTTCCGTTCATGAACATGTAATCCGAGAACATTTGTTTCACAGCTTCCTGAAGGAAGCAAACCATAAAACCCGCAGCAATCCCCAGGCTGAAGTGAGACAACTCTGCTGAGAACAAATACACATTCTTAATTGAACAATAAAGGTACAATATATGCTATGGTGTAGGGACAGCCAACGGTTTAGATCGCTGCCTTCAGTGGTGTGCCTTCTCCAGCATGGGTCACCCACTGGCCACAGTGCCTTCAGGCATGTCCTTGCTCCAGCAGAGCTCATGGACCAGCTGCAGTCCCTTCAGAAGTAGAACCTTTCAGCATGGACCTCCTTCAAAGAGTGCACCTATGTTTCCAATAGCCTGTCAAGAGCCAGGGCACCAAAGGCTTAAGTTTTGGCATGAGACGGGGTATTTACATGGGTTTCAGAGCTAGCTGGAATTGGTTCTGGCTGGCACCGCACAGTTCATGGTCCCCATGTAGGTCACCATTGCCATCCCGTGACACCCCCCTGCAATTTATGTCCTTTACATTTCGCCCTTCACCTCACCGAAAGATATATTAGGAATTGTTTCACCTTTATATAAGCTTTACATTTAACATCATCACAGTCTTAATGTGTGTTCATGATAAACTCCATCCCCAGACCCTGCAGACCAGACTGGTGTAGTTAGCATCTCATCAGTGTGAATGTAACACACATCACAAATACACCCCTTCCCCAGCAGACAAAATTGTCAGGATCAACACTGCAGCAATCTTAACATATACTTTACAACCCCTTCCAAAACTTTTTCCAAGGTGAATCGTACTACTGGACTCCAAACGTTATCCTTTGCCATGCTGCTAATCTTCTGCTTGTCTTCTGGCATGCTCCCTCCAGTACAATACATGTAAGTTACTCCTTGACTTCCCACCAGCTAATCAGTCAGTACTGGAGGGGCAGTAGTAACAGTGCTCAGACCTTGGAGCTCTCAGGCCATGGCATCAGCAATCACCACTTTTTCAGGGTCCTTTCCCCCATGCCTGTAAACACAATCCAGCAGTCCAAGCAACTGCAGTCTACCACCTCCTTCTTCACAGTCGCTCTATGGGGATGTCTCACACCCAATGGGATCAGCAAGATCTGGCCATTGCTCCACACAGCCCTTCACTAGGGGATCCCAAAGCCCTCCTTTCTTGTGCAGGGCAGTGCTTGCAAGTAGCATAGAGACCAAACTCCCCAGAACTTTGCTCTCCCAAGACAAAACCTGCATCCCATTTGGTCTGGCTTCGCAGGACCACCACAGCCACTGCAGGGGCACCAGTTGCTGCAAGTATTCAGCATTTCTGTGATCTCACTCTGAGCAAAGAACTGTGAAGAATGTTCGCGCTCTGGGGAGCAGCACTCCCATCTCATTTCCCCCCACAGAGGCACAAGGATCCCCTCTCAGGCAATCACTTTAAGACCACTCGCTGCTCCTGCAGCTGCAGCCCGGCTCACCTGGCACACAGCTTTCCATCTGGCCAGTTCATTAGTATTAACTACTCACTTCCGACCAAAGGCCTCGCCTTTGCCCTGAGCACCTGCTAATGCACACTGCTCTGAAAAAGATCATCAGCCTGACTCCCTCACTCTGCTGCGCAGCCCCGGTCTCTCAGGCTTGGAGGAGCCATCTGTCTGCCTCTTCCTAATCACCTTCCCACCCAGCAATGGTCTCCCCAGGTCCTTCCTTTCTCCAGCTGCTCACACACTGTCTGCACTCACTCCTGGACACACGTGGGCTGCACTGCTTCCACCACTGTGTATTCTCAGGACCAAGACCATGGCTCCTTTCAGAGTCTCTCTCATTACTCCAGTTCTGGGCCATGACAGTGCTGCATGTCCCACACTTGCTGCAACAGCTACCATCCCAGGGCAAAACATTCTCCTCCCAGGGCAATCTCAGCTGATATATCACCAATTCACACAAATTTCATTTCACCAATTCAAGTACTGGGGAGGAGGGGGGGACGGGGAAAGAATACAGAAAAACAAATGTTAGTAAAAGCCTTTCTCCCCCTTCCCCTGCCTCTAAGCCAAACATCAATCCCCTCCCTGTCCTTGTCTCCACTTCCCCCATTTCTGCCCAGTGCATAGCAGTCCCTCCCCTGAGCTGAGGGCAGCTCAGAGGTTGGCACTGAGTGCCTGGCACTTCTCTTTACTGCTCAGCCCTGTTTACTGTGTCCTAGTGTTCCCAGGTAGGTGTGTGATATGCTGCCCCCATGGCTGTTGTCCCCAGGGCTGCCACTGCCTGGCAGGGGCGACCCAGCCTGCTGACCCCCGAGCAGGCAGCCCTGTCAGGATGAGCTGCCATCCTCCTTCTCCCCTGGCAGGAGGATCGCATGGGCCACGTGGGCTCTTCCCATGGCTGGAAGCTCAGTCACCCTAGGCAGCAGCACCAACTTCGGAGCCCTGTGAAACCTGTTCTCACTGCTCCAGGGCAACTCATGGTTTGCTTCTGCCCAGGTCTCCTACACCGGGTTAAGCCTGCCATTCCCACACGGTAACTGCTCTGTGCAGCAGGAATGCTTCCTCAGTGCTCAGCTGTGCCCAGAGCCTGCTTTTTGAGCAGCTGGGATTAATGGACAAATACCAGGGTGAAGACAAAAAAGCTTCATCAACTGTGAGAAGATGGGAGACCCACCAAAATACGGTCCTGGCTTAATCTGAGCCCAGAGGGAGAAAGAGGCCAAGGTCTTCTACAGTCAGGTTCAGCCAGGACCCTCAGATCTGTCTCCTGCCAACCAGAGGTTGAACTGGAGAACCCCATGGAGCAAGACAACCCCCCCCCCCTTAAAAGGAGAGCTTTTTAAAAGGCTCCAAGCAAGGCAAAAATTCCCACTGCCCTTCCCTGGGATTCGATCTTGAAATCCACACACCCTCACCTCAAAACACTGGCTTTAGCTAGGCTTGTATCTGCCAGTACCCCTAAAGCTGCAGAGCCCTGTGACTCTCCCCCTTAGGAGTCAAGATGATCACACTTTGCGACTCTGTCACCTCCTTACTTGGTGCTTTTCCAGCAGGCCACAGGGTCTCTGCTGGTAAAGACTGTCTCCACAAGGACATAACCACTTCCATTATATTGGACCCTGTTCTCTGAAACTAAACGCTGCTGGTCTCCAGTTACAATTTATGGTGGAATTACAATTGCTAAATGCAAAGTCAGCAAAACATACCGAAAAACTCAGCGTACTACACATCCTGTTTCAGTGCAAGATCTCACACACGGACAAAACAAACAAACAAACAGAAATATAAAAAATTCCTCCCCAACGCAATTTCTCATTGCCAGCACTCACTGTAAAAAAACCAACAACAACAAAAAAAAAACACACACACACACAAAAAAACAAACACCCACTGGCCATGTTATTATCAAGGACCCAGCTCACAAGATTTACCAGGATGGCTGTCACCTGGTGACACGTGCAGTACTTCATCTTCCCCCAAGGCCCTGCCACCATGTGATGGCCCCACCAGGCCCTTGCAAGAGGTAAACAGAGGAAAGCTGACTTGCCCTACAGCTGTAAGGGGAAAGTCTCCCATTCAGGAGAGCCAACAGCAAAAAACAAAATACAGAACTTCTGCCTGAAACCTCTTCTGACGAGATGGAGACAACTCTCTGAAAAGAAACCGCCAGAGAAAACCAAACCCAAACGGTAAAAGATAAGCACCAAGTTATATAACCGTTTTGCGATCCAAGTAAAAACACATTCGCATCCTGCCGGGGGACGGCTGATGGCACTGACACAAAACAGGAGGAACATTAAAGAGGAAAACCAATTACCTTGCCCGCCCTTAGTTAAATGGAGCAAAAAATAGAAAGCTGCTGTGGGAGAGGCACCAAGAGCAAATGCTCACACCTGGAGAAACTTCTCCACATGTGAGTAAGCAGCAAAGACTCCCGGGTGAGTCTGGTTTTTTCCACTGCACTGTGACCTCTTTAGCAGAACAGCGTATGCTTGTTTGCAAAAATTTCAGACGGTTTCTGATGTGAGATTACTGGCCACCTACCACGTACGGTTACAATTGCGCATTTTATTCTGAAATGCCCTCAGCACCTCCCTAAAGACCAAGGAAGAATTTAGTAGTTATGTCACTCATTAAAAAGTCACCATTTCTCTTCTGCAGCTTCCAAAACACTTATAAAAAAACCCTCTCACAGCATCAAAAATAAAGTTCTTTTTTCAAACTCACGTTATCCTAAATTACTCCCAAGCCACAGCTCACCTCCCCTTGAAGTGGAAGCTGCATTTGTTCCATCTGGAGCAGGGAATGGGATGCTCCCACTCTCACAAGACAGCCTCGTGGAGGTTTCTCTAGTCATCTTACTGTATCAGCACACAAGGTCACCAGGCTCTGACAAGGGGTACCAGCCCTGGCCACCGTCATGGGGACATGTTGCTCCAGCCAAAAGGCTCGGTCCTACCTTGGCCTGAGGCTCACAATCGACAAACAGCTCTTAGGGTGCAGGAAGACACTTCTGTATCACGTGCCCTCTGCCATCCCCATCCCAGGGATGCCTGAGATGTAACATCAAGGGGTGGAGGTGCTGCGGGAGGTGAAGAGAAGCTGACAAATTAATATATACTGTGATTAAGTTATAAAAGATGTACCCATCATTAACCAATTGACATGAGATAAATGCTTTCCGACCACCTGCAAAATGAGGGGATAGTTTTCAAGTTTTAGATCCTTCTGCATGACAAGAGGGAGACAGAAGATTAAGCAACACATTGTTTAGAAGCAGAGTGCTTAGTTTGTATTTAACTAATAAATCAAGAAACTAAACAATTATAACTAACATCACCAATTATTTCTTAGTATAGATGTATTGCATGTAAAAATTTTCAAAAATTGTAATGCATATGTAACAATTATACAAATATAAAGCAATGCAAGAGTATCCAGTCTTTGGAGCACTTATGGAGGATGACTCCCAGTGCTGACAAAATAAAAATGCAGCTTAACAGTATAACTGACTCTGCTGTTAAGTTTATTCGTTTCAGAGAGCCACCAGCGGGTGAGGATGCACGACCGAGCACCTTCCATGTGAAGTCAGCGCAGCTCCGGGTTAAGGCCCGTCTGACACGTCGCTGCTTGACGCTCACCCCGACGCCGGGGCTCACAGACGCGGACTCCTTCATCCCTTACACCCCCGCCATGGGCTGTACAGGCTCCGAGCCCCACCCGCACAGCTGTGCTCCGGGGTACAGCCCCAGCACCGCCCCGCCATCCCCCCGCCTCGGCGGCGCAGCGGGGCGGGCCCGGCCCGGCCGCTACTAAAGGCGCTAGCACGGCAGCTGTTGGTGCTGCCGTGCTCTCGGGCGGTGTGTGGGACTATGGCGACCTACGTGCAGTTGAATACCGGCGCTAAGATGCCCATCCTGGGGCTGGGCACCTGGAAGGTAACGGGGTTGCTGGCGGCGGGAGGGCGGCTGCGGCCGGCGGTGCTGGGCCTGGCCCTGCCCGCTACCGCCGTGCGGGACGGGCGCGCTATCCCAGCCCCGCGCTGGGGCCGGAGGGAGTGCGGCTGGGGGCGGCCCGGCCCCTGCGGGCGCAGCCGTGATCGGCGGGGTCGGAGCTCGGCCTGGCTCGGGGCTCATCGCCACCGCCATCCTGGGCCCGAGCGCAGCGCTGCCGGTGACACCGACATTGCAGCCGGGCCGCTGCGGTGGTTCCCGACTCGGAACGGCGGTGCTGCTGCGGCGTTTGACACCGAGGTCCCCCCTTGCACGGCTGTAGGGCTCTGCCTCCAGGGACGCGGGTCTCTGAGACCCCTCCGCTGGGCTAAACCCCCTCCCGGCTGGCAGCTGCGGGGTCTTCTCTGAGAAGCGGTTTTGGGAATCCAGGAGGCCTCGGCCTGGCTCTGGAGAACGGTCATGGTGTTGGAGCTCTTGCAGGGCTGTTGTGCTGAGCCCTGCGTGGGAGTGGGGTGGCAGAGGAGCAGCTGGAGACTCCCTTTCAGTTTGAGAGGCTGCACTCAGGATGTGTACTAACCCAGGAATGCTGTAGGGGAAAACTCTGGTGGGTTTTGATGCTGTTGGTATTTTTTGTTTTATTTTAATTGAGGGATTGCTTTGTGGAGGGGGACTTTATTAATTTTCATAGAGTCATTTGAGTTGGAAGAGACCGTCAGGATCAAGTCCAACTGTAGCTGAACTCTAGCACTAAACAATGTCCCTGAGAACCTCATCTAAATGGCTTTTAAACACTTCCAGGGATGGTGGCTCAACCACTTCCCTGGGCAGCCTGTTCCAATGCCTGACAACCCTTTCCATGAAGAATTTTTCCCTAATATCCAATCTAAACCTCTCCTGGCACAACTTGAGGCCATTTCCTCTTGTCTTCTTACTTGGGAGAAGAGACAAACACCCTTGATGATACCATCTCCTGTTAGATAGTTGTAGACAGCAATAAGTTCTCCCCTCAGCCTCCTTTTCTCCAGGCTAAACAGCCCCAGTTCCCTCAGCTGCTCCTCATCAGACTTGTGCTCCAGACTTTTCACCAGCTTCATTGCCCTCCTCTGTACCCTCTCTAGTATCTTAATGTCCTTCTTGTGATGAGGGGGAAAATGTTATTCAATATATCTATATATATTGATTAGAGTTTCTTGGATGTTATTTTTTCAGTCCCCACCAGGGAAAGTAACAGCTGCAGTGATGGCTGCCATTGATGCTGGGTACCGCCACTTTGATTGTGCTTATGTGTACCAAAATGAAAATGAAGTTGGGGATGGGATCCAGCAAAAAATCAAGGAAGGTGTTGTGAAACGAGAAGATCTCTTCATTGTCAGTAAGGTATGGATCTGGTGGTATGGAATCCCAAGAGACACCTGTTTTTTGCCTAGTAACCCCCCAGTTCTTTGCCTTTACTACTCTGTGGTAACCCCCCAGTTCTTTGCCTTTACTACTCTGTGGTACAGCATGGAACAATTCAGAACATCATTTAGGCTGCTCCTGAGACAAGCTTCCTATGTTGTCTCATCCTATGTGGAGAATTATTTAGAGTATGTACCACTGACATGGGCAATGCTTTGAATTTTTCCTGGCCAGAAGTTATGCTGTCCCCTTTCATGGAGCATCTATGGTGGATTTTAAATGAAGTCTTAATTAGTGAAACTGGACTACATCTGCTGTCTGCCACAATGCCTTCAGTGTCGTGGGCTGGCCTTCCTCACAGAGCAAGCCCTGTTTGAAGATCAGTAGGATGACCTAATTCCACATCACTTTCCAAAGGGGACAGGCGCTCTCCTGACCAGGGCAGTAGGGTTCCAGGAGTTTTAAACTACAAAGTCACAGTGTGCCTTGACTTTGTCTCTAGCTGTGGTGCACATTTCATGACAAGCCTCTGGTGAAGGGAGCCTGCCAGAAGACTCTTGCTGCCCTGAAGCTGGATTACCTGGATCTCTACCTCATCCACTGGCCTCTTGGTTTTAAGGTACAGTAACAGCAGTGCATTTGGCTTTGTTGCGACTGGCAGCTTTGAAGAGCTATATGACTCTAGAACCCAGTAATTGCCCCAGTTGACACAGATCATCATGTGTCTGTACCAGCCTTCATCTGGTGCTCAGCTTTACTCTGGCCTTGTGATCCAGGCTACTGATCCCTACCTTTGTAGTTTCTGCTTGCACAGCATCCTCTGCCCTTTGGTCATGGAAGAAGTAGACTTTGAACTAGGGGTGGGTTTCCCTGCTGCAAGCATCAGTTATATTGCTCTTCTTTTAATTATTGCCTGTGTGTTCTACAAATCCAAAGTATGCTCAACTGACAATAACATGCTTCCCTCTTTGTGGGAAGGAGGGCTGTGCTTTGCTGCCTGACAGAACTTCTTTTGTCTGCATGTTACAGAATCACAGAACAAGATAATGTCTGTCTTCCATTTCTGTCTTTAATCACTGAGTCCTTTAATACAGTACAGATCGAACTGACCTTTGCTGTAGGGGCCTTAGTGTTCCACAGACCTTGGATTTCAAAAGGTGAAGCTTTTTAGTTCCTAACTCTGTTACTGACTGCATGCAAAGGAACGGATGTCTCGGTTTGAATATTTCAAAGCTTAGTCTTTCTGTTAGAGCCTGATCAAAATCTTCTAAGTGTTGCTTCTGAGAGCAACTTTTTCATAGCATCTGTATTTTTAAAATTAGTTTTGTATGGGCAGAAATATCAAAGTGAAAATGTGTTATGGTGTAGTAAGGTATCAGTAGGAAACAACTGGTTTTGAATGAAGTTGATACCTGGTATATAGTCCTAACTGGGATGCAGGCTGTATTAACATTCCCTGTGCCAGCAACTTAAACAATGAGTCTCCCCATTAAACACCTGTCAGCAGATCTGGTCCAATATTAACAGAACATGTTCCAGGTCTTTATTGCACATTTTATTAAAACACTTCAATATGTTCATATAAGAACTGTGTATTTTTGTAATGCTGAAAGTGAACTTGTAAGCTGGCTATAATTCTACAAGTGGAGAGTTATGTTTTACAATACGGATTTTGATGAGGCAGAGGACATAGTGTCCAGCGGAGGTACCTGTCCTTATTGGGACGGCTGTGCGCAAAAATGCTGTAATCCCATGTGAAAGCAAAAGACTGAAGAATGTGGATTATGAATATTAGTATTATCTAACACATGTAGATAATAAATATTAGTATGTCCTGCAGTAGGAGTTTGTAGTATCATGGTCTTCAGTTGATGGTAGCCCAGCTTCCCATCAAGGAGTGATTCAAGCATTTTCTTTCTTACCAATAGGCAGGAGAGGAGCTGTTTCCCACAGATGACAAAGGCATGGCAATACCCAGCAACACAGATATTGTACATACATGGGAGGTAAGCTCAGTCACAGCAGAAGAATGTCTTCTGTCCTCAGCGGTCTCTGTTTTCATTACCTTCAGTGGTATAAATTGTCTCATGTATCCTGAACTACTCAGAAGGATTCAGTGGTACAGTAGTGGATTGTTGGGTACCATTATTTTCTACTTCTAACTTGCTGTGGATTTCCACAATCTCAAATAATAAGTCTTTGAACTTTGAAATGGGAGACATGGCACAAATATACTAGTGCTCTGGTCTTTTTCCTGAAACTTGAGCCCTGAAAATCTAAATGTTTGTTCTGTTTCTCATGAAGGGAATAAGCTGTGTCAGGAAAAATGTGTTCTTCAGGCCCTGTCATGTATATGAGATGCTGACTTTGTGCTTCTTTCTTTTAGGCTATGGAAGAGTTGATGGATGCTGGTCTGGTAAAAGCCATTGGTATCTCCAACTTTAACCATGACCAGATCGAAAGAATCTTGAACAAGCCAGGACTGAAATACAAGCCTGCAAATAACCAGGTAAGCTGCAAAGTGACAGCAGGCAAATATTTTGGTGGTGTTTGTGTGGTGTGTTTTATTTTCTTTTCTTTTTTCAAATAATTACTGAGATCTTAATATGAAATAAAGTTGTTGAAAGAGAGAAAGGAGTAGACATAGCATGTTCTTTCAGTCCCACCCTTTAACTACTTCTGGATGCACAAGGTGCTGTTTTTTTATGGACTTTCTACTCTGTTTGGAAATCTGACAAGGATCAAAAATCCCTTTTTTTTTTGGGGGGGGGGTAGGGGAAGGATGGGGGAAAATTCAGATGAGCTTTAAGAACTTCCTTGAAGCAGAGCAAAACTTAATGCATATGTGAGGACCTAACAGAGAACTGGATGACCCTTTCCCAGCTCTTTTGTGGAGGAGTCAGTTCCTGTTGCTGATGACTGAGAGGACAGAACAGGAACATGCTTTATGGACTGATTACAGACTCAATGATAGTTGGGAGAAAGGTGAGAATAGAGTTGCAATATATAGATAGCACTTGGATAAAATCTTAGGAAAATTCAGATGGCAGGAGACCTTGGGAGGTAATTTGCTGTAATTCACAGCTCTGAGCAGTGTGAGCTGTGAAAACAAACCAGGTCGTGCAGGGCTTTATCCATCTTGAAAACTTGCAAGGATGGAGACTGCACAGCCTCTCTAGGCAGTGTGCTCCCCTGCCTGAGCCCCTGCCTTGGGTGTATGGGGAAGGGAGGGAGTAGTCTTACACCTGGTCTCAACCTGTATTGTTTCAGCCTATGCCTGTTATATCTTTTCCTCCCATGTGCCACGGAAATGCTTGGTGTGTCTTTGGATTACCTTTTAGGTATTGAATAGCTGCTACTAGGAGACCTGAAGCCTTCCCTTCTCCAAGCTGAACAAGCCTAATTCCCCCAGCCTTTCCCAATACAGCAGGTTCTCCAGTCATCCTGGTGGCCCTCTGCTGAATTTGTGACAGCTTGACAGTCTTTTTTCTATTTAGGGGGCTGGGGAAGGGGAAAACTGGACACAGTATTATAAAGGTGATCTGGTGAGTGCTGTGTAGAGGTATATGATCATTTCCCACAGTTGCTGCTGCCAGGGCTCATTGCTGGCTCATGTTCAGCTCAGCCTAAAATGGCCCCCAGGTTGTTTCTGGCAGAGTTGCTTTCCAGGTAGTCAGGCTGCAGCCTCTGTTACTGCCAGGGGCTTTTCTTTACCAGGTGAAGAGCTTTGTGTGCAGCTGTGTTTAATTTTGTAAGGGTTTTATTGGCCTGTTCTTCCTGCCTGAGTGGGTCTCTCCGAAGTTGCAGCCCTGCCCTTGAGTGTATTGACTGATCCTCCCTCAGTTTGGTATCACCTGCAAATTTCACAAGATTATAGCCTGGTGCAAGTTGTTGAAGAGGACAGGTTGTAGGGTAGACACCTGTGGGATCTATCTAAACTTGTCTGTGGCTTTTGAAGGACTGCAGTCTCAATTATTGATACCTGGTTACAAGAACTGGTTAATTTATTGTGGCAGCTTGAGCGTATGTACTAAAAGGGATTAACACCTTTCTTCAGAAAGCTAACAGGATTGTTCTCTGGAAGGTTTTTCAAGGTAAAACTGAAACATTCTGACAAGTACAAACTTGATAATTCTCTAGTGTGTATTTTCATTATTGGTCTCAGTGTACTTTTAGGATACTCAATATAAGTTACCCTTGTCTCTTGCGTAGAGGTCACTGACCTTATCTCTCACATTTGCAAATGTTCTCAAACTCTAATTAATCAAGTTAAGCTCAGAGCAGTGGGTCTTTGGTCCCTGTCCTTCAAAACTTACTGCTTCTGAAGAAATGCTTGCAAGCCTGAAAGCTGGTCTGTTATTAACACTTAACAGTTGGCCTGATAGTGATAGTGCTTTCTGCAAACACTTTGTCTGTGTAGATATTTCATGCATAAGCCAGTAACCCCTTATATTTGATGTCATTCCCATTATCAACTTGAATGCAGTCAGTGTTCCCATTGTCAAGGTAGTAATTACATTCTAGTGATACAAGTACGTAGTTCAGTAAGGAAATGACTCTTCAGTACTTCATCATTATCACACAGTGTTGATTGCACTAGTTTAAAAGACTTGTTCAAACATACATCATAGGCTTTTCACTCTGGTCCAAACATAAGACTAGCTAATGTAGCTCAAAGTTTTTCAACTTGAGTGCTGGTGGATGGCTTTCCCTTGTTTACATCAGATGAATTCTATCTTTTTGAATAGTTGAGAAAATAACCAGGTGATCTGTTACTCTTGAGTAGCTGTGTCTCTGGAGCTGCTGAAGAAAAATATGTATAATCTGTTAAAAAAAGAGTTATGTCTTCTGTTGTCTAATATTCCAACATGCCCCAGAAGGGAAACAGCCATGCATGCTTCTGATAACATCAAGCAGCTAGAACCACAAATAAAGTACTCAAGGCTGTAAACTGATCCCATGTTTTGCACTCTCTTGCTCCTTCCACCTGCCAGTAGCACACATTTCCAAGGGCTTTCCTCAGAATGCAGCAGCAGGCTCCAGAAAGCTCCAATTACAGTGTAGTTAAAAGGGCTCTTCATGTTGCCTGCTGAAAGAAAAGTAGTGCTCCATGGTGTGAAACTATCCTGAAAGTCCATCTGTGCAGAGTATCAAATAATAATGTTTATTCACTGTCTCCTGACACATGAATAATATGCATTATCTTGCCAGAATACAGATACACTGTTAAGGACTCTGTATTCTGTGATTTAGATATTCATGTGGAAGTCCATGGTAAGTACACATGCATATATAAAAAGTCTGTAATGAACAGTAAGATGAAGGTCTAAAATCTATCGCAGTTTACAGACTAGAGACATTCTGTGTGAGTACTGACACAAAGCAAATAAAAATGAATTAAACAATACTGGTATTGAAGTTCATATGATAGTTGTAAAAACTGGAGAGAGAGCTAGAGAACTTTGTACTTTACTGGTTTGTTATCCTATTGTTTTGATTTTTACAGTTCTGTTGGGTGCATTTTATGGAACTGTCCCATTTAAGCAATTATGTAGCTGGTGATCACATATGTTAGAGATCATATGGACGAGCAAAGGTTAAAGGAGTGGTGTTGCAGCCCTTGGATCCTTCACTGTGAGAACTACTAGCAGTAGTAGAAAGGGGATGGTCGCATCCAGAAAATAAAGGCTGCATAATACTGCACAGAGATTAAGAACAAAAATCAACCTTTGATTTGATTTAAAACTCATACCTAAAATATGTTAAAACAGTTAAGTAACTGTCAGTCTTTGTACTCTTATGTTGGCAGATTGAATGTCATCCATACCTTACCCAGGAGAAGCTGATCAAGTACTGTCAATCCAAAGGGATTGCTGTGACAGCATACAGTCCCCTTGGCTCTCCTGACAGACCATGGTGAGATTCCTTTGCAAGGGAGCTGATGTGGATTATGCTTGGAAACTAGTGCACCATTAATTATTCATCCAGATACAGGTCTTTGCTAGGTTAGATCTATGGAGGTTTCTTGCCACTGACCTTCTTCCCTCTGTGTAGGGCTACACCAGAGGATCCTTCCCTTCTGGATGACCCCAAGATCAAAGAGATTGCAACCAAGCACAACAAAACCCCAGCACAGGTATGTAGCTGCTGGATGGTGGATACCCCTTCTTGTAACGCAGGACAGCTGATGATAAAGGACAGGCTGGCTCTGTTTCCTGTCAACTGTGGTGCTCTTCTGCAGCGTTAAGTAGCAGCACAAGTATGTTTACTATGTGACCTTCAGTGCGTGCTTGTAAGAGCTCTCTGATTGTCAAAAAGGAACGTTTTCTTGACCTGTCTTCGGATGCTGTGATGTTTCAATCTTCCTATTTCAAGTTCTGTTGCAGAGAAGTGAACCCTTCCTTGTAAAGTCTGATAAAAGCCTGGGTGGGAAAGAAAGGAACCGAGTATCACTAAACTGAATAGGAAAGGATGTGTTCTCTGTGGGGCTCCACCGCTTCTGTATTTGTACTTCAGAAAGTGCTGCTTAGAATTCCAGTACAACTTAAAATACAGCTCTGCAGAAATTGGTTACTTCTGCTGAATTGTACAGTTTACAGCAAACAACTTGTATCGGGTTCTGCTTGCCACAGAACAAAAGCTGTTCTCTGAGTCTTGGTGATGTGCCTCTTGCAGGTTCTCATTCGGTTCCACATCCAGAGAAATGTGATTGTGATTCCTAAGTCTGTCACACCACAGCGCATTGTGGAGAACTTCAAGGTGAGTAATGACAAGTGGCCTAAGTGTGTGTGGCATGTTAAGGGACAGCCTTACAGAGTGAGCAGTGATCCTTTCTCACCCTTGGCAAGTCCTCCTCAAGCAAAAAGACTTAGGAAAAATGAGAAAGGATCACTGCTACGCAGGCTGCCCAGGGAAGTGGTTGAGTTGCCATCCCTGGAGGTGTTTAAAAGGTGTGTAGATGAGGTTCCTAGGGACGTGGTTTAGAGGTAGACTTGACAGTGCTGAGCTAATGGTTGAACTTGGGGATCTTAAATGTCTTTTCTGACCAAAACAACTCTATGATTCTATGACTGGGCTTTTTCTCTCTGTATGTTTACTTCCAGTCTACTGAGGGCTAAACTTAAGGTTACAGTTGGAGAGCAGGAGTGAGTAAAGCTTTAGCAAACAGTATTCTGGTGATCTTAGCAGTCACGTTATGTGATGCTTCCTGTTCTGTGTCATGTGGATGAACCAGCTGGCACAGCTTGTTGGGAGCCTGAGTGCAGTAGCACAACACAAGGCTTATGTAGAGCAAGGACCGTTAAAAAAATAGTCCTGGTGTCCTTAAACCACGTTGCTGCTCTTGATTCAGTGATCCTTGACTGAAAGTGTTAGGGTTTTGGAGGACACTTAGTTACGTTAGGTGGAATATGAAAGTAATTGTAGATGTTCCTCTATAATACGACTCTCACAAATGGAGGGTAGAGGCATTCTGCAACATGGAGTGCTCTCCAAGCTGCATAAAACAACTGGCACATGTAACTCCAACTTGAGACTTTTATTTTTTTTTTTTTTTTTAATTCCTCCCTCTCCCCAGCTCCAGCTAGTGTGGTTTCAGAAATCCAGAGAGCTGCCTTTTTCCTCTTCCTCTTTTATGAAGCAGTCATTGCTTCTAACAAGCATCCTTATACTGTGAACTTGTTCCTTAATTTTGTAAATTTGCTTACAATCGCTGGTTTGTTCAGAGACCTGATTTCTAGCTGGTTTTCTTTTTAGGTATTTGACTTTGAATTGACTAAAGAGGAGATGGCAACTATTCTCAACTTTAATAGAAACTGGAGAGCCTGTGCTCTGACCATGTAAGTGACAACTTTTTTCAAGCTGTTACCAGTATGTCATACTTATGAAGTTACTAGGCTTGGTTGAAATTCAGGATGTGCAAACTCAGTTTCCGAAGGGGTCATCCTCAAAACAACTTTTCAGAGTAAGATTTTTAAATGTTCATGTTATAAATCAAATCATGTTGAGCATAAAGCAAACTTAATTTTCAGTTCAATCTCCAAGGAACTTTTTGTGGCTGGAATTGCAGCAGGAGGCTTTATTATTCATGAGAAATGAGCGTGTTGCAGACTCATTCTTGATTAATTTTGCTTGTGGAAATTATTTTGTCTTTCTGCTGTAACCCCTACGTATGTTACAAAAACTGACTGTATGTTCTTCAGGAGAGATTGGGGAAAGTGGGTAGATGTTCAAAAAGTAATATAAAGTTTTGCAACTTGGAAGCCTAAAGCCAGATATGAAGTCTTTGTGGGAAGGCTGCAAGAAAGGTTTTCCTGGCAGTAAACAGTGAAACCTTCAATTAGTTGTTTACAAAGCCTTGGGGTTGCCATATGCGGGCACAGGAGCTGAGCTTGATGGTCTTTTTCAGACATGAGACAATCTTTCCTTTTTGATTTCCTTCAGGTGCAAAAATCACAAGGACTACCCTTTTGATGCAGAATACTGAAGAAAGTTTCCTGCTTTTCTCCAGACTTCTTGGATGTTTCTGCTGTTGCCTATGAGTTGTCTACATAGCTTCCTCACTGCATCAGAGCCTCCTTTTTTTTTTTCCCTGTTTCCCCCCCAAAGATATGCAATATATGTACTCGATGGCTTTGCATTGTTTTCTTTTTTGGAAGAAGGAAATACTAAAATGGTTCTGAAGAGCACTCTGTGGACTAGTAGATTGTCTTTGACAAACTGCATGTCTGGAACTGGTAAGCAGAAAATATTGAGAAAGTTTGAACTAGCAGCGGCTTTTATTTTGGAGTACTGTGAACTGGAGCTAGTGACCGTGTCTGGAGGACCAGGATGTTGCAGATTTTACATAATTAACGTGAGGTCTGCATGTTTTTCTGATTACTTTCGGGTTTGGTTTTGTTTCTTTTTGTAGCACTCCATGCGTTTTCCTGTAATTGGAAGTACAAGTTGATTCCTAAGTACAGCAGTTTCTACATGGGTAGCTCTTTGAAAAGTCTATAGGTCCTGGTTTCTTGGTGATACAAAAGCTGGTTTTGCTTATAATAAAATGTCATTTCATTACTGTGTTTAATGAGATGGTTATTTCAGCAATGCTGTAATGGTGGACTAGCTGTATTATATCAGCTGTCTCTAGAGATTACACAAAAGCAGGGAAAATTACTGTCCTCCAATAAATCATCTGGTGTTGATGTTAACTTATGTTTTTCCTGCCAGCTCTCTGCTGTTCTCATGCTAGTGCGCATGTAGAACACGTGAGTGTGGTGAACCTGGGGCCATTGAGTCTATTTGAGCCTCTCTTTAAATAGAGCTGTTTTGATGTGTCTGACAGGTAATATACTAATGTTTAGATTGGTCTTTATTTTACTGAAATGATAGTATATTTTGGCCAGTAGAAAATGTATTCAATTGAAGACATTAAGCCTGCTCAGAATCCTATGGAACTGTTTGATAAGTACACAGTAAAAATCTTGCCCTTTCCAAGCGGGCAGCATGTGATGCAGGGAAGACTGCTGTGCTTGTGCAACCAACAGTTTGCAAATAAAGTTCTGATCCATTTGTTCCCAGTTTTTATGGGTTTCCAAGAACCTTCTGTGTCATGAGCTTGCAAATCAGAAACTTACTGCTCTGTTCTGAGAAGACAGAGAAGTAGGCTTATACCTGAATTTTGACAGGAGTTTGTCCTGTGGGGGTTTTTCTCATTTTCACAATACTTGCAGGTAATGGTTTTAAAGTTATTGCCTTCTGAGAGCTGCTTAAGACTGTTCAGAAGTTGCCTTTGGGCACTTGGAAAGACAGTGGCTAGTGTTAGGGTGATTTTTCTTGTGTGTTCTTGTAAATTTTTTTCCAAGGTCTGAGTTGATGTAGAGTGTGAACTGATCTCTGAAGCAGGCTGTGTAAACCTGGCAGGAAGCAGGTTCTTTCTAAACAGATGCAAGAAGGGAGATACCAGAGCTGTTAATGCGTAACCACCCCTAAATGGTAAATGCAAGGTAGGATTCTGACTCCATAAGTGCAGAATACACCTTAAAGGGAACTCAGCTAGCTTAAAATTCACAGTGAATTGTGTGTTCTCAAACTGTTTGCGAAGTAGGTGGTTTGTTTTCTAGTATTGATAAAAAGGTACTAAGGAGTCATATTAATTTAAAATTTTTCTTTCTGATAAATACTAACCATTATATTGAGAAAACAGATTTTGTTATCTTCAAATGCTTCTTTTAAATCTTTCCACTAGTGCTGAGGCTGGACTTTACATGCAACACATTTTTGCATAGAATAACTTATAACAGCCTGAATGGACAAGACTGAGTTAACTTGCAACACACAGAGGAGGGAAGAGGGAATCAATGTCTGACTCCAAGCAATATTTTTCTATACTGCTGATTCTTTTAACATGATTATAATCACTTTAAATTCTGAGCTTAAAAGCAAATAGAAAAAAGCTTCAACTCTGCAAGTGTTTTTTGTAGATCTATAATGTGATAAATGAAAGCCCAAAGGCATCTTTAAAAAAAGCAGAACAGCTAATGTTCTTAGATTAGTCTGAGCTGTGACAGAAAACTGTTTGGGTCAATGTTAACTTGCTTGGAAATAACATTTTTGTGACAAGTGTGTTCTGGCAAGAAGTTACATTAAGGCTCAGGGTTTCCAAAATAGCACATCAGATTCTGTTAGCTTCCTCTGTTTTCTTTTCACTGTAACTTTATGAAAGTTTGTGCTTGAAATTTTCCATTCTCAGAGTAGGAATTTTACTGGAGAAGACTTTCAGACAGACTGCTCCACAGCAGAAGGAAGACTAGCTAGCGCTCCGGGTGGAGTGGTATTGTAACAGGCGCTCTCTGTATTTTGCTGGATGACTTAGCGGGAAAGAATTTAGAAAGGGTTTTTTCTGGGACACAGTGCAGCACTTAACTGTCAGAAGGCTTGGATACTTGGGTGAAGTATCAGAGTGGGAATAGAGCAGGGGCGTCAAACTCATTTTCACCAGGGGCTGCATCAGCCTCATGGTGGCCTCCCACGGGCCAAATATAATTTTTAGGACTGTATAAATGTAGGAGTAGCTACATTTAAACAGTCCTAAAATTGCATTTGGCCCTTTGAAGGCAACCACAAGCCTGATGTGGCCCCTCGTGAAAATGAGTTTGCTCCTGGAACAGAGGAAAAAGACTCACCTGAGCCAAAGGGACAAAGATGCATATGCTTTAACAGAATGCAGGCTGTTGTCAGAAAGGATAAGGAGTGGGAAGGGAGTAATAGAAAACTCTGTCACCCATTATGATTTTTGGATTGTTTCTTCAAGGCCAAATAAATAAGGCTGAGATAGAGGAAGAGTCAGTCTTCTAGACTGCAGCCAAGTCTTTGATTGATCTAGATTGATCTGGGGACTGTTAGAGTAAAATAAATGGCTGGTTTGCCCCCATACTTATGCCACACTCTCTGCCTACAAGGACAGAGGTTTCCTTTTATCTCCTAAAAGGTAAAGTGGAAAGATCAAAGAATTAGATATCCGGACCTTAGCATTCCTGCTAACTGAGCTCTTCCTGCTGTAACTGTTCACAGCGTTTGTTTTTGTATTATGATTTGACGGATCTCTGGATTTCTGATCAAAGAAATTCTTAAGGACAATCATAATCTTGTAGCTCTTCCAATGAAAAATGGTTGTGTTGTTGTTTTGTTTTGTGTTTTTGATTTAAGAACTTGCAGTTCAGCTCCACCTTGTTGGCCCCTCTAGACTTTCTCAGGACTCTGTGGCAGCAGTTAACCTCTTGTGGTACTGTAGCACACCCTAGGAAGAGGAGTCCAGCCTACAGGAAAGACTAAAAGTGGGAGACAGAAAAAAAAAACGTTCTTGAGACCAGAAAAATCAGTACTTGCACTCAAAATTTATTTCACTTCTAGCTGCACTCAGTGCTTCAAATGATACCAGATTAGCAGGCCTTGTTTCCGTGTTAAAAGAAAAATGGCTCTGATAGAAGAGATCCATTTCCATAGTAGCAAAGAATGACAGTGAACTGATTTATCAGGGAAAACAGGTAGAGAAAATTGGCTGTTATCTCATTGGAGAAGGCAAGAGACCTTCTGAGTGTTTTGGTTTTGTTTGTTTTTTTGGGGAGGGGGGTGTTTTTGTTTGGGGTGAGGCTGGGGGAGTAGCAGAGGAGAATTACAAGAAACAGCTGGAATTGGCATCTTGCTGGTTGGAGGTGGGACACCACAAATAGTCTTGCAGGCACAGTATGTTTCAGGTTGTGGTTGATGTTCCTTTGGGACAAAATAGTTTGAATTATGATATTGGAACATAAATACACAAGCCTGCCTGGATGGAATCACTTATCATATGATGCTCTGTAACTTGGGCTTTGTTACTATTTGGGAAAGGGGAGGCAGCATCTCTCTGCATGCTGAGCTCACAAGACTGACACAAGTGCATAATGTAACATTTGTGCAGAGTTGTGAAATCCACAGCACAGGAAACCACATTATTAAAATAGGAAAAGAAAATCCTGTATTTGGATTTTTGGTCTGTTTGCTATGTTGAAGATATGACTAAAAATCTGGAGTCTTTTGCTTAACTGAGGCACGGAACAGTTGACTCAGGACAAATTATTGTATCTCTTTTAATCACTTAATACTCCCCAGTTTGTCATCTATAAACTCTGACAGTAACTCTTTGCCATCCCTCCCTCTGCCTTGTCCTTGAACACTTAAAGTACAGCCTTATTCTGGCAGGACCTTGCTCATTCAAGCTGAGGCAGCTCTTAAAACTCTTTTATAGGGTATGTTGCTCTTGCATTTTAATTTGGTAAAGTGCATGGTACAGGATCAGTACTACAAATTCTGCAAAACTACATATTTTTTCCAAATCTTTTTTTTCAAAAAAAAAAAAAACAAAACACAAACACACACACTCGAGCTTGAATAAGCAATCTGAGCTTGAATATGCGATCTAACTTCTGAATCTAACTATCTGAAGTGAAATAAGCCTGATTACAAGCCAGTTGATAGCAGCTCTTAAGAACAGCTGAACTGAATCAGACTAAATAGCTACTGCAGGATCCTGTCTCCAACTGTGGCCAAAGCGAGTTGTTGAGATAAGCTGAACATTGCAGTGGTGTGTTCTTTAAATACTCTGACAGCACTCTAAGATATTTCATGTTTAACAGCCATCAGTCAACTCTTGTCGAGTTACCTTATGAATCTGCTACATTCCAAGGGAATGATTTTTTTCATACCCACCCACCTTGTGAAGAATTTGCTGTCTCTTATTTGTTTTGGGTTTGTCTGCCACTAGATTTATTTGGTGCCGCTGGTTTTCACAGCGGAGTAGACAGCAGATGCTCTATTTCCAGTCACGCTTTCCAAGCCACTCCAGATTTGGTAACTTCTGGCATAGCTCCCTGCACTGGTGTCAGGTCAAGGGAAGTCTTAGTCTGCCTAATTGGTGTCTATGTTGTTTATTTGTTGGCCATTGATTATCCTGGTTAGTCTTCTATAAATCTTTTTTAACCTATAGAGAAAGGCAAAGAACAGAACTTTTGGTGCAGGATTTAATGCAAAAAGTTCATTAAATGGGCCTCTGTCTTATTCTTTTTGTTTCTTGTTCTGTTTACTTTTGAATGATATGGAGCTCAATGTGAGTGAGCTTGGAATTATCATGGATGGAAAACCTGAGCAGCAATGATCAGCAGGGAGTGTTGAATTTTACCTATTTTTTATTAACTGTGTTATCCTGTTTTCCTCTCTAAAACATAGACAACTTTTTTTTTCACCCAGCCTCTTTGGAGCTTTTAATAAAGGCTTGACTATACCAGAATGGATGAACTGTACAATAAAAGCTCAAGTCATGGGACAAGCTGTTGTGATACAAATGCAAAATGCTAAGCTAAGGTGTTTTCCATTTACTGTATTCAGTCCAGTGGCACAAATAATCTCCCTGCTGACTAGGAAAGATGTATCTGTGGGTTTAGTCTAAGAGCATTATTACATAGGGGGTTAATATAAACCTCTTGCTGAAGTTCAAACAGAAAGCTGGTTATTATGCTGTTGAGGAAGAAGAAGGGACACAGGAACAGAAGCTGCTTCAGGAAACTTACTCTACTCCCTAGAGTTGGTTGTGGTGACCTGAGCCTGTTTATGCTGCATCTGACAGTGGGAGAATACTCATGTTCTTTTCCTGAAGCATTTTGTTTGTAGGAGGACATGTTCTGTCCTGGCCTTAAGAGATGGCCTTGGTATTTTCAGGCCTATGAAGTGCTACACCTGTGGCCTCTTACACATCTGCTTCTCCTTTTAGATGTTGATCCAACCTGGGTATTAGTAACTAGAATAAAAAAAATGCTCCATGAGTCACTGAAAAGTATGTGGAGACAAACTGTCACTATATGTACCTTGAGGCTACCAGGGTAGCAGCAAGCAGTTGAATTATTTACAACCACAGAAAAGGGAGTGGGTTAAATGGCAGTCAGTATACACTTCCCTGACACAGGGTTCAAATGTATCTGAAGATGGAAACTAGGAAGTTTCCAGCAGTTGTCAGTGTGTGGCAATCCTGCTGCAGGTCCATGCACTGGCAGAACAAATAAAACTCCTTAGAAGACAGTTGTAGCTTGTCCCTTCCTCTCTTCTGCTGCAGTGATCTAACCAACAAAACACTTGCTCTTCCTTACAATAGCAGTAAGGCAAGCCCAAGCCTCTAGCCTGTTATAGCAATTTTTGTTTTCTTAATAAGTAGGTTCTATATAAAGCAAGATCTGAACTTGCAAAAAACACAGAAGAGGCTGGAAGATTTTTTTTTGAATCCTCAAAACAAGGGAGGTCAGGCTTCATAGTTTCCTCTCCATGGACAGCACATGCAATCAGAGCAGTGCCTTTGTGGCACACATGTAGGGGTAGGTAAAATGGTGAAGCTAGGAAGAGCTTCTTGAGCAGCTTGGAGCAGCACTGTCACTGCCTCACAGGCTGCTGTGATTGCTGGGAGGCAGCAGAGGCCTCCTAGAAAGGCACATTAAGTCATGTGGCTGCAGTTCTGCTGCAAAATAGAAGGTACTTTATTTCCCAATAACTAACATCGCCCAAATTTTTCTCCTTTTACCTTCACTAAAGTCTCTGCAGCTGAGAAAGATCTATTGTCTCCAAAACAAATGCACAATCTCTGGCTTCTGATTTGTTTTGAATTTTTTACTCTGATCATCTAGTCTGACTTCCTGCCTGCTACAGTCTAGAAACATCCTGTAAATAACTTCAAGTCTGATAGCCATGATTAAATTGGAGTGTTCCTGTGAAGCAGAGAATACTTCAAGATAGGTTGTATGCCCCAGCCTGAAGTGGGTATTTCTCCTACTGCTGTGCGTTGACAGCCTGACCACAGTCTGAATGCCTGGAAACAGAGCACCTTCCACATGGTTCGTTTTCTCACTGCGGCTGTGATGGGATCCTCTAGCTGACCTTTTCAATTTAGCATGTTCTGTGTGGGGGAAAAAAATAGATTATCTGTAACATACACCTTCCTGTCCATACCACAGCACTGTAATTGTTTGGCAGCAATCCCTGACAGGTTTTTGAGACCTCCTTCTGTAGAAGAATTGCTGTAGGAAGTCAAATTTGTCAGAATTTCTTTGCCATACCTAGGGCACCTGTTATTCCCATGTCTTGCCAAAGTCTAAAGTAGCTCAATGATATGTCATCATTTCCTTTGTAGACTTAAAAAACCTCAACTACAAAGAAAGTCAGTTGGAAAAGGATATCCATGAAGCATGTATCCTAGCCCTGAACCTTAATTACACAATTGTCCTTCCTCTCTGCAGGTAGTGCTGATCCACATTGTTCTGCTACTGGGCTGGGAGACCCTGAAGCAGTTACAGGAGTTTTGAGTCACATGAAGTCTTGTTTAACAGATACCTCATTCAATACTCCTTCAGATGCATGGGCTGCAGTAGCACAGGTTTTATTTTACCAGAGAAAACGACATCCAGTGACATCCTTTGAGGCAAAACACAAGCAGACAGTATCTAGGCAGCAGAACAGGAGAGTGAAAATCAACTGTTGGCTTCTATGAAGCTGCCCAATTTTTCTGCTTGTTAAATAAGACAGTTGCCAAACAAAATAATTCCTCTGTGTCTCATCTGGATTTGCTGGGGGAGATTCACAGTCTTAACTGCAGCCGTTCTGCTGATAAAGGCAGTATTTATATACTCTTGGAGATACGATAAACCAAACATACAAATCTTCTACCAGTTTGTTAGTTTTTAGCAGTTCATAAATAGGAAACCTCATTAAGAAAGCAGCTCCTGAACATAATTCATCAGTGTCTTCTAAAGAGCTTTCTGTCTGTTACATTGAAATTGCTGAACTAGGAATCTCAAGCAGCATATTATCTCTTAAGTCTTCTGATGTTAAATGGATTGTTTCGTATTAACAACTAAAAGATAGACTATGTTTTGACATTTTGTCCAAAAATGCAACCCCTGGGAGAATCTAAATTTCTCTAAAATTTGTCAGGATTTATATTGATGACAAAGACTGATTTTCACAAGTCGCAAAGATTCAGGCCGATAACAAGGGAAGCACACTCAAAGATTACACTTCAGAAGACCTACTTTCTACCATCTTATAATATGTACTTCACTTGTGTTGTGATTTAATACATGGAGTATTCAAATTGCTTGAAAAAATGATATGCAGTCCTGGTCCCTGGAGGATCTGAAGATGATGCCTGTGCAAGGCTTCCAACAAAAAGGATGGTCCTTGTGATTTTTGCATATAGAAGAAGAGAACATGATTAAAACACTTTAAGGATAGAGTCTTCAGATAAAGAAGAAAAAGCTTTTTCTCCCTGACAAAAGCTCTGCAGAACTAAAACTATGAACTGCAGTAATAACACTAACGTGACCCTACTTGGTTTACACAGGGCATGGAAATTAATGCTCTGTAACCTTCACATTTACCAGTGACCTTGTTCTTAAAGATAATGTATCTTTTGCTTACCAAACTTCCCTGCGATGTTAAACCGCTCTCTTGGGAACTCCGAAGTCCTCAGTATGCAGCTAGGTAAGTGGGTAGCCTGGGAAAACAGAGTAAGTTGCAGGTCTTGGTAAGTCTGTATCTAATGATTCTATTATCCAGACACTGCCTTGGTAACATTGGTATAAATACATAGGCGCAGTGTTTCACTTCAAAAAAACTTACACCTCTCATTCTTAAAATGGAGTTTATTTACACAGACTGTCTCTTATATAAAGTAGCCAAAGAAAACAGAAAAAAAAAAAAGCCTATTTATTTTGGAGTTTCCAGCCGATTTTTATTTTCAGAAAGCAGCTTGGTGTGCATTCTTTACAAGGTAACACGCAACATACCTGCAAAAATCTTAGAGCTACCAACCTGTACAAGACAAGCAGTGCTCTAATAAACCCTGGTGTTTAATTCCAGCAGAAATGGATGTGACCAGGCATTGGCTAAGGTTCCCTATCTTTTTATTTTTAAGTGGGTCTATTAAATACTGCCTGTTAAGAGGATACCAAATGATAATCCAGGCTTGCTGAGGATATACTTGCTTAATGCACAGATGCAATACCGCTTCTTGAAAGCAAGGGAGGTTTCCCATCTCCTCTTTAGGTAATTCAAACACCTGAATAAAGGTGCCAAACAGCTGGGTTACTTCAGTTTGCAGAAAGACAAGACTTATGTAATTTGCAGAAATAATACCAAAAGCAGATGTAGAGAAGAGTTGTGTTTGTTGAAGCACTAGGAAGTGTGCAATGGATGCATGTTTGTGGTGAACAATGAAAAAACATCATAAGCCTACAGTGTTGGGGGGGGTCTAATTGCATTTTATTGGTATCACAAGGTGGAAGTTACTGTCTCCTACTTGATGTGTTCTAATGAAGGAAACTCAGCTCCTTAGTTTTAAAGTAACTTTTTTGCGTTCATAAAGAAATAACTTACGTGGTATCTGACACACAAAAGGTTTTTTCCTGGTTCTAAGTATGAAGGTGGTACTTTGCTCCACTGGCAGAGTGGAGCTTTCTGTGTAAACGTTTTACGCTATTGAGAATTTGGTAAGATTTAGTCATACCTTAAAATTTTCCTCAATATGGTGTGGAGCGACAGATTTGGGAATTACACTCTCATTTCTTTTCAACTGGAGCCAGGTAAGCATCTGCAGGAACAGGCAGGGAATTACAGCTGAGAAGTTCTGCCTGTCTTCTACAAGCCAAAAACGGTACGTGCCTACATGGTTACATGGAACAGCTCTACTGATAATCAGAGGTGGCTCACATAGGAAAAGCACTATAGCAAACCCTTCCTAATTATTACATCAACTCATTTAATTATGATCTGTCTCAAACAGAGATGACAGCATGGAAGTGCATTGGCCGAGAGCTCAGGATTGGCCAGGGATGCAGTGTGTAGAAGTGGCCAGCGTGCCAATTAAAGCCCTAAGGCATTGGTAATCTGTCATTAAAACTAGTGTTAGAGCATTACAATGTGCATGAGATACAGCTGGAACTCAGCTTCCCATAATACCTCTGTAAATAGTTACTTTAGCACAAGTAGGGAAAATACATGTCACTAAGGAAAATACTATGACCAGTGTTAACCTGAGCTGGGGTTTTGTTGTGCTTGAGTGCAATTTCCTTAACTGAGTGATCATCAAAAAGGGAAATATCCTCAGGCTTGGAACTGTGAAAATAAAAAGCAGATTTCCACAGTTAAATGGCCCACTGTCTTCTCCCTCAAGCACTGTAGTGTAAGAACATTATTTAAATTTTAAAAGCATCATTTTGCACACTTCAATTCACCATCTTCTCACTGCTCCAGCCCCAGCCTTCATTCTTTTCCTCTTATCACAGGTTGGCACATGAGAAGAGGCCTGTAGTTTCTAGCAGAACAGTTCACCATAATACATTTCAGTCCAGCCTGGGATCAGGCCGGGAATTTCTTTGGTCCACATACCAAAAATTTCATCTTGAGAATGGGCAGCTGTCATGTCCTTCGCAAGCACAGCTGCTCTGGTAGACGGCCTGTCCCAGGCCAGAGAAAACCATGAAGACTGGAGTAGAAGCAAAATTTCTTCAACTCATTCATTTAAAAACCTAATCCATTTGTCCCAGCAGGACTGCAAAGCTGCTGGTTTTTGTGGGCATGCGCTGCTTTGCTTTTATGTGTCTTTTGCGTGTGTGTTTGATTGTTTTTTTTTTAGTTTAGAAGTTCTCTTACATATTTAGTAAGATCATGCAAGCTCATTTAGGAATTATCTTCACTACTTTCTCCAAACAATTGATCCTTTTTCTCCTAAGTATGAAACTCCAGTAACAGCATGGGTATGAGAGAGGTTTCTGTGTGTGTGTCATTTTTAACAAAATAGTAAATATCTTTATAATTACATCAGTTTTACTCTGTGAGGATTTGTTTAAATCCTAAGACTGGTTTACTGGATTGGCTCCAGTCTACATCTAAGAAAGAAGTCTCACAAAGTATTCTTACCATGGCCAGTTGGGCACTCCACGGGAACAATATGCAGGAGCGGAGATCCCTTGGCATTGGCAAAACTTAATCAGCTCTTCTTGAGGTGGCTCTCAATCTATGAACAAAAGTTCTCAGTTTCTTCAGAAGCAGAAGTTACTGCAAGTTTTAGCATCACAATGGTGACCTACCAAGCCTCACACCAGCTTTGAGAAGGTGGTTCTTTCTGCAGCTATGGGGTTTTTAAGACAGTCAGCCAGTATTTCAGATCATTTCCCCTTCTTCCCAGCCTTGGGCCTCCAGCAAGGCCCAATCTTCATATATTAGTTTCTCTTTCCAGCTGCGTGTCTCATTTTTCATGACCTCTTACAGTCTCCTCCAGGATCTGGTTGTGTACATCCAGCTGAAGCACCCACCTCTCCTATCATCCAGTCCTACCCATTCACCCCAGCAGTGTAGCCAGGCTTTGGTCCTATCCATACAGCCTCTTTTTCTGTAGCTCCTGGGACAAATACTGGGGTTGTCGGAAAGGAGAAGGGTGATCCCCACCATGTTCTCCGTTGCAGAGTTCAACTCTGAGCCTGCGCAAGCTCAGTGCTGCATCCCACGTTTTTAATTACTTTAAGGTTTAGCCAAATACTGGTATATTCTCACACAGGTATCAAAAAGTTCAACCTTGACATAAAAGATATTTCACTGCCAGAGATGTTCCATCAAGTGCAACACCTCAGATGGGTGTGATGTCAGTACTGATGAGTTTGAGAACAATTTACCCGATTATTTGCAGCTTTGTGTCTTGAGTCTGATTTGCTTCAAGAGCTGATCTATTTGCTGTTGAAGTTGGAGACTCCAATGTCCTTCACCATTCCCGCATCCACCAGCTCTTCCATAGCCTGGAAACGCTACAGAATCAGACTTGCCATTGAATTAAGATACATATATATATGGAAAAAATGCCTGTGCAAAGACTTCAGTGGTAAAAATCATCTTGGCTGGGATCCTCTTCTTATGTGGCATTAGTACGGCAAATTGAATGGTGGGACGCTGGTCAAAGACATGGGCTGTCATGTCATGTATCATCATACAGATAACTAACAGCATTATTCAAGATTAACAAATACTACACTATGATTGTTTCAGTAGAACAACTATTTTAAAATATTTTTCCCCTAGTAGACCTTCAGCTCCAAAATAAAAGGTTTTTTTGAAGATAATTCCTCAGCTAACAAAATAATTATCCCATAATAAAAAGCTTGTCACTTGGAACAGAGCAGCTCAACAAGGAGCTGTTCTGAGAGAGCTAGCGCAGGATAACTGATCATCAACACCACTTAATTTCCTAAGGGAGATGTAGCATTTAGCAGTGGCAGTATAGTATAATCAGTGCTGTATTCCCCCCCACACACCTATTTTCTTCCACACTAGCAAACAAGAAACAAGATAAAATAATCTACTACCAGCCTTTAGAGCAGAAGATACACCTCTTCCAAAGCAGAAATCGTTTTAATTTGAAGTTGCTATTACCTTTCCTGCAGGGCACTCCCTGCAGAGGTTTCTCATTATGTCCTAATGAGTTTTAACAACACTCCTGATTAGAGAGGACCAAGGGCATGTCTAGACCCAAAGGAAAAAGTGGCAGAGCTCTGACAGGTGGCTCCCAGGAGCCCAAGTCTCAGTGCCTTGAATCCCATGGGACAGCGCATCAGGTAGAGATCCAAATAATCCAGCTGGAGGGCAGCAAGTGTTTTCCAGCATGCTTCCTTCACCAGCGATCTCTCGTGGGACACGGACCTCAGCTGTGGGGGTAACCCAAAGCCTGGGAGCTGCTCTCCCAGCCTCACGACCACAGAGCATCCCTGGCAGGGGAACACACAGCGCAGGTGCAGAGGCAGCTCGCACTATGGCACATCTTCTGGTCTTGAGGAAATGGCACTTTTGTGCACCTTATTTTATTTGCAGTGCTGTCAGTTAAGTGAAATGAGAATCGGTTAGTCTGAAATTCCAACAGTTCACACAAAAATTACAAAGGCAAAAAGCAGAACTGGTGAAAATCAACCCGCCAGCTTCCAGCAGATAGAAGTTACTTTATTTTTCCTACCATTGTTGTTGAGGGAAAAAACAAAACAAAACATAACCTAGGGGAGCTAACAGGCTGAGGCCGGCAGCACAGCAGGAGTGACCATGAATACAATAGCTCTGCTTCCTATCCCAGAGGCAACTGAGAGCACGGCCTCAGTTCCTGTCTCCATGGCTGACAATGGACATGGACTACAAAAAAATCCCTCTCAAATCAAGCCATTTTTTTTTCAAGAGTTGACCTCTTCCTTCCCTCCATCCACAAAATGCTCTGCCCTGACCAAGAGGAGTTAATTCCCAGATGAGCTTCATCCCCCAACACTTTGCATGTTGGGACCTTGTCTCTTCTCCTGAGTGCTGGCCTCATGTGAGACAAGTTATCCGAGGACATACCTTACTGACAACAAAGAGGTCTTTTCACCTCACAACCCCCTCCGTTTTTTTTCATAGTGCGTCCCCAACCTCGCTCTTGTTCTGGTACAGGCAGGTACAATCAAAGTGGTGGTACCCAGCATCGATGGCAAACTTCTCTGTGTCTCTCACTGTTCCTTGGAGAGACTGAAACAAGAAGAAAAGTCATTAATTCCATAAACAGCAGAAAAAGAAGTTTGCTATCCTCCGAATCTGGAGACTTCAAACCCCCAAATAATGAGGTGTTCCAGTAAGGATCTTGCTTTTCTTCCATTTTCTAGAATAAATGAGCCCTTTGGGTGCTGCCACAGGAGTCACTGATGAGTTGCCTGACCTGGTCTGCCCTTTTCTAAGGATTGAAAATACACATTTGGACACTAGGCTATCTGAAGGTAAGTTCTCATTTGACCAGAAATTAAATCAATTTTAGTATGATATACTGGTGACATGCGGGAATGAATCGCCCCTGGAAAGCTCACACAGACAAGCCGGCTCTTGTTGACACAGAAGGGAGGTGAGAAGACAGCAAAACACTACAGACAGTGCCACCTCCTGGGTAAAATACACAACCTCGTATTTCATAGCAAAGTAAATCACTTCAGAATCTTGGCTTGGAGACACTGAAGAGTTGTTTGATGACTGGATACCAATTCTGGAAAATGGCACTTCAAACAGAAACATGATTCAAAACCACCAACACATCCTACATTTAAATTTATTATATCCCCACCCATCATCTTTTTTTTAAACTATTATTATTTAACTTCTCTGAGCATTTCCAATCAAAGGGTGCTTGGTTGCTTCACTTAAATTTAAAAAATAGAACCATTTTTAAAAAGAAACTGCAGCGTTGTTTTTTTTTTTCCACAAGGCTACACACAACCAAATGGCCTGGTTAGATTTTTTCTTTCATGTTTTCCTTTTTGCAGCCCCTTTCCCCATCTCATCCCTCCCTGTGAGTCAATACTGCAGCTCGCAGGGTGGCATGGGAACACAGGCTATAAAAAAAGCTGCCGTGCAGGGGCAAGCACTCCCTTGGGGAAAAAGAAACGCCACAGCAGGGACTGATCTGCATTGCTTTTAAGTGAAGAAGTCAATGGAGAGCAAAGGTGACAGCACACCCTGTGATTACGCAAAACTCTGTAACATTAGATGTATTACAGGAAAAAAAATCTATTGCTTCATTTTACACGGTGCTCACTGGACAGGACTTAAAGTCGGAGTGACTGAGTAAAGCAGAATCCCCATTGCTGCATCAAGACACAGAGAGCTGCAGCTGCTGAAGGAACCTTGATATTGAATAGCTTTGATTAAGGAATCGCAGTGGGTTTGGGCCATGTTTTCATCACATTAACACAAGAGATTTTTGTGGTGGCAGGGATCACGTGTCCAAAATTTCCCTTCTGTTCTGTCCAGGACAGTTCCTGTTGGTATCCTAACAGGGACCTTCAGAGAGCTCACCCACTGCAGCCCCAGTGCCCTGAGAGGCCCCACATGAAGCCCACTTTGGTTTTTTAAGGCCTTCTTAGTCACTTTAGGCTTCTCAGCATCTTTTGTCATCAGACCAATAAAGACTGAAAGGGTTCAATAAATTCAGCACCATTTGTGCATGTTATGTAACGATTAGAAGGAGCTGACCAAAGAATATAGCAAGAATAATTTATTATACTTGTTATGCTTGCGGGACAGTGTTTCATGAACTCAGCAGCTTGCAATTCAATGTATTTCATTTCCAATCTCAAATCCAAGGGACAATTCACAGTGGTTTTTTTTCTGTCTTAAGAAGCTCGCTCTCTTAGAATTTTCAGCTCATTTCCAGACCCCTTGTACATTTATAATTCAGTATATCCTAAAATTGTCTTTCTTATCAGAAGTCTGAGTAAAGACCTACCCAAACTATTTTCCTGTGAAGTGCTATGTATTTGTTTGCTGCCATACAAATGAGTTATTTTCAGTCTTTAAGGAGTTTACATATATTCCCACTTCCATATCTACCAATTGCCACTTAAGTTCCTACATCTACACACACTCATCAATGATGACACTGACACAACATGCTGGGATATTAATAAATAGCGCCAAAAGCAAAAAACAACAAACAAACAACAACAACAACCAAGTTAGGCAGAAGTTTTTACTTTTGTAGTATGTAACTTTTTTTCCATAGCTAAGAAAAATCTCCTTCTACCTGCACTTTAAAGATTTCCTGAACAACAGATGTAAATATCTGCAACACCTGAAATATTTCAAAAGGCAAGAAACACTGCAAAGAAGATTTGCTGCATTTTCCTGACCTGAGGAGGAGATTCACTAGTCTACTGCCAGTCTCAGCAATTTCCTGGTGTCACCTTCATGGCAATGGGGAGAGGTCATAGAATCATAGAGTCATTTTGGTTGGAAGAGACCCTCAGGATCATTGAGTCCAACCATAACCTAACTCTAGCACTAAACCATGTCCCTAAAGAACCTTGTCTAAATGTCTTTTAAACACCTCCATGGATGGTGACTCCACAGCTCCAGGAGGTACCTGCCAGGTCCCCAGTCCCAGGATGGGCATCCTGGCGCAGGTGGGCAGCTCCAGGTAGGTGGCCATGTGTGGTCCCCTCCCCACCGCCACAGGCAAGGAGAGGCTGCAGCCTCTTGCAAACCTTTTGAATGGTCTTTGCCCCTCCCTCCTGCCTGCTGACTGGCTGCCAACAAGGAAAATGTGAGCACAAGTGCTACAACAAACAAGAGAATTCAGAGATTTCACATTAATCTCATGCTTTGGAGTATTTCAAAACTGATTGTGGTCTCCTCACGTGAATTTGTTGAGTGAGTTCATTGTGCCAGTTACACATATTGCTTTGACCAAGGTTCCAGCTTTTTATATACCTGTCTCTGCAAGAATTTGAGGAGTTTGCACACTTCCCAATAAATGTTTCTGGTCTCACCTCTCCACTCCTGAAGACATCGCCAAAAGAAGCTACAAAGCTGTTTGGCTCAGGAGGAAGTGCAGATCTGCCCACAGGAGAGATAATTGTTAAAAAAAGTCCCAATACTGCTTCATCCCCACTGGGCACCCATATTGTATACATGCCCTCCACTGCCCCCATTACAGCCTGTAGCTCATACTAACAAGCTGCAGGATGCAGGGACAACACGTTCCCTTTAATGAAGGGTTCCCATTGCTTCAGAGAGAAGCTAATAAATAAAGTTTTGTCTCTTTGAGAGACATCATATTTGCTCTGCGTGACTCTTCAAAATCAAAACTGCTTAATCTGCATGACTGGTAATCACTAATGGCACACTGTGGCATATTTGTGTTTCCTGGAGCAGTCACTGTTGTTTTCTATACTTACCTACTTGACAGAAGCCAAACAGCTTCAGGGATCTCGTCCCTTGACACTGTGTTGCTGTTACTTTATGGCCTTTCCTGTTTTCATGCTGTCCTACATTAGATTCTTTTACCACTCACAACTAAAAACAACTTTGCATAAACTGAAAAAAACAGTTTTACAAGGCTCAGTAGGAATAGTAGCCTATTCTGGAGAACCCCAAACCTCTCATTTTTATGCAGGGCATGTTTGAGCCCAGCCTGGAGGCTCCCCTGTCCTGCCAAAAGGAGCTGGAGTGCTACTTGGTTTCAGAGTCCTGCCCAAAAATTTGCAAGATATGAGTGCTAAGCATTCATAGTTCATCCAGCCATTAATGAACTTTTCCTTCCCTGTCATTTCTTTGTCTGTTAGAGGCAAAACCAGCCCCTGGGTAAGCAGCATGTTTGGACAGGCTGTGTCTTGAATGCCCAGTGAGCAGGGGCGGGTCACTCTGTTCAGGTACTTTTTACCTCACGCAGACCCTGTATGCAGAATACACTCAACCTGAAAGCATAAACTTGTTATTTTGGAGTTAATCCAGACAAAAGCCAACAAAGCTTGAGAGGCTGAGCATGGGCACACTCAGCGCTCCTGCGGCAGACACCCAAAGAGCCCCCACAGGCATCAATCCACCCTGCTGCTCCCTACAGCAGGTCCTCAGCCATACCAAACTGATGTCCTCCAGCAGCAGGTTTCCTTCAGGATTTTGTACCTTTTCACATCAGGTAGTTTTCCTCTTGTATCTTCAAGTCATTGCTCATGCTCATCTCAACCAGCAGCAGCAACCTCTTCCCACAGCCCGGCCTTTCCTGCGTGGCTCTGTGTCACAGACCTTTTTGCTCCTCCATCCTACAGCCTGGCTTTTCCCCTGCAGTCAGAGCCAGAGATGGCTTTGGCCACAGGCACCTCAGCCCCACGGCCAAGGATTTTAACTGAGCTCTGCAGATCGCTTTGGGACAAGCCAAAGGAGAAACTCTTTTAATTTTATTTCTGGGGTCAAAAGTAACAGTCTTGTTTTGCCTGAATTCTGCTCTCCAGATCATCCACTTGATGCCCTGGTCACAGGGACTGCCGAGGAACACATTAAGCTGGTCTGTAACCAAGGATGGGAAGAAATTCACTTCAGCTCATTAAGAAAATAATGTAGATTAACAACAGGCTGGCTAGCCAGTACAGCTGACAGGTCCCTTGGTGATTTGTAGCCACCTCCCTAATGAGAAAGACTCTCCCAGTTCCTCAGCCTACGCTCTGCCCACCACAAAGGCAGACATGGAGAGGGTTATGTCTCTCACTGCTCCCCCATCCCTCATGCAACAAAGCACGTTTTCACACTGAATCAAACTGCATCCCACTGGCTGCTGAAATTCCAGTCATTAATCTATTTTAGGATAACAGTCATTAGCTCAACGCACCAGCCTGTGTGAAGGTCTTTTGTCCACTTTGCCTTTATTTTTAAGTCCCTGTTCAGTTTTTTTGCAGCCACTCCAGATTTTTTTTCTTTAATTCACGTAGCTTTAGCTCAGAAGCATTTCTATTCCAGGTTTTTTTACTTCATATATGCCAGAAATGTTTGTTGGTGACTCCTGGGCACATTTCCACAGGCAGGTGCAAACAGCGCTGAGCCTGCCAGCTTGAAGCTGCTAAAATATAACTCAGCCATGTGGGGAACAGCACAGAGCCAGAGCTAAATAGCTCTTTTGAGCTAAATAGCTTTTTGAAAAACTAATTGCTTCACAAAATACCTTAGAAAGGTTGTTTGAGGTTTCCGTTTGCGCTCGTTAGGAAAGTGCTGCCCCCTGCTCACAGCTTCAAGCCCAAGCTGTGTCATCAGAAGAACTACCAGCATGGATATTATTGGTGAAGCCGGACCCAGCTTGACATCACCAAAATGTCCCTGGGAGAAGTTTGGCCTCAGCCAGGGTAGGACCAGAGCTTGGCTTTAAGGAGAGGAGACCAATAAGACAAAGCTTCTGGAAAGGCAGTGCTGTAGGAAATGCCCGGGGCCAGTGAAGGGCCAGCAAAGGGTGAGTAAAGACCCAGCATTGGCTTCCAGGAAGGCAAAAACCAAAGCTGTCCCCAGGTGGGAAAAAAAAGGCAGCAACTGCCAGTAAAACAATCTGCTTAGCAAAGGTTACACTTGTTGAAAGAAGATGCCTTCGATGACTTGAAACTGCCAAAGTTCCCCTGCAGGAATATTATCATAGAATTCATTATTGGAATCTATGAGAAACAACGGCTTATTGTGTTCCACAAAATTACTAGTAAAGCCATTATTATTAAAATTACTAGCAATGCTAAGTCCTAATATGATTTACACATTTCATTGTAGTTTAGAGTAACTCCTGTCTTATCAACCCACATTTTTCAATCTGTATTAGGATGGGTCCTTTTATGAAGATCTTTTTTAAGCATAGAACTTGCATGTAGCATTTTTGTGTAAATACCAATGATAACTAGTTAATAAGTGACTCCTGTAAATTAAAACTATACCAGAAGTATTAAAGAACTATTTCTCTTTTACTTTTTTATATCATTTGGGGATTTACAACATAGTGAAGTTTTAGAGAGTATATGTATGTGTGATATATATTTTTATATATCTCTTTTTATATATGTTGCTTTTTTCCTTTTTTTTTTTCTTCTGTTTTTCTATGTGTTTTAGGCAATATCTGAATCTGAGGATATGTCTGCTGGAGATGAAGCAGAAAACTGGTGCATTTTGCTACTGCTCTATTCCTATCTCAGAGATTCCTTCCCTTAAAACATGATAATCCCAAAACAAACAAAAAAAAAGGAAAGGGAGAGTTACCAGGACCTACAATAATCTCTCCACATGTGTATTCTTGGCTTATCCGCTTTTTCAAATCCCTTGCTACCCAAGCTAGGCTTCACTCAGTGGCTCAAACACATGGAAATTAATCCCAACCCTGCAGCAGTGCTGTGACTTCAGGCAGAGATCCTGGTGCTGCTTTTCTGTAGCGAGACCCTGGGTGAGGGGAACTCCATGTTATAACCGCAGGGCAGAGAGTATCAATACCTCAGCACTGAATCCCATGCACTTAGCTAAATGTTGTCTCTGGGCAGTTCATCCACTGTACAGCTGAACTTTGCTGCAGAGGCCAAGGCAGCCAAGGTGACTTCTTGCAACAGCAGCTCAAGTCGGGCAGAGTGTTTAAATCTATAAACCGTGCAGGTTGCCCACCTTCCCACTCCTCCCTCCCATGGCCCATCTGGATCTGGAAGCAACATCAGCTTTCACACGACAGCAAACTTGACAGTAAACCCCTTGTGTCTCCAGGGTGAGGGCAAAGTGTCCTGGGAAGGTTTAACCTCATTTCCTCAGCTGTTGGAGCTAAACACAAGTGTTATCTTTAGCCAAAATACTTCTGCTGAGGGTAGAACCTCTGTACATGTGGCCTGGAGCCTCCCAGCTGCATTCCCTGCTGTGCTGCCCTGCAGACTGAAGGGTGGAAAAGGAGGGCTGTGATTTTTTTATTGTACAATCCTTGTTCTTCAAAAGCAGATGCTGTATTTTTCCTACCACACACCTCCCACATGTAGCAGTTTTTCACAGGGCCCAGGATCAGTCTCGATTCTTATTTTCATTAAGGAGTCAAATTCAGTGCTTATGATGACTGAAACATATAATACTTCAGCTCCCTGGACCTCAGAGACTTTAGGTCTTTGGACACTTAGTGTTATATTTTTCTACAGAAAATCAGAAATCAGTCTCAGTGTTTGTTAAGCCAGGTTGTAAACTCAGGTGGCACTGCAGTGGGTACAACCCTCACTTTGTCACTTCTGCTCTGGGAGCAGTGTGTGCTTCGGGTAGAGGGTGGATGGCTCAGGATGGAGGCAGCGCTACTGTGAGCTGCTAAATCCCTCTGTCCTCGCCAGCCATAGGCTCTCTGAACATCTAGAAAGCTAGTTGTTGTGGAAAAACGACATATGACTTGTTTTCTCTTACAGCATCCCAGTTCTCCCTGAGGTGTTCCAGCAGCTAATACTGAAAATGGCCCCAGGGAGCCCTAATTGTTAGAAATAACTCACTGGAGCTTCCAGTACTAAAGGTGTATGTTCTGTGCACATTTTACGGCTATGTCATGTTTGGGACCTGATTTACAGCATGCAAGGCAACACCGTGCTCAGAGAAACACTCAGTAATTGAATTGTGCTGTCAGTAGAGGTCAGGCAAGCTCATCACCACCACCAGGAATTGAGTGGCCCTTAATGGACAATTTATGCCATTTAGGAAAAACAGACAGAGAACAATCCACAAAGCTTATTTTCTAGGGGATTTATTCCATACACTTTTACTCAGAGAACAAAAAAAAAAATCATTATTTTTCATTGAGATACTGACTGAAAAGATTCTTACTGTATTTCAGCAATTGCTTTCTTGATGAATGTTATACTTGGAAGGTTGTGACACATTTGAGGCACTTTTCATAAGCATAGCTTGTTTTTAAATTTAGGGTTATATAAAACTAGACATGTCAGTCTCTTAACCCATTAACTTCTCCGTTTCTGCAAGTGCACCATCTTGCAACTACTTCACATATGCAAAGTGCTGGATAGAGCAGACAGAAACTTTCTTACTCACCCATTGCAAAGTGTTTTAGCAAGAGTGCAACACATTCCTGAGGTGAATAGGCCGAAAACTCCTCATCCTGCTGACAAACAATGCACTGGGGTATTTTAACACAGAATGAACAGTACAAATACAAGAGTTGAATAGAATAATGGACCTTGCTGGTATGGTGAAATAAATACCTGCTAGCTCATAAAAATGTAATTTCACAGCTATACTTCAACTTCTCTCGATTCACCTTCCACGTAACAACAATAGCGGACATGATTTAGGAACTTCATCTTCATTATCTAAGTAAAATTTGGTTATATATATCTGCTATCATAACTAAATTAGCAATTTTAAAACATTCTCAGTCCCACAAAAATAGCACCCTTGTAAAGATACAGTCAAAGAATAAGCTAGGCTAGAAGATACTTCTAGATCTCAAACTACTGGAATCACTGATCCTTTCACAAACTGTGGTATGTCAAGACTTTCAGCAATCAGTGCTTTGAAAATCATCACAACCAAAGTTTTTAAGTTCCCTCACAGCTGAGTCTTGTGATGGGCTTTTAGAATCCTCCTCTTCTGATAATCACACATTACCAACCTTCCTATTCAGCTCTCTCTACATTTTCTCTCCAGCTGTGTGGTCTTGCCATGGGAGCAGAGGCCAAACCAACAGCACAGAGTGACAGGACTCAACATGAGAATTAAAAATAACTCGCTTCCTTTATAAAATTGTTCTCCCCAGCACACTTTCTGCTTGAGGGACATTTCCACCTCATGGGCGGAGAAGGAGGGAGAGAGCAAGACAATTCCAGCTGGTAACCAGCTGAAGAGCACTGAAGGAAAATCCCAAAAGTTCAAGCACATTAAGGTATCTCACTTCTCTTATCACAGCATCTGGAGTGTACTGTGCAAAATCACTAGCTAGTGTCAGAATCTCTGTTGTTCTGAATATTCCCCTCTATACAGGAAAGAAAACACATTAAGTGCCTGATAAGCATGCTAAACAATAATCATCTGCATAAATACATATAAAACTCATACTGAAAATCAGAAATACTACAATAGCTCCTGATTTAAAACACCTCTTTATGCTGACACCAACTTTCCAACGCATCTCAGCCTCTGCAGTGATTCATTTTCAGGAAGGCTTTGAGGATAAAACATCACTGGTGCATGTGCCATATAGGTTCTGGTCCTTATTCTCGCTGTTTCTCAAGAAATTTAGGCTTCCCTGCCACGTTTGCCAGCATTTAGCATGGCACCAAAGGGGCAGAGTAAGTCTCAAACTCTTATGATCTTCCTGGCTAGGTATGGCTATCACAGTTCCCCAGCCATACCACGTGCCTCCCTGGAACACCACGCAGACTTCCAGGCCAAACACTTCCCCTGTACTGGAACCTACACATCAGCATTAAAGAAACCATTACGTTGACAGAGACAAATAATAATTTTACTGTCTTGCGAGAGGAAATGACTACATAGAATCACATAAATATCAAACATATATGAAAGAAAATTTTCTAGGTGCAACAGTTCTTAGACCCTTTCTCTAGCTGAGTCTCTCCTGCACTTTTTTTCATACATAAATTAAAAGGCAGAGGTCACTGAGTGCAGGATGCAATTCTTGTGGAGCATTTGTGCATGTCCACACTGTCACAGAGGTGCTGAGCTCCATGGACAATACACAGCTTCCTGACATTCTGATACTCCTGGATAAGGCTACTGAAGTTGTTTTTTCATGTAAATTAGGAGATAAGCCGTTTCTGCCCTGTGGAAGCAAAGAAAAAGCAAAACAAGATGCATGTTTTTAAGATCTAGGTTGCGAATAATCTCCTAGGTTTTCTCCTGCTCAGCTTTTTGAGGTTTAGGTTGACTGAACTGGTCCCCTCCAGTGTTCCTGAGGCAGCATGTAAAGCTGACCCTCTGGCAGCACTACAGCTGTAGCTGGAGAGATAATGCAGGAGACATTATCTCTCTCCACAGCTCATTTTCTCATGCTGCACCAAAACAAAAGGCATGGACGAATCTTGACTGATGTATCTACTTTCAGTTAGGATAGAGTCCAAGTGCCAATCAGAAGCAACAAGACCACTTCTGCAGCCCCATTCATAACTACTCAGTAACCCTACAGGCTCCCAGTATAGTCACATACAGTCACACCAGAGTAACCAGAAAATACAAGGATGTTTCCTCTACTATCCTGCATGCCGTGTACATCCCAGGAGACATGCAGTTCAAAGCATTTGTCTTTCCCCTCTTTGCTACCCTCATTCCAAACCCCATAGTAGCATTAGGTAAAAACAAAGATGTGTTTGCTTACCAGTAGAGGTTGGAATGTCCGTAGGTGCACTTAACATCATCCCACGATACCTGCAGAATAAAAATGTACAAGGGGAGGGTGGTAAAAACTCTTAAGAGAGGGATGCATTGTGATGCCAGCACAGCAATCCTTGTAAGAGTGGTGTAAGTGGTACTTCCAGGAACTAAACACCTTCTAATAAATTGATTTATTGCTTTTACCCTTTGAGGAAAAACAGTTCACAGAATCATCGAATAGCTTGGGTTGGAAGGGACCTTCAAAGGTCATCTAGTCCAACCCCCCTGCCATGAGCAGGGACATCTTCAACTAGATCAGGTTGCTCAGAGCCCCATCCAGCCCGGCCTTGAATGTCTCCAGGGATGGGGCATCTACCACCTCTCTGGGCAACCTGGGACAGTGTTTTACCACCCTCACTGTAAAAAAATTATTCCGAATGTCCAGCCTGAATCTCCCCTCCTTTAGCGTAAAATCATTACCCCTTATCCTATTGCAACAGGCCCTGCTGAGAAGTCTGTCCCCATCTTTCTTATAGGCCCCTTTTAAGTACTGAAACACTTTTTGGCCTTCAAGGAACTTGAAGTTCCTTTGCCTCTTCTGAACATGTACATTAAACAGATCTAGAGTACATAAAGCAGGGTATACAGTGAATGGCTTCTGCAAATCACAAACCATAACTGAGGCCTTGTTTCGTACAGAAGCTAGAGCCACTTTGCCCTCAGCTCAGATTACGCTGCAGCAGAGGAATGAGGTGCACAAAGCTCTGCAGCTTCAGTTTTCTTTCCTGGTTCTCTTTAATCACCAGTCAGTCAGATTGAATGAGATCTGGAGGAGTGTCCAGAAAGCTGCAAAAGAAATGTAGACTGGTCTCCTCACCTGGCACACCTCGGAATCATTGAAGCAATACCATTTACGTTCTGTAAGACTTCGAATATAGGCACAGTAGTGTCCATAACTAGTTGATCCTGAATGAGCAACAACAGCAAAAAGCTCATACTGCCAGGCAGCCTGCAAAGAGCCACAAAGAGTAACTTTCAGTGCAGCAATTCTCATATGCCATTGGCTAAAGAGATGCAGCAACCAGGACAGCAAGAATGCACATTTCATAAGGAGAAAGATTAGATTGGCCTTGAGGATCCTCCTGCCTTTTTCACTCTTACCCTCAGAATTTTGCCTTCCAGCTATGAGCTGGCAGCCTCCCTGGAAATCACAGGAATGTGAAAGAGGCAGCAGGACAGCAAAGGGGTTACACTCCAGCCAACACTGCATCAGCAAGGCTTTGCTGTTGCCTCACTTTCCCTTATTTTTCAGTAAGGGGAACAGATCCCCAGTGTAGCAGATCACTCCCAGCTGCTTGGCAAAGCTGCCACCCCCCTGCCACCCTCAACTCTTTGGCAAACAGCACTGCATGGGAACCTGCCAGGAGTGACCTCTGAAACTGTGGGTCTGATGCACACTGAGGGCCCTTTTGCCCTGGAGGCTGAAGCGCAGGACAGAAGTTGCCTCTAAGACACTATTTACCATGTCTGGAACTGCGTTTTCATCTGTTCTTTAGTATGTTTAGAAATGCAAGAGAAAGTTATGCTAAAGACTCTCCGAGAAAAAAAAAAAAAAAAAAAAAATTTGGTTTCTTTTTTTGTAAAGCCTCAGGTTTGTCTTTAAGGCAAAAAGCTCCAGTTATGGTGCCTTTGGTGTTTTAATCTGAGCACAGAAAGCTGAATAATGCCTGAACCAGTTAAAACCATGGGATGTGAGACAAACACCAGGCGCAGGTAAAGCCCAAGACATATTTTTTTAAGAGAGGTGCTTTGAACCGAGGCAAGTACTGGTGCGATCCTTTGAAGTTTTTAGGAGACTTGAGCAGAGAGAAGAAAATTTGCCCTTTTTAAACAGGGCATTAGGAGTATCCCACCTTTTCATTGTCATCTGCTTGGCACTGATCTTCTGTCAAGACTGCACTGAAATCAAGGTCTTGTGGGAACGGCAGATAGTGACTAAGCTTGTGAATGTAGGCTGATTTTTCAAAGCAGAAGCGCTTTAGGTGTATGGTCAGAGTCTTTGGCAGATGGACCAGCTTCATGCTCTGTAAAGCAATAAATAATACAATTGAAAACTAAGGAACAAACCCTGGGGAGGTGGGGTGGGCACAGCTATTTCTGTCCAATGAGTGTAGCATGGAGAGCAGTCAGTGCTGCAGTGAACGACTGCCAGTTCCACCAGACAGCAGATGCCAAACCTCTATAGCTCATCTGCACACGAGACACACACACGTAATGCAGCTGTGACAACCAAGTTTCTCAACTTCAGCACGATCAGCACCCAGCCTTGGGTGTCTCATGGGCTGCTTCATTTCTCATCTGCTTTCTTAACCCTAGGTTGGTAGCACAAGATTAGTGAGGAGAGGCAAGCCAACTTGCAACATGTGGCCACTAGAGCTCCCTAGAGGACACCAAGCTGACAGCTCATTCCTTCCAGCACTGCCTGTATTGATATTACTGCTGCTGCCACGGCTGCCACCAAGACACATGGATGCATTGTGGCCTCAGAGGCGGTCCAGTGGTGAAAATGATGTGGAAACTCCCCTCCAAGCCTTGAGCTGAGGCAGTTCCTCTCACACATCTCTCTTCAATGCACTTGCCTCTTCATGAAACACCTAATTCATTGGCTGGCAGAGACCAACATTGCAAAAACTGGAAGCCCAGTGGAGAGCAGGGAAGAAAGGAAATCACCCTACAGTAGCCTATTTTTATGTGTATGCACAGCTCCAGTAACATATTCTTGTCTGTCCCTGGAGCTACACAGCAGTGTAAAGCCCCAACAGTGGAAACAAAACATCAGCCAGCAGAAGCTTTTCTGCTGGTACAGAAATGCTACATCTCTTGGTGACTTACATTAAAACGCATTCTTTTCTTGCTAGAGCTACATTTACAGCAGGGAACTTCCTAAAAGGAAAGATGCATGTGGTTTATACCCACCCAACATTGCTGTGCTGGCAAGACTTTGAGTTGATGATCTCCTCTTAAACTGATACGGTTGAGTCCTTTCCCCACCCTTCCCAGTCCTGAAGGGAGTTCTGGGCATAAGAGACATATGGAGAAATAATTCTCTGATTACCTGCAGAAAAGGTGTTTTCCTTCCACACTGTTCACAGAAACACATGTTGTGATCAGTCAGCTCTTCTGGATGGAAAAAGTGCTGCAGACAGTCCTCCTAAGAAGACAGAGGAGATTTCTTTCAACTGAATTCCTTCCAAGCTGGATTTCTACTTCTAGTTTGTTTCACAAGGTACAAGCAAACAGGAAGGCTACGGAAGGCATATTTTATTCAAAAGACAAAAGACTGCCTAGCAGCCTAAAAAAGTACCCCATTTTTCCTAGCCACTGCTGTGATTAGTTGAAAAAAAATAGGGTACCACATTTCCATAAAAAGGATGTTGATGTGTTGATACCTACTTCAAAGCCTCGGAGGTTTTGAAAGAGGTTCCTTTAGGCTGTAACAGTATAAAGTGGCTAGAGAATAAACACAGTCCAATGGTCCGCTGTCACCTGAAAAATTCACTGTCTATTTGTGGCAGCACCTACTGCTGTATCTGGATATCAAATAGTAGTACTGATTTATCAGTAAGAGAACAGTGCACTGGGCAAACGTAGTTTGCCTGGCCAGGGATTACAAGTTATGTAGGACACCTCACTGTGGTATCTAAGGTCTCACAGGTACGCATCACTGTGTAGTACGAGTCTTTGAGTCTTCCAGAGTATTTAGTCAACACTCCTTTTAGAAAGGCAATTCAAGGACTTTATTTTCCATCCCCTAAATCAAACAAATTTTTTGAGAAATTGAGAACCTCTCAAAACAAAAAAGAAACGTGAATGAGAAAAGATCATCTCAAAGCCCCAGAGACCCAGCAGAGATTCTTGCAGAGACTGTAGATGAGTCCCAGGAGACACCAGTGCTGCAAGGAGAAGGCTCCTACAGCAACAGAGGGGAATCTTCTTCCTAAGGAAACAGAGCTGCCGCTGAACTTACCAGCGTCCTTAGCTTGTGAGAACTGGAATCCAGCACTGGGAGTGGAAGGGTTAACATGCTGCTGTTCCTCTTTGTTTCAAGAGAGCATTTCTGACAGGCCAGGTGCTCCTGTACACAGATAGTGTACAAATCACTCAGCTCTTCAACCTGGAGGGGTATAAAAAGACCAAAACAAGCTTTATGAAGAACACAGCTGAACTATTTCCTCCTGTGAGTGGGAAAGCTCATACGGACACGTTATTTCATGCAGTGTTACTGCTTTAAGGCATGAACCCAGATCTGACATTGACTTACATGGACAGGGCACTTCCCACTATTTAAAGGAGAAAAACTCCCTCCCCTCATCCCCTAGCACAGGGGAAAGACACAGCCTACAACAAGATCAGACAGTTAAACATCTGCTTCGATGCAGAATTTGTTTGGAACTGCAACAGGAGCCTGTCTGCTGTATGAATAAAACTATGACAGTGGGTTGAAGAAGAGTCACTTTTCTCTTACTTTACACAGTTTCCCAGGGAGGAACTGTCACATATATAAACACACTAACAGTGAGTAATTATAGTGAAATGTAAATGGCTGACTTCAAAGACAGGAGGAGCTGCGTCAAGACATGTCAAAAAATGCTTACGGAAATTTGGGATAAAAAGAAATGCAAGGTAACTAAATTCAGTCTTGCAAAAAGATCAATCTTCTTGTTATTAATCAGTTCTCCCACTAGAATGGAGACCCTGGCATGCCCTAAAAGTAGGATGAACGAAAGTTAACTGTGATTCAAAATGCTGAAGCCTGTGAAATCAAGATTCCCTCTCCCACTTGAAAGATGCAAGGAAAGATCTGAAGAGGGGATAATTTTAAGAATTTTATTTAAGACAAATGTCAGTGAATGAGATTCTTCTTCAAGAAGCAGAGGAAACCACACATGACAAGGGCCAAAGGACCTGGTGTCCATTTCAGTGACCATTCTTACCAGCTCTGGCTTTCCCATCTGCATCTTTATCACGTTCCAGAGAGTCAGGAAGAGCTGGGCAGCATCATGCTGCACAAACACTGGATAAACAAAAAACACAACTTCAATCAGTATTATGAACAGCACCAAGAACAGATTTCCCACAGATGGCAAAGGGAGATTCACTGTCCCCTGTTAGATCCATCTCTTGTCCCCCCGCCGTTCCCTGCCAGGGACAGAGGTTAGGCTGGAGACAAGCTGCAGTGCCTCAATGTCTGCACACGACCTGAGCAGGCAGTGAGAAAAGATGGGAGAGCCTGAATGCCCCATTATACAATCCAGTCCAAAAGTCATCTCCTTGTCACCAGACACAGGCCGAGAAGTATATCCAATACTTACCAGAGGATAGGGCTCAGATGTCTCAGAGTTCTTCTAATAAACAACAGAGTGAAAATTCTGTTCTCTTTTCCACCTTCATTAGTCCACAGACGTGTCTCTCCCATGCCCTCACTAAGGCTACAACACTCCTGAGTGCCAAGATAAAAATGATAGGGAGGCCTATCCATATGTCTCATCTACAACCCCTTGATGATAATGCAGGGAAAAAGCACACAGTTTCAGCACAGGTAGCTAAGGATGATGTTGTAACATCATGCTTTGGCTTTCCACTCTGGTTAAACTGGTATATTAACAAGATACAGCTCAATGCAAAGCTTGCTTAGAATGGCTCAGCAGAGAATTGCTTTAAGGTTGACCTTGCGGGGCAGAAAGAAATCCACATGTTGAGTGCAAAGAACTGATGTTCTCAGCCCGTGACGAACCCAAGATTCAGGAAGTGGGGAAAACCTATACATAGTTTAGCAAAGTCTTGCTATTTCTGGACTACCTCTATGCTTGATCATAGGTGAAAAAAATTTTGTGGAACAACTCAACTTCCTGCGTGGAAGTGCTTTCAACATCCTTCCAAGTCCGCAGGTACTGACTTCAGCTGGGTTCTAGTAAAATTACAGACATCCCTGACTAAATGAATCTCAAAAACTATACTTTTCCTCATATCTAATAGCACATCTGCAATCCAGGTAAAGCACCACTTGCTGTATATAGGACTTTATGAACCACATCTGAATTGTAAAGCAGAAGGACAGGGTAGGAAACTGTCGAGCTTTACAAACTCTATTTAGGCATCTCTCTTTAACTGGAAGAGAGAAGGGAGAATGCAGAGCCATTTCGTCTCAGGGGGGAAAATTATCCAAACAGAAATATTCAGGTTATCTCATTTTCTTCCTTAATATAAATCTGAGCTGGCTACTATCTGTCCCTTTCAGTACTGTCCTGTTTTGGTTTTTATATGACAAAGATCAGGATATTTGGATATACCATGTGTATCTGTACACAAACAGACCCTCAGCATCCCGTTGTCATCAGTCACCCACACATTTAACAATCTCTGTCCTTTAGGACCCTGCCCAGATGGGAGGTTAAGCCAGCAAATTATTTTCTCTGCCCTTATAACAAAGAACAGGAAGTATATGGTCTCTGTCCTTGGGGATCTGGGTGAACACAGTATCCTTTCCACACAATCCCTTCCTTCTAATAAGGAATAGCAGCTATTTCACTATTACTATGCCAGTACAGAAAGATAAACAAAGCTATAAGCTGTCCTCCCTGCCGTGCACCGCCCTTTCCCTTTGGCCAGGGTGAGTAGCTGAACCTTCCAGCAGTCTGACAGTCTTCCCAGCCTTTGGACATCAGCAAGCATATCCATCATGGGCTTTTTTTCCCTTTCTTCACAAATAAGATACAGCATCTCAGTCACAACTGGACTGCAGCTATAAAGAGCACTACAGCGTCGTGTACCTACTCCTCACATTCCTGAATCTCTGAATGAGATGTCAGAGTCTGCACTGCTTGTTAGTACCTGATAATTAACACCCCTCGTCTGCAGACAGAGGTGGGCATGAGAAAGCACTGCTTACGTTTCACTCTGTATGCTGAAAGACAGTGAGCGAAGGCTGTGGGAAAAACAGCTTTCTGCTTGCCACGCTGCATCTCCTCCAACAGCAAGAGCATTTGGTATGGGACATTCCTCTTCATCTGTGCAGCGTGTCGTGGAATCATGATCCTATAAAGAAAAGAACCAGAATGGACATGTTTTCATCAAAAAAAGGAAAAAGGGAAGGGAGCCACAATTTTATTGGTCTGCTCCTGAATAAAGCACAAATTGAGCAGGACCTGTAATGCTTTCTGGGCTCTAGAAACAACATTAGTTACAGCCAGTTTCAGAGCTGTTCTTGCCTCCCACCTGTTCATGCCTTCATTCTTAAAATGTCATGGTCATATATATCATCATAATGCTTGTATTTCAACTATATGCCAACTGGAAAGCTCATTACGCTCCCTAAATTTATCGCAATCTGCATGTTTTTTCTAAATTTATCTTCAAATAACAATGGTAACCTACTTGTCTACTTTATTTAGCTTTGCCCATTTATGACAATCCTTATCTCTGCATGCCTATAACTTTTCTTCTTCCCCCTCTGCACACTGGTGAGTGCATTAGAAATTTGGAGAAAGCAGGACTGAACAGGAATTAGATTATTAAAGCTGCAGTGAATTGAGTAAACTGAAAGCAAATCAAACCAGTTATTAGTTTGGTTGGTAGGGAGACAGAAGCTCAAGTCCTCTTCACAAACAAGCAGAGAGCACAGCCATGCAAACCAAAGTAACACGATGTATTTGCCATCTGCAACAACAGTTGCTCTTCTCTGTCAGGTGCTACCCAGGACAATCGGGCACCAGAGGCTACGGATCACAACATGTTTATGATTACATGCTTAAAGTTACAAAATTAATAGTGGATATTGTTACATATGATAGATCCTTTAGCTATAACAACCTGTGAGGATACCTGGAATAAAATCATATCCTGTTATGGACAAAGAGAAACTCAAATTATAAAGACTCAGTTCAGGACTACAGCTTTCTGTTGTGCAAAGGGCACACGAATCAGAGATGAGTAACAAGTCAGAAGGCTGAAACTCCTACCTCTGCATGCACTAGTCTGTATGTGACAAACACAACAAGGTGGAGACTTTGCTGAGAGAGCTGAAAGCACCTTGCTGATCCAAGCCTTCAAATGTACATCCCATATTAAAACAAAAAAAAATGAGTGGAGACAACAGAGTAACAGTGGAAGTATCTCAAGTAATTCAAATCGGTGGTACCTTCGAAGTATTCCTGTGAAGTGTATATTCATGAGGAACACCTGGAGCAGAGAGTTCAGACAGCAGCTCTGTCCAATGTTGTACAGTCCGATAGCTTCTGTAGGCACAGAAAAAGAAGTAGCGTCTAGAGATAGGTACAAGAAAAGAAAGTGAAAATTATTTGGAACTGGCAAGCTCCTCTTGCATATATTCAGCCATTCAGTGCATGGGCCTAGCATCTTGGTCAGATCTGAGAAAGTGTTCAATCTATTATGTTCCCCAAGCAGATAACATTTATTTCTGTTTGGCAACTGATAGGAAAAAGCCAAGTAATACTCAATTATGATACTCAGATGTCTCCCGGCTTCTCTATTTTCTGTCCTTTCATAACACATCTAAACATAAAATATTTTTTAAAGACAATTAAAAAAAACAACAACAAAATAAAACAAACAAAAAAAAACCCCACCACACATGAAACAGAAGTCTAAGGCTGACTGTATTAGGATTTTTATTCAGCCTTTTATACATCCAGGCCTAACAACAGAATGAAGAGCTACACATGGGATCACATGCTAGCTGTCTACTACACTGGCTTTAAGTTTCCCTTTCAGCCCACCTCTGGCATTCTTCATCTCGGCTTCAAAGAAAGAAACTAGTCGGAGAGAAATGAAAAACGCAAGTCACAGCTGTTCACACTGCATCTAAAAAGATGGCATATTCTGTCACCCAAAGAGGTATAAGTAATTGTGGTCGGAAATTAGAAGTTTTTCTTCTAAAGTCATCACCAAGGGGAGAGAGGACGTGGAAAGGAATCTCAGAACAACTCTGAAGCGCATATATTCAGTGGTAAGGGTGGGCTATAGCTGGGGTAGAACAGTTTGTACACCTGAAATACTGACGAAAGCTTTTGAGAGTCCAATCTAGTGACACGATTGAATAACTAGGGCCCAGTCCATGGTTTAGCAAACCCAGAAGCAATGCTGGCTGTGAGCCAGCAAAAGATAGAGCCAGCAACTAGACCTTTTCAGCTGCAATGGCCCTTTTGAGGACTTTAAAGGAGAAAAAGCTCTGAGATCTTCACGAAATACCTTCCCCAAGAAAACCCAAAATGGTTATTTGGCAGGACAAAATGAGAATTGTCTGTATATTCCTCAGCAAAGAGGTAAAGAATAAGAGAAAATGAAGCCTAAGGACAGATAATGGAATAGTAGGCATTAGAAACAGAAAATATGAGAGTGATGACCAGACAAAACATTATTACCATTTTTTAAGTCTGCCACACCAAACAATGACATTAGCCTCTTGTCTCTGGCCTTTGGCTCTTCGGCTTCCTCTTTGCTATTGTGCACATCTGTTCCTGCCTTCATGGTCTCGCTTTGTGCCAGCTCCAGTTTCTTGCTTCTTTCTTGACGTCCACTTCTTTTTCTTATAAACAATATTGTACAAAGACAGAAGTACTGCAGAAAGATACAGAAAGATCAGAAAGAGGGAGCACCCAAAAACACAGGATTTGCCTTTGTATTTGATATTTTCATTATGAAAAAGCTGGAATGTCAATAAAAGTAGTAAGATTACTGCAACAGCTTTTGCTACATTTGAATTAACATGGGTAATGTAGGTTTGTGGGCTATTCATGAAGTAACAGACATGAAGCTTTACAGCAACTGCACATTGTGTCTTCCTTTATTGGCTAAATAAATTAATTAAACTTCAGTTTCACAGAAACAACTTCATCTAGCCAGGGAACTTCAAGAAGATTTAGTAAATAATACTATTAAAATTGTCAAACAGTAGATGTTGCAACACTCCTCTGTTTAGTAAAAGTAATGCTTTATCACCCAAAGTATCCCAAGTATTCTTCTCAAGCCTTTTGAGCTGACAAGCATTTGTTTTCTGTACTGAGCTCTCAGCATTGTTTTTAAGCGCCTTAGTCACAGCTCTATTGTGCCACTTTGGACCGTAAATTTTAATGGCATACAGTTTCTTTTTAGGCTCCTTCAAGCAATCACAGATAAAGTAACTGTTTAAGCAAGAGAACAGTTACAATGCCTTGATTTTCAAGGGAGTATTGGACGGACCATTATTCTGACAGTCTCAGCTACTGGCTCTTTAATAAAAAAATTAATTTAATTTTTTAAAAAATCACCAAACAAAAGCAAAGTAACAATACACAAGCACACCAATGTGAAAAACGTTCAAATGCAATTACACAAAAATGAAACTTTTTTAAAAGCTTGCCTCCAATAGGGAGACAAAATAAAAAAAAATCTCAGGGAAACATTGCGGGAGGGGGAGGAGGAGGGGGCGGGTGGGAAGCTCAGAAATTATTCTTTTACAAACATTACACAGTACATAAAACGAACCTGGGCCAGGTGCTGAAAGGATGAAGAAAAACTGTCAAGAAAGGGAAATAAGAACAAAATCCTGGTTCTGCCTTGCACAAAAAGAAAATCTTTGCTTTAAAAGCATGTTATTTTTCAGGTTAATGCTGCCTAATAATGTTAAATATCAAAGCTTCTGGATAATTTATCAGGCAAGGAACTAGAAATGGATTCTTTTTCCCAATTATTACCTTTAAGTATACTTTTTCCCGACTGTACTTTTGATTCTTTACTTTTAAAGATTACTTTCGAACTCAAAGTGTCATACACTCAGATTCACTAAATATTGTTGAATCTGCTGAGAAGTTTTATTTAGGAAAAATATATAAACTCAGACATCCAAAGATAGATTCAAGGATATTTCTTTTTATATCCAAATGCAGTGATTGTAACAGCTAAGCAGGAAAAGAGAAATTGGATTTGATTTCTTCCTCGGCAGAACAGAGTCTGAGCTCACACAGCTGCTTTCCCTGGAAATGATTTCACGACGCATTCAGGTTTCTGGGAGCCCATCTTTGCTCGTACAGAGAGAGAGGCCGTGGGGATGCCAAAGGAGACAGAAAGGAGGGGGCAGGCAGCACAGAGGTTGATAATAAACAGCTGGGGATGCACCAGGGATGAGGAGAACTTGCAAGACACAGGTTTTGGCAGGAGAGGTAAAACTAAGGGTGGGATGAAAAAGCAAACGCAGGGCTAAAGACTTTGCATGACTTGAGAAATATGTAGAAAGATATTAGGGCAGGAAGGTGCAAGGGGATACAGAGATGGGAGGATTTGGGTCTCTGCTAGGATGAAACTCTCCCCCAGCCACTACTAGCAGGATCTCCACTGCAGGAGCAAGGACACAAACACAACTTCCCAACAACTTGCACAGAACTGCCTCATTTCAGCTATCAGAAATAAAGCATTCCTAAGATTTGCACTCGACCTTCCTTTCTCTGCATAACTGTATGAAAAAATGGGGAGTGAGCATAAGAATCAAGCAGCAGGCTTTCTCTTGCCCCCAATTTCTCCCTCACTGCAGGAGCAGGGTCGGTTCTCAGTTCCCTTTACAGGTCAGGTAGGACTCAGTCCATGCTTCTGCATCACACGTGGCATGGCCGACCCAAGCAACCACGCTTGCACTAGGCAGAGAAAAGGGGGCAGCAGCACCCCCCGCGTGCCCTCCACCCCGACGTCAGCTCACCTTCCCTCAGCCAGCCTGCATCCCCCCTTTCATGCTGGCCTGCTCCATGGCCTGTCTGCCCTCCCTGAACACCAGCCCCTCATGACAATCCCCCAAGGGTTCCTTCACATCCCCTTAACCCACAAACCCCCAATGGTTCCTTCATGCCCCTGTACCCACAAACCCCAAAGCTCCTCTCTGCCTGAGGAGAACAAATATCTCTGGCCCTTGGCACCTCTTCTCCACCATTGCTGCTCCTATCCCCTCACGGGTATTTTGGGGAGCAGGCGGCCGGGGGGATGGCACTGGGGCAGGAGGTGCCCTGTGGGGCCCTGGAGACAAGGCGGCAGCCCCAAGGTGCTCCTTAAAGGGCAGCCATGGGGACTCGAACCCCTGACCTCCACATTTATCTGGGAAACGACTGAAACAAGACTTAGCACTTTGCTGTCAAACTACGCGTTTGTTTACGTCCTTTCCCCCCACACCTCTCCTTTTTTATTTTCTCCTGGCACACTGTGGCTCTGGCTCGCCCTACCTGACAAACCGGCAGAAAGGGCTTCTTACCCGTTCCCGCAGGACCAGCAGCAGCTTCAACCCTCCGCGGGCTCACATTCACACGGCACCCGCTGACGGGTCCCGGAGGACTCCCAGCCCAGCTCCCCCCGCACCTGCGGCGCAGAGCAGCACCTCAGTCTGCCGGGCAGAAGCGGCGGCCGGGGCGGTGCTGCCGCATTTCCCGCCGGCCGCGTCAGAGGGCAGCAGCGCCCGCTCTGCCGTTTAGTTTTCATTTCCCACGTCGGAGAGAGCGGGGATAGAAAGTGAAACTGCGCTCCTCTCTGGCCCGCCCCGCCGCCTCCCTCCTTCCCAGCCCGCCGCTGCCACAAGGCGGCACCCCGCAGCAGAGCGGCGGGTGGAAGAACGGCGGCCGAGGGGCCATGGGTCCCCTTTTGCTAGGGGCCTGCCCACTCGCGTGTGGGGCCACAGACCTGGGATGAACTGAGCTGGCACGGGGCTGGGACATTTGTCCACTGGGGGAAGGCAGCAGCCCCCTCTGCCACCTTCTTCCCCTGCTCTGACACCTCCTCAGCCTGGTTCAGGCTGGTTTAATAGAATCATAGAATGTTAGGGATCAGAAGGGACCTCAAAAGGTCATCTAGTCCGATCCCCCTGCCAGAGCAGGAACACCCAGATGATGTTACATAGGAATGTATCCAGGTGGTTTTTGAATGTCTCCAGAGAAGGAGACTCCACAAACCCCCTGGGCAGCCTGTTCCAGTGCTCTGTTACCCTCACTGAGAAGAAGTTTCTTCTCATATTTAAGTGGAACCTCCTGTGTTCTAGTTTATACCCATTGCCCCTTGTCCTATCATTGATTGTCACCAAGAAGAGCCTGGCTCCATCCTCGTGACACTCACCCTTTACATATTTATAAACACTAATGCAGTCACCCCTCAGTCTCCTCCAAGCTAAAGAGCCCCAGCTCCCTCAGCCTTTCCTCATAAGGGAGATGCTCCACTCCATCATCTTTGTTGCCCTGCGCTGGACTCTCTCCAGCAGTTTCCTGTTCTTGAACTGAGGGGCCCAGAACTGGACACAATATTCCAGATGCCGTTTCTTCTGGGCAGAGGCAAGAGTGAGCTTGAAAGGGAGGGATGAGAAATTGAATTCTGCAGATAAACAACCAACCAACCAAACAAACAAACAAAAACAATACCATAACTCTTCTTCGGTGGAGGTGGCACCTCAAAGGGTTCGTTCTGCCTGAATTTCCCATGGTCATTTGTTACCTCTCAAAAGAGACATGCCTTTGGCCTGGCATTTGTCGGGTTTAGTCACAAAAGCAAAAGGAAAGCCGAACTCTTGTCAAGGCCTACAGTAGTCTACCTAGAAGCAAGAAATAGCTCATTTAAAATAACCCCAAACAAGTAACTTGCTTAGATACTTAACACACGTGGCAAACTGAAAGGCTCAGCAGTTTCCCCTCTGATGGCAGGTCATAGTGTGCAGTGGGACATATGAATCGCAGCACAACAGTAAACAAATGCCCAGCACCAAGCGGAGCTGTGAGATTTCAGGCCTCAACAAGTCACCTATGTCCGGACAAGCAGAAGCAGACACTTCTCTAGTGTGCATATTGGTTTTCCAGGCTTTCCCCTTCATCTTGTTCCTGGGCATCTGCCAGGGGAACAGACAGATACGACAGCCCATAAGGGAGCTTTGTTTGTCCAAGTCTGGCCACTGGCCTGGCTTTGTTCCCCTTGAGGAGGTGGGAGAGTTTAAAGGTGAGTGATGCTGCCCCACAGAGCTCTGCTGACCAGGGAAATGGTGCAAGTGATCCAGGAGTCCTGCCATGTTTGTGAAATAGATTGCGTCTCTGGGATCCCAAAAGGCAGAGTCCCTGTGTGATCTGGCAGGGCACACCTGCCTTATCCTTCATGGAGGAATGCCAGCTGGGTCAGAGACACCATGTCCTTCCCTTGCAGCTGCCACCAGATGGTCCCCAAAGATAGTTTCAAGCTCTAAACCCTCCCCCTGTCTCTCTGCCTGTAGGATTAGTGAGAGAAAACATGTTGCCCCCTTCCACAGGCTGTGCAGAGCTCTTGATGGCTTCTGTCTCCCTTTCTTTACCCCCTAGAAGCTCACTGGTGTCTTTGGGGCACCCCTTTGCCCCTCAGAAAAGCCCCTTTGAGCTGCCAGCAAACTGAATTCACATGTGCTATTCAGAAGCCTTCAGCTGTTGTCTCACTAAGTTACTAAATCCAAGGAATGTTATTGAAAAAACAGGTGTGAGGAAGAAAAACACGGCTTGACATAGTTCTCTGATTTCCTGGCTCCTTCCAGTATTATACATTTGGCAGTTATAGAGGGAATTTATGAGTTGAATGTCAAAGTCCTCTATAATATTTCTGCAGCAAAGATGTTTTACAAGGCATTAAGTGATGTGAGTGTTCTTATTATCAATGTACTGTCCCTGTTACACCTTGAACAAACGAGCCAGCTCTTTGGGGGAGTGGTTAGAAGACTTGATGTTTTTAGAGGAGGGTGAATGCATCCCTGATGATTATAAGGGATGTTCACTGCCTTCCCTTTGTCATGGAACACAGGTTACCTTGGGTGCACCTTCTGGGGGAAGGGTTATGCTAACACGGATTTATTGTGGAGAGAGGCTGAAATGTTCACAGTTCTATTAGCAAAGGTAAGGACCGCATGGGCTCCCAGCCCTGTGTCAGGTACCTCTGTGCAGTCCCCAACTTCCTTTTCTGAACCGTGGGAAGGAGGCAGCACATAGGAGGCTTGTCTGGAGCCCATCAAAGCTGTCATTGTGGCAGTCCCCACAGAAGAGGTCCCAGTTGCGTATCCTCTGGGCAGGTTATGGAGAACCTGCTCATACAACCTGGCTCTGTTGGAGGCAGCACAGCTGCCTGGCAGTCAGAGCTCTTCAGTCAAGGGAGCAGTGCCAGCAAAAATCTTCCTGAATTATCACATGGATGGGCACGGATATCTGTAGGGGCTTGTGAATAGAAAGGTAAAAATGAATCTGCATCTTTGCTGTGACTCTGTCAGAGCCTCTTGGCAATGGTTTAAATTTAGTGATGTTCCCTTTTTATGGCTAGCTTCTGTGGTGTCTGCCCCATGGAAGGGAGGAAGAGACAGAAGAACTGCGAAGCCGTAAGTTGCCTAGAGACAGTTAAACCACCTGAGCAAAGTGCAAACTGACACTGGAGATTAAACAGGAACTAGGTCTGACAGGTCTGTGGAAGCTAATGAAGCTGCCTGCAGCTGAAGTGTCTTTTGGTAATGACCCCTGTGAGAGTCTGGATGCTCCATTAAGAGGAGCATATGTCTTATTTAGGAATATTTTAAGCTTTGCCTGTGGAAGTCAATTGTGACACGCCACTTCCAAAACAGGTAACAGGTAGAATTCTGAGCCCAGAAAGTGCAGTCAGATGAACGGATGGCTAAAACTGAAAGATTCAGTGTTCAGGTCTCCAAATACGTTGTCTGTTGGGCGTCATGGTGTAGCGTCACTTTGACAAAAGCTGCTAGCTCCTGAGAACCGCCACAGTGCTTCTAAAGTAATATCCAAACCATTCCAAACACTTCATTGACTACTATGAGGGCAGGGATCCTGATTCCCAAGTGACCTTGCAAATAAAATAAACCATAACATTGATGATCAGGATGAGATTTACAAAGCTTTCAGAAAGTTAGGAACTCCACACACAGTGTTTTAGAATGCATAAAATACTCCACACTGGATCAATAACTTCCACTTCTTCATTGCATCACTTTCAGCAGTTTTTCAAAAAACAGAGTAAGCAATTAATCTGCTGTTTTCTATCACATTCTTTGTCTTTAACTTGGCCCCTATTTCTCCTCTCTCACTGGAAGAGCAGGATCACTTCTCGATTTGAACACATACATGAGTTTCATGTATGAAATTTCCTGTTTCTGGTTTTGATTGCAATTCAGGACAAAAATGTGAGGGAAGGCATGTAAGGCTGGGTAATACTTATTCTTTTTCCTTCAACTTAGGTACATAATCAAGTATATCCTGAATAGGATGTATTCCTAAACAGAGACATTTCTGGTGCTCCATAACTTCATAGTGGTTAATTAAATGCATATAATGCATACAGAATATACAACTTCAGTGTGGTGTTGTATTGTGAAACATAATTGCCAAAATAAATATAAATTTCTACATGATCACAGAATTACAGAATGGTTGAGGTTGGAAGGGACCTCTGAAGGTAATGTGGTCTAAACCCCCTGCTCAAGCAGGCCCACCTCGAGCAGGTTGCCCAGGACCATGTCCAGATGGCTTTTGAATATCTCCAAGGAGGGAGACACCACAGCCTCCTTGAGCAACCTGTGCAAGTGCTTAGTCACCCTCACAGTAGGAAAGTGTTCCCTGATGTTCAGATGGACCCTCCTGTGTTTCGGTTTGTACCCATGGCCTCTGGTCCTGTCACTGGGCACCTCTGAAAAAAGACTGGCTCTATCTTCTTTACACCCTCCCTTCAGGTATTTATATATATTGATAAGATCCCCCTGAGCCTTCTCTTCTCCAGGCTGAACAGTCCCAACTCTCTCAACCTTTCCTCACGGGAGAGATGCTTCAGTCCCTTAATCATCTTTGTGGCCCTTGGCTGGACTCTGTCCAGTATATCCAGGGCTCTCTTGTACTGAGCTGTCCAGGACTGGACATTGTACTCCAGGTGTGGCCTCACAAGTGCTGAGCAGAGTGGAAGGATCACCTCCTTCAACCTCCCTCAGCACAGCATCACTAGCCAGTCGAGGGAGGTGATTGTTCCACTCTACACTGCACTGGTGTGGCCCCACCCGGACTGCTGTGTGCAGTTTTGGGCACCTCAATATAAGAGAGACATCAAACTGTGTCCAGAGGAGGGCGACCAATATGGTGAAAGGTTTCAAGGACAAGACTTACAAGGAGCAGCTCAGGTGACTTGGTCTGTTCAGCCAGGAGAAGAGAAGGCTGAGGGGTGACCTCTCTGCAGTCTTACAATTTCCTCAAGGGTGGGCAGCAGAGGGGGAGGTGTTGATCTCTCTCTGGTGACCAGTGGTAGGACACCAGGAAATGGAGTGAAGCCACATCAGAGGAAGTTCAGACTGGGCATTAGGACAAGGTTCTTCACTGAGAGGGTTGTTGGTCACTGGAACAGGCTCCCCAGGGAAGTGGTCATGGCACCAAGCCTGTCAGAATTCAAGGAGCATCTAGACAATGCTCTTAGTCACATGATTTAGTTTTAGGTTGTCCTGCAAGGAGCAGGGAGTTGGACTTGATGATCCTTACGGGTCCCTTCCAACTTGAGATATTCTGTGATCTACTTTGCCTAGTGCAGCCCAAGATACCATTCAGCATCTTTGCAGCAAGGACACATTGCTGACTTACGTTCAACTTGGTGTCCACCAGGACTCTCAGGTCCCTTTTCGCAAAGCTGCTTTCCAGCTGTGTGGGCCCCAGCATATATTGGTGTATGGGGTTGTTGCTCCCCAGGTGTGGGACTTGGCACTTGTGTTTGAATTATCTTTGAGTGAACCTTCAAATGCCTGTGTTGCAGACTCACTTGTACATAGTGCACCAAATAAAGATTGCCACAGCTGGCACAGTGGTCTGCTGGTTAAAGCAGAGGTTGCTTCTTGCAGAGGAAGAACCATTCAGGTAGGGTAAGGAATACTGAAATGTTTTCAGTAGGGATGATGGAAAACAAACAAACAAACAAAACCCAAAATATTTTCTCCTTTTAAAAGGGAGAGAATTTTCTCATGTAAACAGCTTCACAGAGACACAGAAAAAAAATTCTTATGCCTGTTGCAGCTGTACCCAACAGAAAAGAATACCTGTTTTCACAACACAGATCTTTATCCCCCAAATGTGGAAAAATTGCACTGCTTTACCATTTCTGAATAAAGTGTTTGCTTTATCAGAAATAGTGTTTCAGTGAAAAGTGAAATGTCCCTTTCAGGTCAGTCAACTGAAGGTCAATAAGAGGATAATAAAGCACAGAGAAGAGGACCCATTTTTCTGTGGTCATTGTATTTTGATGTGCCAACAAATGAAAGGTGAATGTACGCCAAATGAGAACTTTGAAAACTCTACTGATTCAGTGTGCTCCATTATAAACTTGCATATAGTGGATTATAGTGGGTTTATCATGTGTATTAGAGCTTGAAGACGCTTACATTAAATGTGCAAGGAAGAAGAGTCTTTTTGCATTGCTGGGAGTGGTGGGCCATTACTACAACTGATCATATTTTATAGAAAAAATTACCTGTGAATTATAGAATAAAATATGTCTCTATATGACTCCTCCTAAATTTCTGTATCTATTACATACAAAAAAGGTGACCTGATAGTAGCCTCAGACAATACAGTGATACCGAGACAGTTGTGAGCTCAATAGGAACAAAATGTATTTTAAAATTACTCCCCATCATTTTCTTCTTCAAATGAGTCAGTCCCCACTTCTTCATAGTCTTTCTCCAGGGCAGCCAGGTCCTCTCGGGCCTCTGCAAATTCTCCCTCCTCCATGCCTTCACCCACATACCAGTGCACAAAAGCTCTTTTGGCGTACATCAGATCAAACTTGTGGTCCAGCCTTGCCCAGGCCTCTGCAATGGCCGTGGTGTTGCTCAGCATGCAGACTGCTCGCTGAACTTGGGCTAGATCTCCTCCAGGAACTACCGTAGGAGGCTGATAGTTGATCCCGACCTGGAAACATGAATGTGAGAGAAGGCTGTAAGAAGGCAAGAGTAGAAAGCAGTCAAAGAGCTCAAAAAAAAGTGAGTAAAGTTACATATGCTGAGTTAGAGTGGTGCCACTATCAAAACTACCAGATGGCAAATGCCATAAAAATAATAACATCATGAACAGTATGTTACATGGTCATTTTAATGTCTGCATCATCCTTCTGTTTAATGTGCACTGGCAACTTAGTAGCTTTCTTAACAGCTACTTCCACTAAAAATACAGTTTCACCAAGATACTCTATAGAAACTGATACAGAAAGTTGGTTGCCAGTTAAAAGTTTTCATTCTTAAACCAGCGACTTGTAGGAGAAATGTTTTTCCACTGGCAATGTCTGTATTGGTATGGAAATTATGTTTTCCAACACTGCTATGTAGCCAGTGCGGAGAGGCTGTATAATATTATTGCATGAAGGTGTTTACTGATAGATTCCCTAATATCAGCATTTCCTTTATTAATTGTACTGGTTTGGGTATTTCCTTAGTTTTAGATGATGCTTCAGAGGGAACACTCACTGGCTTTTTTCGAAATTCATGTCTGAAATGAATACTTATTTAGATTTTAGGTTGTACACAGTTCAGATTTCCATGCACCTAAATATTTAGGAATCTATGTCAATGAGACGTTTTTCTTATGTTCCTTCATTTTCTGCTGGACTGAACTTGTCCTTTAAACATTAAAGAGAAATTCACAGCAGCTGTACTCACCTTGAAGCCTGTTGGACACCAGTCAACAAACTGGATAGTTCTCTTGGTCTTGATGGCAGCAATTGCTACATTGACGTCTTTGGGGACTACGTCACCACGGTAGAGCAAGCAACAGGCCATGTACTTTCCATGTCTTGGGTCACACTTCACCATCTGGTTGTTGGGCTCAAAGCAGGCGTTAGTGATTTCAGCCACTGAGAGCTGCTCATGAAATGCTCTGTCAGAGGAGATGATGGGGGCGTAGGTCACTAAGGGGAAGTGGATGCGTGGGTAGGGCACCAGGTTTGTCTGGAATTCTGTGAGATCCACATTGAGGGCACCATCAAAGCGCAGCGAGGCGGTGATAGAGGAGACAATCTGGCTGATCAGGCGGTTGAGGTTAGTGTAAGTGGGTCGCTCGATGCCCAGGTTACGGCGGCAGATATCGTAGATGGCCTCATTATCCACCATGAATGCGCAGTCCGAATGCTCCAAGGTGGTGTGCGTGGTCAGGATGGAATTGTAGGGCTCCACCACAGCAGTGGAGACCTGAGGAGCTGGGTAGATGGCAAACTCCAGTTTGGACTTCTTTCCATAATCCACAGAGAGACGTTCCATCAGCAAGGAGGTAAAGCCAGAGCCGGTACCTCCACCAAAGCTGTGGAAGATCAGGAATCCTTGCAGCCCAGAACAGGCATCAGTCTAGAAAGCAAAGAGAAAGTGAAAGAAGGAGGGCTGAAGAGGAATGAAAATGCTTCATCTACTACATGAGCTTATTCTCAGCTGAAGAGGAGAGCAGTCAGCAATACAGAGCATTGCTTTCATGTCAGGTTGTCTTGAGAAAGGCCTGGTGATAGTCCTGTCCTTTGCTTCCTTCCCTGGCTCAACTTATAACATAAAAATTGGACTCATCTGTGGAGCTTCTCTCTCTGAACTTCACACATCTTTTAGTTATTCTAGCTGAAACGGGCAATGTAGCACTTCCTAATCTACCCTTCTCTATCAATATTAGTGCTCCAGGGCTGTGCTAATAATGATGAATTATGTATTCAGAACCATTTTTGAAGACTATCTGAAGGCATACACCTGAGAAGTGAACTACTGGGCTTCTCTGTCTTGGACTAGTAATGATTCTTCTGTATGTCTTGCAATCTCTTCTGAGCCATTGGTATCATTCACAGTTAACAAGCTACTTGTTCTGCACTTCTGTCTTCTGCAGAATCCAAACTGCTGTTTCAAAACTACTGGGACTTACCAGCTTACGGATACGGTCAAGCACCAGATCAATGATTTCTTTGCCAATGGTGTAGTGGCCACGGGCATAGTTATTAGCTGCATCTTCCTTTCCTGTGATCAGCTGTTCTGGATGGAAAAGTTCCCGGAAGGTGCCAGCCCGCACTTCATCTGAATAAGAAAGAGAAACTGTAAGAAGCTGCACGGCTGTGCTCCAGTGCCAACAAGTTGTGGTTGCTGTTGGCACTGATGCAAGCTTTCTGTCAGTGGAGGTCATGACCGCAAAAAACAGGTGCTGATGGAGAAGGTAAAACTGTTTCCTAAGTATTTTTAAATCGTTGCATTCTATTGATTTGTGGCATGATGTATCCAGGCAGAGAAGCTCTTATCTTCTCAAGAACTTGTCAGTTGTACAGCCTGTACCAACAAAAGGACAAGTCACCAGAAAAAAAGCATGAAGAAAATCAGGTTTCCCCAAGTGCCCCAGTTTTTAGAAATCCTTCCGTTCCTTGAGGGAAACTGTCAGGCTCCTACTCTTGATCTGAATTGGAGAAAAGCAGAATTTGAATGGCAAAAATGTCATTATAAACAAACCCAAAAGTTAGATATTTTTGCAAAAAGAAGTCACACAAACCATGTGTGATAGCTATTAAACTGCTGGGGATCCTATCAGTATTATAACACCTGTGGAGATAATTGACTCATGACAGAATCTGGCATTCTGTGTCACAAGAAAATTAATTTTATGCTATCTACTGGTAGACCAAGACACAAAAGGTGTACTTCTTTGTACCAGCAGAGACTGGTGGCACACCATGGTGATACTAGGAGGAATTAGCTCTTCGCCATTTCCCAGCTTTATTTCAATACTGACCTACTACCGTTGGTTCCAAGTCCACCATTACAGCTCGTGGCACATGCTTCCCAGTGACTGTTTCATTGAAAAATGTGGTAAAAGATTCATCATTGTTGACTTTATTGTGCAAATCCTTGAAGGTGCCATCTGGCTGAATGCCGTGCTCCAGGCAGAAGAGTTCCCAGCATGCATTTCCTATCTGAACTCCAGCCTGGCCAACATGAACAGAGATGCACTCACGCTAAGGAGAGAGAGCAGAGACAGGGTGAGGAAAAAAACAGCGTATTAGTCCTCCTTATTCCTAACAGCTACTTTTTCCTGTATTGCTCTTCCAGAAAACGGTGAATTGTTGCTGCCAGCAATTGATTTGGTTGTTCAGTCCCGTGACCACAATGAAACCGTGCATATACACACCAGATACTGGGACAGTTCTTCAAAAAATTGACATCTTTGTGCTGTAATACATGGGTACATGAAAACAGGCAGAAAAAAACCAATCAGTTACACAAAATCCACCTTTCCTCCTACAGATTGGCCCTGTTAAGGAGCATAGCCCAGTTTAGTTTATTTTTACTCCTGGTGGGAACCTGACACAGTCATGTGGTATCCTTCAACCTCATGTAACCCTAGACAGGTGACGTCTTTTGATTCTCTTACCCTCTGATAGCAGGATAGAGTGGAAGCTTGGAAGAACTGCTTTAAGCAATATTCACCTCCAGAAATTATTTCAGGTTCTCTCAGTAGACACAAATGCTCTTTCAATTTTGCATTGCAGGTCCACTGCCTATTCAGGCAGTGTCATTGCAAGATAGCATCCTTACATGTGTAATTTGAGCATAGTTCCTGTTGTAGCCAGGAACTTCAATTAAAAGAAAACAATGTGTGTAACACCAGGGTAAAATAGGCAGGTGCCAATTGCTCCAAAAACCTTTACACCTAGAGCCCAGGAGTATAAAGGACCTGGTACAATAGGGTGAGGGGTAATGGTTTTAAACTAAAAGAGGAGAGATTCAGTCTAGACTTGAGGAAGAAATTTTTTACAATGAGGGTGGTGAAACCCTGTCCCAGGTTGCCCAGAGAGGTGGTAGATGCCCCATCCCTGGAGACATTCAAGGCTGGGCTGGATGGGGCTCTGAGAAACCTGATCTAGTTGAAGCTCATGGCAGGCAGCTGGACTAGGTGAGCTTTGAAGGTCCCTTCCAACCCAAAGTATTCTGTCATACTATGGTTCTATACGTTCAGAAATATAATTATAAAGCAGATAATTCTGAGTTAGCCCAGATGATTACAACACAGGGTGTAGTAAAAGGTAGTTTTGTAAGGAGAGAGCAGTTTCAGACACATGGAGTGTTTCAGCTTCTGTTTCTGCTTTGGAGTAATTGTAATTATAGTCTTCTGAGCTCTGTTTTTGTGATCTCAGTGGTCCTGTCTATACTAGAGAGCAAGAAAGGGTCAGGTTATATTACTGAACCTGTGACCTGTGATCACCTGTGCTGATAGATAATTAGCTCTCTCTCTGGCATAGTTTTGGCTTATGCCAGTTTATACTTTTCCAGAAAGTGTTCGGGCACCATCCAGAATACAATTCATTGTCAAGAGTGATTTTCAGTGACCAGCCTAGCATTGGAGAGGGAAAGAGAATTTAGATGTCTGAATATGAAGCAGGCCATGCTACCTGGCTTCAAGGCCAGAGAATGGTCCTCACTCAATTTTATTTTGTAATATCTCATTTAGAGATATGCAATGACTTAATATCAGATTTGGCCAGTTAACTTATTCTTTTTTTTTTTAATTTGGTAACTGCCTACCCTGCAAAATCATCCTGTGACCTGGGAGTAAAACACATCTTCCCCCAAACCTAAAGCCTCAGGCAGGATATGTGACCAGCAGCATCTCTGGAGCAGTGTTTTCTTCACAAATTGGTATATATTTATGCTTTGGAAACATAAATAAAGATAAGTCACCACTGCCCCAGTTAGTCTTCCTCAGAAGTAGAAATGAATACGGAAAGTCAATTTAAATATTTAATTCAATGCAACATACTATTTCTATTCGGTACTCATTTGTAAGTTCCTGACTCTGCAAATGCATATGCAGCAGCATGTGTAATGTGTTCTCAAGTGTACATGCACAACCTTGTTTTTCTCAACTGAGTTGTGCAGAAGTATCTGAGTTATTTGCATGATGATGAGGCTTCACAGGTCAGTATGTTGCAGGAGAGTTGCAATCTGGAGGATTACTCAGGAGACACTGAAGGCATATTTAGGCTTAGACAATTCAATTAATGCTGATTTTGCACAGGCATTTGCACAGCCTTTCTTTTAAATCCCAATGTAAATCTGGAGGCTGGCAGCAAGAAAAGAAAAATCTTTTTTTCCCTTTTAAACATGGCAATGAGGCCAGGTGATTTTTTTTTTAAATAATATCTTTTAGAGCAAAGCTACAAATCAAGCAGCACTTGGAACCTAAGGAGCTGCTTTGCCCCATTCCTCAGATCAGTAGAGGAATTTGTCTGTTTCTTCACAGATGGAACAAGTGAACATTGCCTTAGATAGTTAATATTGTAGAACCGGCTCCTTTCCTTTTAGACTGAGCTTTCAGCTGCACTAGTTTGAAGCACTATCTCAACACTACCTTTTGAACCAGGCCTCTGGCCATGACTCCTGCCTTCAGCTCCCATCTTCTCCTACCCCAGCAGTAATTTGGAAATATTCTGACAAGGAGAGGAGACAGTAACAAAGAGGTTTCTAATTTTGCATAGTAAACAGCTTTAAAATAGATATCAGACTTTCACCAGGGAAGAGAGTGGGCCTTCTACTGAGTCACAGGCAGAGTAAACTGATCTCTACATGATATTTAAATTTGGAGCCTAGTCCAAACTCATGTTTCATACCCCATCACTAATGTACCAGGACCTGTCTTAGGAATTGTGGACCTGACTAAACATGGGACAGCTTCAACTCTATTAAAAATGCAGAATACTAACTGGCTTAAGTATTTACTGTACAAAGGTAGGCTTTAGTCTTCCAGCTATTCCCAAAGCATGTTCACTACCCTAGGTCTGCCTTAAGGCATGGGGAGGCTGTGAAAGTCTGTATCTTGCCTGCTAAATGAGTGCTCTCATTTTGGAATTGCAGCTCTATTGGCAAAAAATAACATAGTTCTCTGCACTGAAATAAGACTCAGTGCTAGACATAAACTTGGGTACAAGGTGAAATGGACCTTTCACATTCTAAGAGGTTTTGAGAAGTTTCTACAAATTAATAATAGCCCTCCCCCCACCCAAATCTTAAAAATGAAAGGCTTTTTTTGCCTAATTAAACACATACACATATAAAAACATTCATGCACCCCAGAAACACACATGTATACACTGTATAGCTATGCACAGTACAGCCGCTGGGGCTAAATTAATTTAGAACAGACACAAAGGTAAGTAACTTTTTTATTTCTAAAAAAAAAAAAAAAAAAAAAGAAATTATCTCGTGTGACAGAAAGTACTAAGAAGCTAAGACTCTGTATGTAATTTATCTTATAATTCCACTAATTAGACAGTTTCTGAAGAAAACTTTGGTTCGCCATGCCTTACAGCTCCAGTGACATTTTCTGACGCTCCTCTCCCATCCTCGTATGTGGTATTCGGTGCGTGAGATCAGGAGTTTTGTGGAGCAAACCACTGATAACAACAGCAGAACCCCTTGCCTTCCCTCACCCACGGTCCTCCCTGTCCCTGCGTGACGGGTGACCCCACATTCTCCCCTTACCATGGTGTCTCCAGCGGTGTGTCCTTCCCTTTCGGATCAGCGGTGGCAGGTCTGTGCCGCAGCCAGGCTCTGGGCTGCAGGGCAGGAGGCAGCCTGGGCCCGGCACCAGGCACCTGCTGCCAAATTTCAGTGTCACTGTGTTTGGGGAGGAGGTCACGGGCTCCACGGTTCTGTCCGCCACACCGCTGCCTCCTGCCCGTCCCACCACCCTGCCTATGCAAATTCATTCAGACAGGCTGGGGTCTGATAGACCCCTGATTTCCAGTTTAGTCCTGCCTTGTTTGATGTGCTTATTAAATCTGAGTGTAGCTGCCTAACACACCATACACTACACTAACAACGGAGTATTATCCATATATATCGCCTACAAGACATATACCATCCCAATTCCCTGTTCTGCCAGCATGTACATGTGTAGACAAAAATCACTCTTAAATTCCAATACAGAAGACCAAGAGGGCATAAGAAAGCAAATAAATTGAAAAGAGGACAGAAAAAAAAATAGAGAACTGGAAAATATAATTACCATTCTGAAGTGTCTTCTGCCAGGGCTCTTAAGTGCTGGCGTGACTTCTTTCTGTCCTTACTCCAGCTGCCTCTCTATTAATGTTTCAATTCACTTCTATTGCTTCTCTTTCCGTGTACAGTCATCTGGGCTGTCAGCAGTATGAGGCAGCATTCAGTACAGGCTCTAACTCATCTGCCCAAACACTGAAAGAAATTTGATTCTCATTTCAGTGCTTATTGCGAGACATAGCTGGAGGCATCACACAAATGTTCTCACACCAAATTAGGGCAGTTGCCTCCACCACTTTGTTGTTTGTTCCTTCTGCACTAGCTCAGCATTGGAAAGAAGCAGCTTTTCTCAGTGGAGAAATCCTCATGATTGCAACTCCCGGGTAACAAAGAGGAAGGCACACCAAATTACTTGAATCTGAGTATTATTTATCCCTTGACTTTAGAAACGTACTGTTCATTATGATGTTCAATCAGTAAATATTTAAATACACAACGCCTACATTTTAGATTAGTCTGCTTTGACATGATTATATTGATAGATTGTTCTGCCACTGTTGGCAACCAGCATCTAAGGATCTTCTCTAACACTGACATTTTAAGAGTGTGAAGTATCATAGAATCACAGAATACCAGGCTGGAAGTAGTTCATACCATGTTTTATAGACTCACATTGGTATATATAGTCTTAATTTTGCTGATTTTACATAAACCTACAAGTCACTACTCTTTGATTTTGGCTAGGAAAAGCTACAGAGATTTCTGGAGCCACAAATATTTTTCATGGAGGAAGAATGAAAATTCCTATCTGCTACTATGTTAGAGTTAAGTACCACACTTCTTCAGAAAACCATCAGATCATTGCTTTGAGACTAGGGAATAGGCTGTTCTAGTATTCTTCCTGCAAAGGAGCCAAGCTTCAGCACTTGAGACAGCCTGACATGTTAATGCTGCCAGATTCACCAGAGGTGGAGCTCTATGTGGAGAATCACCTGAGGAAAAAGTCTCACAGCAGGTACTTTGAGCAGTCCATCACCCAAATCCTCTTAGGTGTTCTTTGAGTCAACATGCCAGATCTATCAACCACAAAACCTAAAAGAGCTCTATGAATTACTAAAATATTTGCAACTTAGTCCATTTCTGCATTTTTTCTGCTCTTACATTGCCTTGCCCTGCTCTTCTCTTCCAAAGTAGGCAGTGAGAGCATCTCTGGGAGTCAGTGTTAATAATTCCTCTCTCCACCCCACTGAAACTCAGCTGTCCCAGGACCTGCAGACTCACCAAAGTTGGGTTGCCACACTGAACAGTCTGGGTTGTGCCCCACCAGTCAACAACTTCTGAGAAGCAGGGAGCAATGGAGTCTTGAGTGGTGTCCCTGGCTAGCAGGAGTGCAACGGCTATGTCCTGTCTCTCTAGAATGAACTGAGCTTGAAGAGCCTGGGGATGACCCAGGCTACTGTTCTTCCATTTCTCACAGATGCATAGCTAAGAAAAAGGCCTTTGCAGATCTGCTTTAGACCAAAGACAGTGTTTGCTGTGCTGTCTTGAGGTAGCCCATGAACTCAAGTGCTGGAAATATGCGTTGGTCTGGGTTGAAGGCCAGGCACAGCCCTGAGGAAGACCTGGGTGTACAGTTTTTCATGAGGTTTCCTTTCCTTGCTCTGTCATCTTGTGTTGCAGAGAGCTTGGGCAGAAAACCCTCAGCCTAGATTTAGAGGGTAACCTGAAAGCACAATGTGGAACTCTGCTCCCAGGTACTGGTGCATTTTCTTGACTCCAGAGTTGGCCTGTAGGCTCTACTCTGTAGAGACATGAGGCAGATGTGGCCTGGGCCCGGATTCTTGGAAAGAAAGTCATCTTGCTTGATGCTGGCATTCAGCCTGTGTGAGCAGACAGTGAGCTTGTAGGGGAACTTCTCCATCCTGCATGGAATGGGCTTGAGACGTGTCCTGCACGGGGAGAGTTGATGGCCCAGCAGCCTGGTCAAGACCTGCCCACTTCAGCTTTTACCTTGCGACACTGGTAGATTATGAGAAGAACTAAGTAGGGCTGGTTATAAAAAAAGCTCTGCCATGGAGTTCTGAGGTGCACAAATAAATGAATTTGGCATGAGTGCTAGAGTGGCTAGAATGGCTTTTAGTGCCAGAAGGTTCGTGAATAGCCTGTGCTAACTGGGTGATGCGCAGCCTGTATGCAGCTGGGGTGGTCTGGATATGTTCAAAGGGTTTCCTGGGTGCTGTGCTACAGATGCCCTCCAGAAAAATGTGACAGAGTCGTGGACTTGGGAGTTATTCCAAATGGTTTATGTTTCTATCAAGATCAGCCTCATAGAGGGATTTTTAAAAACCCCTTAACACTGTCGTACAAAACCTAAATCCTTTTCCTCTGTTTAAAAGCAGTCACATCTCCGAAAATAGAAGTTCTGAACAATCTAGAGTGTAGAAGTACTGTCTACCAGACCTTAGGTCAAGAGAAGCACTAAGTCCCGTGATCTATTAGTTCTGTTCTGACTAGAGATCAAAATATATCAACCGGCAAATGAAGGACAGTCATCTCCTTTATCTCCTCTACTAGATGGACATCACTCCCTACAGTTTGGTTAGCTAAGTGATTCACCAGTAGTGCCAGAATTGTGGATTATTTTAGAACAGTAATATGCCACCTCACAAAACCAAACTCCTAAGAAGTTTTTCAGTGATCATACAAAAACCTCTTTCACTTTAAATTTTGTGTGTGAAAGTCTTTGCATTTCCCACACATAACAGCACATTCTTACATTAGGTGAATAAAAATATAACAGCTTCCCTGTCTCCCCTGTAGAGCTCCATTTTGTCACTCTGTTGCCACCTACTGGGAGAATTGACAGCAGCTAGTTCCAGGTATTTCTGAAATCCTAACGTCTACAATTTCAATATCCACATAAAACTGCTATATTGATAAAAGTTCGGTTTTCTGGTATTATCACTGAAGCAGAGAACTGTGCTGTGTATTTTTTAAATTACTTTAAAATAAAGAACAATTAAGTACATCTTGGGATGCATTTTCCAAAGAGTTATTTCCTTTCTGTTAAAAATTGTTATATACAATATTTATCTATATGTGTTTAAAAATGTGGAATTAGACTGCACACGCAAAATTATCTTCTCTAATACAGCAAGTTCAGAACTACAGTTATTAATATAAAGACCAGACATTCATTTTGCAGATAAAAAGGTAAACTACATCAGTTGATGTTACTGGATGTGCCTGCTTTTCCTTATGACCTTTTAGCGATCCTAATACAAACTGAGCTACCAGGAAGGCAACAACACTCCTCAGCAGTTTGGGCAAAACCTAATGCATTTCTGTAGCCCTGCTGGAGTTGTATGTGCTGAATATATGTTTCAGCAAAAACATGGATTTTTTTTAAAAAAAGAAATTAAAGATCGTAAAAATAGCAGTGGTATATACTGGATCTGTCCTCCATCCCCTCCAGGGTGTCTCTTCATCAGTGTTAAGGGAAACTTTCCAGATAACCACATAACCACAAGCTCAGAAGCAAGTTGGACACATGGGAAGGTCAGCACAACAGGCTCATGGTCTTGCTGCAGACATTGTTCAAGCATGGAGCTGCTTGAGAGGTACCCCCAAACATTATTGTGTTTACCTTTCTCTTGCTTTCCCTTCATCTTAAACAGACACACACCCTCCCCTCCCCTCCCCTCCCCTCCCCTCCCCTCCCCTCCCCTCCCCTCCCCTCCCCTCCCCTCCCCTCCCCTCCCCTCCCCTCCCCTCCCCTCCCTCTTTTCACTGGCCCTGTTCTGCTAATTTTTCACCTTTATTTGGTAATTTCAGCATTAGTTAGTCCTCCCAGTAAGCCAACACCCACTTTTTGTGGATATCTAACACTCGAGGGGGGGGTCCCTAAAACCTCCCTTCTTTTGCTGCTACCTCCTTAGTTCAGACACAGGTTAGGGCTGAACAGACACTTTTCCTGTTCCGTCGTCAGCAACATCCAACAGTTTCTCTTGTTATTCCATTAGTTTAACCTTAGGCCATGCTTGGCCACCTGCCTGCCTGCCTGCCTGCCTGCCTTAACAATATATTGTTCTACAATCCTAAACCAATGGAAATATACAAAAATATACCTTACAAAGACTTAAGCTGTAAAATCGTAGCTGGTGTTCTTAGACATCCCACTTACAACTATCACACACATTTTTTTCATGGTTTTGATTTATTGTGATCTCAGTAAGTCTGATGGAGCTGGTAATACTTCTGTCCTGTATAGAATCATGGAATCGTTTTGGTTGGAAGAGACCCTCAGGATCACAAAGTCCAACTATAACCTAACTCTAGCCCAAACCATGTCCCTAAGAACCTCATCTAAATGCCTTTTAAACACCTCCAGGGATGGTGACTCCACTTCCCTGGGCAGCTTGTTCCAATGCCTGACAACCCTTTCCATGAAATTTTTTTTCCTAACATCCAATCTAAACCTCCTCTGGCACAACTTGAGGCCATTTCCTCTTGTCCTATCACTTGCTACTCAGGAGAGGAGATGGACCCCTTCCATGCTACAACCTCCTTTCAGGTAGTTGCAGACAGCGATAGGGTCTCCCCTCAGCCTCCTTTTCTCCAGGCTAAACAGCCCCAGCTCCCTCAGCTGCTGCTCATCAGACTTGTGCTCCAGACCCCTCACCAGCTTTGTCGCCCTCCTCTGAATTCTCTCCAGCAACTCAATGTCCTTCTTATGATGAGGGGCCCAAAACTGAACACGGGATTCAAGGTGGGGCCTCACCAGCACCGAGTACAGTGGCACAAGCACTTCTCTAGTCCTGCTGGACACACTATTCCTGATACAAGCCAGGATGCTGTTGGCCTTTTTGGCCACCAGGGCGCACTGCTGGCTCATATTCAGCCGGCTGTCAATCAACACCCCCAGGTCCTTTTCCACCAGGCAGGTCTCCAGTCACTCTTCCTCGAACGTGTAGCGCTGCCTGGGGTTGTTGTGACCCAAGTGCAGGACCCAGCACCTGGCCTTGTTGAACCTCATACGGTATGAAACTCATACAATATGAAGCCTGTTACCCTCTGAGGCAAAGTGACTAATGATTAGCTGGTCATATATCCTACGTTTACTGACTGCCTTGTGACCTCATAGTGGATAACTCATCCTGTTTACAGTCTACTAAGATAGCAATGGATTAGGTGTGTGAGCACCAAGCAGAAATGCAGCCCCCCCCCACCCCACAAAAGAGACATAGATGCAATCTTATGCACTGGAAAGGCCAGAGTGAATTTTAAGATTCCTCTCCATCATTTTCTTCATATGAGTCAGTTCCCACTTCTTCATAGTCTTTCTCCAGGGCAGACAGGTCTTCTCGGGCCTCTGAGAATTCTTCTTCCTCCATGCCTTCACCCACATACCAGTGCACAAAAGCTCTCTTGGCGTACAGCTGATCAAACTTGTGGTCCAGCCTTGCCCAGGCCTCTGCAATGGCCGTGGTGTTGCTCAGCATGCAGACTGCTCGCTGAACTTGGGCTAGATCTCCTCCTGGTGAAACTGTAGGAGGCTGATAGTTGATCCCAACCTGCAAATGTCAATAGAAAATATGGAGGAATAAAAAGAGTTATGAGAAAAGGACAAAATTAAACAATAAATAGGGTAAGGGAATTGTAAAACCATTGGTGGGGGAAGAAAAAGAGGTAGGGAAAAAACAAAATCACATCAGTGTTAAGTCTAATGCCATTCAAGCTATTTTTCTGTGCGCAAGTCAATGCCTTACCCTCACTCAAGTTAAAAAACAAAGAGAGGAAAACAACCAGAACTGGACTCTAAATGAAGAAAAACTCATACAAATATGTCAGCAGGCATGGGAAAATTTGGGACAATGAAAAAAATCTCTCTCTGTGGAGATGTAGAAATGTTTCGCTTGCCTACAATACAGCACTGATAACTTTGGGGATTTTTTGTTTGGTTGGTTTATTTTTTAAAATCTCATGAAGGACACTCTCAAGTGTCTCAGTGTCTTCAGAGTATAGACCTTGCATTGATCTTTCTTCCAAAATGCAATTTAAAGTCTTATGGGGTTGACATTCTCCTGTTACTGAAAATAGCAATACTGTATATGTTTCCATTTATTTAAATATTTCATGGTCTGTGTCAATGTGTTGTCCAAAGGAGAAAAGGCACGTTTTATATACACATACCTTTCTTACGTTTCTTCTTACAAATGGAAAACATGCAAGATTAGAACTTTAAGTACCAGTTTTCTGCTAGACTGAACTTGTCCTTTAAACATTAAAGAGAAATTCACAACAGCTGTACTCACCTTGAAGCCTGTTGGACACCAGTCAACAAACTGGACAGATCTGTTGGTCTTGATGGCAGTAATTGCTATGTTGATGTCTTTGGGGACTACGTCACCACGGTAGAGCAAGCAACAGGCCATGTACTTCCCTTGTCTTGGGTCACACTTCACCATCTGGTTGTTGGGCTCAAAGCAGGCACTGGTGATTTCAGCCACCGAGAGCTGCTCATGAAATGCTCTGTCAGAGGAGATGATGGGGGCGTAGGTCACTAAGGGGAAGTGGATGCGTGGGTAGGGCACCAGGTTTGTCTGGAACTCTGGCAGATCCACATTGAGGGCACCATCAAAGCGCAGTGAGGCGGTGATGGAGGAGACAATCTGGCTGATCAGGCGGTTGAGGTTAGTGTAAGTGGGACGCTCGATGTCCAGGTTTTGACAGCAGATATCGTAGATGGCCTCATTATCCACCATGAATGCGCAGTCTGAATGCTCCAAGGTGGTGTGTGTGTTCAGGATAGAATTGTAGGGCTCCACCACAGCGGTGGAGACCTGAGGAGCTGGGTAGATGGCAAACTCCAGTTTGGACTTCTTTCCATAATCCATGGAGAGGCGTTCCATCAGCAAGGAGGTAAAGCCAGAGCCAGTACCCCCACCAAAGCTGTGGAAGATCAGGAATCCTTGCAGCCCAGAACAGGCATCAGCCTGGAAGCCAACAGGAAAAGTCAAAGAATAAGTGAACATATCTTTAAATTACACCCTCGGACGGAGCAAGCAACACCCACACCCAGTGCACAACACAAAAGTCAGCAGTTTTCCCAGAAAATTCTCATTGTCTCTTTTCCCCTGTAAATGTCAGGCTAGCGTATCAATAGAGCAATATTGATGTTTTTCTTACAATAATAATGCTGTAGCAATATTCAAGGTTTTCCATTTAAGTCTTTCGTTCATATGAAAACCAAAATGGGACAGGTCCTGCATTTTTCGGTTCTGATCCAATGACCATAGTAAATACAAAACAAGAGCCACCATCAAAAAAAAGAAGTATGTGGTGTTTATTTCCCCTCCCACTCTCCTAAGGTCTTGCTTTCAATGTAATAGTGCATACCATCTTGCGGATACGATCTAATGTCTTGTCAATTTTGTCTTTGCCGATGGTGTAGTGGCCACGTGCATAATTATTTGCTGCATCTTCCTTTCCACTGATCAGCTGTTCTGGATGGAAAAGCTGCCGGTAGGTGCCAGTCCGCACTTCATCTGAACAAGAGAGAAAAAGCATAAGCTTGGAAGAGATCATTCACCAAGGCTGGTAGTGTTTGCAAAACAAATGGAGCATTTTATGTTGGTAGAAGATGCTATGGAAGATCTGTATGCTGAAAAACAAAGTACAGCGGTAAGGAGTATATTCTGAGATGTTCTCAGTATTGAAAAAAGAAGTGGACTCTGCTCTAAGTGTAAGCTGCTGTGTTATACAAATGAATTCATTCATCACAGGAGGGCTGTGCCATGCTGTGGTAAAATTTCAGCTCTATATACTGATCAGATGAAGATCCATTAGAACCTTCAGGACAATGACTGGAAAAAGAGGAGATTTGCAAGAGCAAAACAGTGGTTTCCCCTGAAAATCTGTCAGGGCACTTTTGTTGTCTGATTCTTCATGCTTGTCTCTTACATTTGAATGTGGAGGAAAGCATTTTCCATCTGTTAGCAAAGGAAAAACAACATCACAAAAAAAAAAAAAGACCAGAAAGGAATTTCTTTAAGAAAGCTAAATTGTACTCATAACTAGTGGAGGTTTAAGCAACAGTGAACTTTTGATTTTATTAATGATTAGTAGAGCACCCATGACAGCATGCAGTCCAGTTTTCATCTTTTCATTGAGAGTAACAGAGCTTTTAGTAATATCCGGTATTAAAAACTTAAAATCTCTACATTTTGCCTGCATTTTGGGATCATCCCTGATGGACAGGGCATTGTCCCACTATTCAGCAATCTGAACTTTAGCACCCAGAAGAGTTAATTAATTTCTGTTTTCCAATATTAGTTCTATACTGACCTATTACGGTTTGCTCCAAGTCCACCATAATAGCCCGGGGCACGTATTTTCTAGCACTTGTCTCTCTGAAGAATGTGGCAAAAGAGTCATCATTGTTGGGTTGGTCAGTGAAAGTGCCGTTTGGCTGAATACCGTGCTCCAGACAGAAGAGTTCCCAACACGCGTTGCCAATTTGAACTCCAGCTTGGCCAATGTGAACAGAGATGCACTCACGCTGGGAGGAGGAGACAAGGGAATCAGTGAGACGGAACAGTGAATATCCTCAATCTCTACAAGCTGATCTTACTTGAAACCCCAAATCAACCACTGATTACAAAATTTTCCACAAGACTGGGATTAATGGAAAATATTCTGACACTTATTTACAAATAGGAAGAAAAATATTTTGCTGTGCGTAGAAAGAAGCAATAATCACAACAGCTACAGATATGCAGCCATGCCTACACATGGTGTACAGCACATGGGATCTATGTGTAAGCGCACATAAGCCCATATAGATAGAAAAACTGTGTATAGGTACACACAATAAAGAACAGTAGGTATGGGGTATGAGGTATGAGCCAAGTCCAGTTATCTGGGAGAAGACTGACTTATTGATATCTAGATAAAGCAAAGGTAACAAAGCATCTTCTGATCTTTTGAACTGCTGTTGAATGTGTGTTGAACAGGTGGAGAACAGGTTTGTAGAAATTAAAGGAACTCAAATTAAAGTGCCTTTAGTACTTTAATTAATTTCAACCACTGTTTCAGCCCATTCTCTGGGTACTTTTAATTCAGTTTAACATGTGAAGAGCTAACTTGATACTCAAGAGGACTTGGTACTCTTTACATGTTAGATTCAATTAATCTCCTGAGAAATTCTTCTCATACGTAGGCTTCTGTAATCATGGGTGTTCAGTCAATAACCAGTTTCTAAAGTGTTCATTACTGTGCAAGTACCTAGTTTAGTAACAGAAATCTGAAACACAAAATATAATATTCTAAAAAAAAAGCAGCACATCTTCTGCAGATTGCTACGCAGGATCCCAAGTACTGTGAATTTAAAGAGTTGTCTCAAAAACATTCTTGTTGGACATGCTATGTTTGAATACAAATCTTTAGGCAGGATTCTCATCCTGTCTTATGGAGTATCCAGGGAAATGTCCACATTTCTTTGTTCTTAGTTTTAATACAATTTAGTAGGAAAAGACCATTAATAGAGGGTTCAACATACTGTATTCAAAGCACATGCAAAGTAGCTTCTACCCAAAAAGGAAATAAAAGTTCCAACCCCAATGTTCTTTGCCTGCATGTGACTTCACTTACAACAAATTTATTAACGCAAACATAGCTGTACATGTTGGACTCCAAATTTGTTTACCAAGAAGCTAATACAATAGTTTGTACACTGTGAGCAATATTTGTTGCCCCCAAAATGAAGCAAAAAAAGTCACTTCAACCTTCCTGCCTCCACTCACATCTTGACCTGACTAGGGGGAAACAGAGGGACAAACTCCTTGCTCATTATCTCATAAAACAATCTGCTTCTCTTCTTACCATGGTTTCTTCTGTGTGCTTCCTTTCTTGACTGGTAGCAGCAGCTTTGGTTACTGATGTTGTCTAAGCAGCCTGGTGCAAGGTGGCTGCTGATCTGCACCTCGCTGGCAGGGGCCCCGCAGCATCACAGCGTGGGCAGGAGAGGTCACAATCCCTCCCAGGCAACCGGCCCATTCCAGCCCCTCACCTGTGACACCAGCAGCCTGCTTTCACCCACCTGCAGGACCCAGCCCTGAAGTCTGTTCTTAAGCAAGTCTTCCCAGTTAACTCTCCAAGCTAAACTTTGGTTTAAAAGGAAAAAAAAAAAAAAAAAAAGAAGAAAGAAAATTACAATTGGTATTAATAACCAGAATTTTAACACACACAGAATGTCTTCACGAATGACCAGTTTCCTTCCTTAAAATTCTGGCAACTGGTGAATACGTTACTGATAACTAATTTAAAAGGATTATTGAACCATTTCGGAATATCTTCATTCACACTTTCAAAAGGTGGCATCATTTTTAAATGCCGTCTCTTCTGACAAGGGCGACTGTAGATGAATGGTGGACACAGAGTTAACTTGCCTAAATTCCACTGATTGAGTTGGGGAACAGGTTGAACTGCAAGAATTCCACTTGACTATTTGATCATCTGTGGACAAAGTACATGGGATTATCTTCTTGTGTCCTGGTACTAAGGCACCAAACCTTGTCTTTCTGCCAGCCATTCCCATCTTTGTGACCTTGGTTCAGCTGATGATAGACAACTGTTTTTCAGCCATTCAGCTGCCTACTATACAAGCCAATACAGACTTTTTGTATTTAGGAAGAAGATGGCAAAACTAAAAACCAGAACTAGAATTTGCTCTCTTTCCTGGAGATACTAACAGAAAGTTCACAGACACCTGGCACACACGCACACACACATTCTCTCTGACAAGGCTTCAGTGGTAGGATCCTCATGGCTGTCTTTTCCCTCCATGATATAATGAGAGTGCGGAGAAAATACACAGCTAAAGATACATATCAGGTACTTTATTCTTGGTAGTATTCTGGTCTTGGCCATCCTAAGGTACACAAAGACACAAAAAAAAAAAGAACTGGATCTTTCAGATAAATTAATTACCACTCCTTGAACTCATATGAAAATGCAGGCTTACACCCTACCAACATCATCAGTTGATTAGATCTCATCAGATTCACGCTGACCAAGTACTCTACTTAATTCAAATATGCCTGTACAATGAGAGCATGTAGTGAAACATTTCCAGAAATTATTTGAAAACTGTAGAGTATCAATACATTAAATGCAAAAGTTTTCATATACTTAATCACAGAACAAATAAGCAACTCTACAAAATCAGTAGTCACTTTATTGTGAAAAATAAATATTGCAGTTTTAGTATTAATTGAAAAAAAACCCTAGGAGGAGCTTGTTTCTGCCTTCCTGCCCTCTCATGATGAATTAAATACAATACAAATACATAATCAGTAGTACTCAAAAGTGAAGGTTACAGACCTACACTTAGACTTGAATGTTAAAGTTCTGGTAAATGAGTGGCTGTGACATTTAACAGCATTCTAAACATAATGTATGGCCTGCTCAGACCACTGGTCCCAACTTCCAAAATTGCACCTCCACCATATAACTAAAAAGGTTAATAGAAAACTAGAGCAAAAAAAATATTGTTACCTAAATGGTCAATTTGGTGAGAACTCGGCCTGACTTCAGAGTGAAGTAGAGTGAAGTTTTCTGTTTCACTAACTGGCTCACGAAGTATTTAAAGTGAGGCCTTACAAAGCAAGGGGCCAGTAGACACAGCCTAGTCATTTCTTGAAAGAGTTCAACACCAGACAGAGCTCCTGTGTTTTATTCTACCTGGTTTGCCATCAACTGTTGGCTGCAGAGTTGTTAACTACACCTATAGTTGGATTATGAGAACCATCCAGCAATATAAAGAACAGCTCTTCCCTATGTGAGCAGATTATATAAGAAATAGCTCTTTAATACGGCAAAGCATTATGTGCTACTTATCCTGCTGTGGAGTCCTAGCAGAGACAAAAAATTTGTGGAGGGATATGGGCTTATTTTGGTTTTTGTTTTGAGACAACCAAGCAAGGTCATTACTGCATTCATTAATGACCTGCTGCATTTTATCTGACACAAATAATAGAATATTTCTCTATTGGGATAATTCAAGAAGAAATAGAACTATTTTTAGCAGTGAAGATGCAGACTGTTTTCAAAATGTCTCAGTAGACAGTAAAGCAACAGATCGCACACAATTTGAAGGCACCACCAGGCTGCTGTTGTGTGAAGAACACAGAAATAGCCACTGCCTCAGTGTGTGGCCACTGCAAGAGACAAAGGCACAACCTGAAGGGGGCTACTGTTGTAAGACACCATACTGGGATCTCTGCTGGCCACTTTTCACAGGTTTGGTGTGTTGGATAGAATTTGCCCACCAAAAAGGCTGCTTTGCTCAACATTTTGTAGTTTCGACTGATGTCAGTCAGCCTGCACCCTTTGGGCACAGATGCTGGGATGGTGGGCTCCTTCCCTTTCATTTGTCCTCTCCAGCATAAAGCAGCTTACTCCAGTGAAAGCAATATCTAATTAGGTCAGTGCTCTCTCCTTTGGAATTTACCCTTTGTCAATCGATGATAGGTGGACAGACAGAGAAGAAGTTAGTGTTCTACCCCAAACCTCCAATTTCTGCCTCAAGAGGTCGGAAATGGGGTCAGTCTGGTGACAGATATTCTGCAAAGACAATAATTTTCTTGCCACAGATCTGGGGAAGGCTTTGGAGTCACAGAGAAGTATATCTTTCTACCTATTAATAGACTTTTGTTCTGAAGATTGAGCATTGATAAATGGCTCCCATATAACCCATGTCTTTAGATGCTGGGGGCAGGAGGGACAATTCTAAACACATGGAGACTTTTGACATCTACATAAGCAAAGCAAGAGGTAGGGAAAGAGTAAAACAATGCAACAACTTCAGTTGTTCAACTAGACATTTTAGAATATAGCTTAAAAAAATAAATCTATTTCCTTACCACCACCACATGCTCCTAAAATTACTATGCATCAGGCAAGAACAAAGTGCTGTAATTTGCATTTAAGAAGAGCAGGTGCAGCAAAACAGCCTTTGTGGCCCACCACCTTGGCTTTGTCTTAAATACGATTAAAATCAAGAGTGACTGTGTAAGGAGGCATCAGTCACAACAGAAACCATGGCCTTCAGAATGCAACAGGCTTCACTTTCTCCAGTGTTTTTCTTCCACATGTTTGTCCTAAATCCCATGCTGGAGGAACTCAGCTTTTCAGATGTCTTCAGGCAAAACAGAATATTCCCCTAATCCGTTCCCTTTTACAGTCATGCCTCCAAGAACATTATTTCACTTGTTCAGAGAACTGCCAAGCATTTGGCAAGGATGAAACCTTCTTCCATAGTTCATAACTGGCTATACAACCCTCACGCAAGAGCTACATCCAAAGCAAAGTGTTTGAAAAGGAGGATTCTTATTCAGTTGCAGATTATGGAAGGAGTGGCTTTACCCTGGTGTTGAACAGAACAATGCAATAGAGCCAACCAAAACATCAAGAATACTTGGTGTGGTTTCAAAATTCATATACCACCATTCCCCATGAGAAGAAACGAAGGTATCACCACACAGGAGCTCACAGGTGGTCATCTCAGTTAGGGCACTGATTTCAGCAATCCTTGAACAGCTTGATGACATCCTCCAGAGAAGCTGACACTTTTACAGCAGCAGAGAAAAACATATCCTGTGACAGTATATACTTAGTTTTGAACTGGACGCCCATGGATGGGAGAAAATACAGCTGCCCAAGCCTGTCGGAAGAGCTGGACCAGTTTGTAAATGAAAGGCAGTGATGTCGGAGAAGCTGCAGAACAAAGCAAAAAGCAAAAGAACCTTTCATTATAAAAGGCAAAACTAAGATACGCTACACATATTAAGAACGAACTAAACCAAACTAGAGCTAATCGAAACCTAGTTATCTTCCGTTTGGTTCAGTGCTTGGGCGTTTGCTTGAGGCATCGCTCCCATCCCTTGCAAGCCTTCAGTATTTCATTCACCTCATAGCACCTCAAGTTGACTGAGGCAGAGGCTGAGTCTAGGACAGCTCAGCCTGCCTCACACAGTCTGTACCTTGTTCATTGGAAAGAGCTGAGGGTGGAGTAATGGTTTTAAGAAAAGTGGCTTCTGTAGAGCTACATCTTTCTATATGAACTGCAACTAGAAACACTAGAAACAAGCCTGACGATACATTCCTAGCCATGCAGTTTTTGTGTCTCTCAAAGATAAAACATTTACACAAATTACATCTATTAAAATAAGCTATTATCTTCTCTGTAACCATAATGGAATTGAAAAAATTGGAAATCTTAATACCGTACCTGGGTCTAATCTCACCACCACCAGGTAAAGCAGAAAAGTAGCCAAGAGCATCTTTTTGTAAGGAAGTAAATAGAAATGGCTTGACATGGACCTCAGTGCTCTACGTAGCAATGTCAACATCGTCAAGAGCTTTTGGGACAGAGCACCTAGAATACAAGGACAGGCAGTCAGGGCAAAGTAAAGCAAAGCAAAGTAATCGCATAGATACAGGCAATAAGAAACTAAGATACTAAGGTAAGATTCTTCTTAGTTTGATAGCATGAGAGGTGGGTTGTTTTTTTTTGGTTTTTTTTTTTTTTTTTATAATAGGGAACCAGTACAATTTTGTAATACAATTAATTATATTATACCTTTTTCTTAGACATCTACTTTAGTATAATATGATCTTATACCACAGCAGTGCCAGCTTCTCTCCCGTGAGATAACGCCAAGTGATTTACTGTTCTGGAGAAGCAGCAGTACTTGAAGTGCCAGGCGTGCATTGCTCTATATGGGCTCAATTGTAAGGGGAGACGAAGCAGAGAGTACACAGAGACAACAAAATGTACCCTTAAAGGATCACTAGGTAGTTGTAGTTTCCCTTATGTAACTTTAAAAAAACATTTATTCTGAAGTGTTTTTGAACCTGGAAAATAATTCTCATCTCTTGACGTTGTCTGAGACTAAATACGCTTTGTAATTGTCAGCAAATGGATCAGCAAGTCCTCTGTTCCCTTCCATGATACACAATCGGACTTCCTCATGGCTGGTTTGTCATGACAATATTCTTAATACACGGTTTATACTTGCTACCCTTTGTTAGTAAGGGACCAACTAACCTGAAACAAGATTATAAAAATGAAGAAGAGCACAAATACCAGAGGGAAAGCTTACCCAAAATAGTTTCTGTTCCAGACTCTTGCTTCTCTTCAGCAGCTGAGTGCATCTCTTCCCGTTGAGTCCACTGGCATCGGCTTTCACAAATGGTCCCAAGAAACGCTAGTTGCTGCTCACTGTCAAAAGCATCACAGCTGCGTACAAGCTCTTCTGCCCCCTCAAACAGGCCAAGCGGCAGCAACACGTGCAACAAGTGGAGCTCCAGCAATGCACCATACTCTGGGAGGCTCTTGTTGGGCTGGTGTCTCAGCCAGCTACTGCAAACCTCCAGCATCACCTGGGGCTCTCTCACTTTGCTGTATAACAGGATACTAAAATATAAGGTAGAAATATTAGAAAACACTAAATCTTTGTAAAAGTTGAGGTCACTGACAGTTACTACCCACAGGCAACTATCATCAAGGCATGTATCATGGTCTGCACTTGAAACACAGATTTCTGAGGCAGACAATAGGTGCAGCCACTGCTGTTATTTTCTTGGCATCACTCCTTTAGTACTTTATCATCATAAAGCAATCTGCAGGCTTGCTCCAGCACACACATGTTGAGAACAGGCCTGTTCCTGGTTTCATCCTCACCTACACCGTGCAAAGTGAAAATATCATGCAATATTCAAGTCTGGCCTGCTATTAAACCTAATATGAACCCTGTGTATATCTGACAGCCACAGAGAAAAACTCACCACAGCTCAAGAACTTTTGGAGGCAGATGTTCAGGGACATGGTAATACTGTAGGACCCAAGACAGAACTTCTCTCCACCGGTTCATCTCAGCCAGCGCCTGAATTCCCACAACACAAAGGGAGCATTTCACTTCTGCAGAACTGGCAATGAAGAGACAACTAAATAAGCATTTCTTACAACCACACTGCCCCTCACATCCCTTCCAGCTGCATCCCAGCCTTGGTACTTTACAGCTCTCTGACAGCTGCTTCCCCTCCTTTCCCTTACCCTCTACCCCTAACCCCCCCAAAAAAGGCACATTCAACCCCCCAAAAAGATGCACAGAGTCTGTATCTCTAGAAGGGCGCTGGGAAGGCTACTAGACTTACCTTGCTGCCTTCAAACAGGCACAGATTCCTTCACACGAAACATGTAAATACAGACAGGCTGTTCTCAGCTAGCAGCCAAAGCCAAGCCAGGTTTTAAACTAGCTTTTTATCAACAAGTGCTACCCTCCATTAATTTAGATAATAAAGAAAAAAGCTAGAAAAACCATGGCAAGAGCCACTGGTGCTACTGCCATTCACACAGATAATCACAGAATGCTAGGGATTGGAAGAGACCTCGAAAGATCATCTAGTCCCCCTGCTGGAGCAGGAACACCTAGATGAGGTTACACAGGAAGGCATCCAGGCGGGTTTTGAATGTCTCCAGAGAAGGAGACTCCACAACCCCCTGGGCAGCCTGTTCCAGTGCTCTGGCACCCTCACTGAGAAGAAGTTTCTTCTCAAATTTAAGTGAAACCTCTTGTATTCCAGTTGAACCCATTACCCCTTGTCCTATCATCAGTTGTCACCAAGAAGAGCCTGGCTCCATCCTCTTGACATTCACCCTTTATTTATTTTTAAACATTAATAAGGCCACCCCTCAGTCTCCTCTCCCCCGAGCTAAAGAGCCCCAGCTCCCTCAGCCTTTCCTCATAGGGAGATGCTCCACTCCATCATCTTTGTTGCCCTGCGCTGGACCCTCTCCAGCAGTTCCCTGTCCTTCTTGAACTGAGGGGCCCAGAACTGGACACAATATTCCAGGTCTCACCAGGGCAGAGTAGCGGGGAAGGAGAACCTCTCTCGACCTAATAGTAATTATATTATAATATTCTTAATTATATTATAATAGTATATTAATATTATAATATTTATATTCAAACCTAAGAGGTTCCTAACCCTCCTCAAAAAAACCCAACCAAACAACAACAAAAAAAACAAAAACACAAAAGCCTTTCTATTAAAATCAGGTAAAACGACAGGCAGTGCAGACGGGTACGCAGCCAGCCCGACACTGATGCGACACCGAGCCGCCCCGCAGCGCCGCCCCGTTCCCGCTCCACAGGCCCGACACCCGCTCGCACCTCTCGGGGTCGGTCCCGGGGCCCAGGCTGTCGCAGCCCGCCTCACACTTCTCCAGGGCGGCGGCGAAGTCCCGGTGCAACACTAGCAGGTCCGCCGCCTCCTCCAGCAGCGAGGCCGCCGTGGCCGAGAGCGGGGACCAGGCCAGAGGCTCGCTCCTCATGGCGGCGGCGGGAGGGCTACCGGGAGGGCTGCTGCCGCTGCCGCTGCCTCCCTCCCCGCGCCCCGCCGCCTGCCGCCCGCCCGGCTCCGGCTCCAGAGCCGCCACCGCCCCCCGCGCCGCCACCGCCCTCCCCGGAGCTCGGCTCCGCTCGGGCAGGCAGCGGCAGCAGCGCGGCCTCCCACGGTTCCGGACGGCCGGGAAGGAACCCCCGCGCCGCCCGGCAGCGGAAGGGCCGCCCGGCGGACACCTCCCCGCCCGCGGGCCGGCGGGACATGTAGTGCAGCGCTGGCGGGAGGGAGCGGGGATCAGCGGCCGCTCCTCGGCGCGTTGGTTTCTCCGGGTGGGGGCCGCGGCACAGCGAGGATTAGCGGTTAAAAGCGGGGTCTCCGGGGAAAGACATGGACCTGCTGGAGAGGGTCCAGAGGAGCTACAGAAATGATCAGAGGGCTGGAACAGCTCTGCTGTGAGGACAGGCTGAGAGAGTTGGGGGTGTTCAGCCTGGAGAAGAGAAGGCCCTGAGGAAGACTTTATTGCAGCCTTTCAGAGGGACTTCTAAGAAAGATGGGGACAGACTTTTCAGCAGGGCCTGTTATGATAGAACAAGGGGTAATGGTTTTAAACTAAAGGAGGGGAAATTCAGGCCAGACATGAGGAAGAAATTTTTTACAATGAGGATGGTGAAACACTGGCCCAGGTTGCAGACGCCCCGTCCCTGGAGACATTCAAGACCAGGCTGGACGAGGCTCTGAGCAACCTGATCTAGTTGAAGATGTCCCTGCTCATTGCAGGGGGTTGGACTGGATGAGCTTTGAACGTCCCTTCCAACCCAAACTGTTATATAGTTCTAAGCTGCAGCCGCGGGGTGTGGGATCATGAGGCTTTCAGCCGTGCCAGGCGGGGATCGGTGCCGGTCCCTGCCAAAACCCGCCTCGGTGTCTCACCGGCGTGGCTGCCCAGGGGAAGCGGCCAAACCACCGCTCTCCGCCCCGGCTGTCCCCAGCAGCCGGCGGGTCAGAGCTCCGCAGCAGCCGCTGCTGTTCCGCACCCCGGCCACCGGGCGTCAGCCCAGCCCAGGCGTGTCCCGGCCGAGCAACGCGCCGCGGGGGCGGCAGCGTGGCCCTGAGACATGAGGGCTGCGGGCCTGCCGCAGGAGAGGGTTGGGCAGGTAGCGAAGGGAGAGCGCTCCCCCACTGCTCTGTCGGGCTCCTGGGCGGGATGGTGGTGCCCTCCTTTCCTGACCCTGATGTCTCAACTCTCTTTAATGAGAAACTCAAGTTTTAACGAGCATTAAATCCTTTAAGAGGAACCAAAAAGACTGATAAGAGAGGACCATCCTGCCGCAGAAGGAATTAACAGGTGATGTTTGCCAAGAAGCATGAAGTTGGCAGAAATCGACAGTAACTTTGAGAAAGGTAAGGATGGTAAAGACTTCAGACTCAAAAAATGCCCCCTACTCAGAAAATCCCACTACTCACTAAACACACATAGAAGAATAAAAGCAGAATGTACCTTTACATTGAAGTGAGCAAAGTTTAGAGCACTGAACTTTGAGTAGGCATAAATGTGTATAAGATGTTAGGAGTGGCTAAAAGTTGAAATGTATAAATATGCAGCTTGATTCAGGTGTGCTAGTTTTGTTGTTTTACCACCTAGCATCTGATATTGCACAATCTTGTAAGAAAATGGTATCTCGACTCTGTGTGTATATTCGGCTGCTCGCACACTGGATAAAGAACTGTGCTTTTGGGACAAAAGCCTCCTTGTGGGCCTTTTCCTCAGTCATCCTCTGTCCACTGTTTTAAGCATGTTATGCTGTTAAAGGAACTGAGTTTGGGCATGATAGCAGCGTCTCCATCAGTACCCTACAGGCAATGATTCACATTCTTCTTTAGTTGTTATTTAAAAACAATAGGGTGTCTTGGTTACAAGGTAATTATGGCAGTCAGTGAAAACTCTCTTCAAAAATGAATCTCTGCAGAAGAGGCAGGATTTATTTATTTTGTAATGCTGACACCCTGCTATCATTATTTAATTAAAAAATCAAATATGCTAACACTGTGTTAAAAAGCACAACGCATCTTTTAAAAAGCTGTTTCTATGCCATTTCAGCGTTGGTAAAAGGGAATAAAGCATGGAGAGTATGATTAAAAAGTTGATCATAACTCTCTTTTTCTAAGTAGCTGTTTCCAGGAGGCAGAACCACACACCTGCCCCTCATGGCAGCAGCCAGAGCACACTGCAGTAGCAGCTTTCACACAAGCGTACATCCAAGGGGTTTGCTCACTGTGCCGTGGAAGAAATTCCTGGAGGATCCAGGCTGGTTAAGGCAAAACCACAGCACAGAAACGTTGCAAAAGGAAGGGTCCAGCAGCTAAGCAAAGGCAGAGTTTCAGACTTCTGTTTCTGTTGCTTGGTGCTTGCAATTGTGAAAACAACATTCCTTTTTGGGAACTACAAGTCCCAAAGTGCACTGTGGGAAGATCATGCCTTGTACCAGCTAATGCCCAGCACAAATTCCCAAATATGGATAAGGAATCAATTTTGAAAAAGACTCACACTGGCTGGATACTCCCTACTGAGACTCAGAAAAGGAGCGAGACAGCACAAAAAACAAGGTAAGTTAGCGACATGCAAAGATCTAGTTCAAGAGTTTCTTCCACGGGGAGAAGCCAAGAATGTTCTGTCCCTTAGAAGAGCAGCACAGCATTGCACTGGTGATGTTGGATTTGGCTGCGATGGAGGCAACTTTTGAAACAGGGGTCTGTTGTTTCAGGTGGGGAAGTGAGCAGCAGGAGCAGCTGCTGCAGAGTGAGTCAGATCCTGTTTCCTTGCAGATGCTCCTTATTAGTAAAGACTTATGGAAAGATACACGAGCTGCAACACTCGTGCAGTTACGTTAGAGGCAGGGAAGGGTTGGGGAGACGTAGCAGTTGCTCTGAGCAAAAGATCTGTATGAGTTGCAGTGTGGTTATTTAAGAAGCCAAGGTGGAACAAGCAGCCTCGTAATAACAGGAATTATAGGTAATTTCTCTGTAAGGCATGGTAGAATGTTTTTGTACTTCCCCCGTCTTCCTAGAGGGGACAGTGTGGTGCCTCGATGGCCAAGCCAGTTGCACCTCTCTGACCTGCAAATAATAGTGACCCAGTAACAGGATTGTTTAACTTCAGGCCAGGAGCAATTACCTGTTTTATTGACAATTTGTCAACAAGCAAAATCAAATAATTCTGAAATACAGTAATCTCAGTGGAGACGAGGGATGCTCAGGCTCCAGAGTTGAGCACACACAACACCTTGTCTTGGGCAGCAGTGGCTCCTGCCTGTGTTTCTTTCCCCAGCAGTTGGGCACGTTCCTCCTCATACAGCCCAGATGCAGCGGGTGGACTCTCTTCTGCTGGGTGACGTCAAGTGCAGCTGGTCAGCCCAATCTGTCATCCCAGCACTCTCCTCCTACTATGTAGGGTCATGGAGCAGCAGAGTCGGGACGGCAAAGAGCTGCAAATGTAGGAGGTGCAGCCCAGCCATGGAGAGAAGCCTGAGACCATGTGGGCTGGTGAACCAAATTGTCACATGGATGCTCACTGACGAATACGAATGATGCTCTTTTTCTGTCCTTCCTTAAATACGAACAGCTTAAACTGCTTTTAAAGCTGAAAGAGTCACTCATGTATCTGAATTGGCCTACGTGACAGGACTATAGCATTACACAAATGCTGGAGGAAGGCAGCATGTTTGCCTGTGCTTCTGGATGACTAGTAATCAGAAAAGCTAAAGTCAAGCAAACTTGCTGTCAGTGACAGGTAGTAAGAGGGAGCATCACAGTGGATTTTGTGTGGGATGATGATGCCTGGCTCCTCACCTTTTATCTGAAGCCAAAGAGTTTTTTGCTGCTGTCGTCCTGATTTTCCATAGGAAAAGAAAAGTGAGTTTCAGAGGGGCCTTGTTGGTGTCTGCATCCGCTGTGGATTCACAAATTCCCCTCCTCCCTCTTCTGCCAGGCAGTTCAAGGAGAGTTTAGAATTACAGGCACCTGTAACAAGGCCTCCCGAGGTAAATCGCCTCAAGTATTAATCCAGATCTGACCAGCACACGGTCACAGGGCCAGAGAGCTGGCAATCACTCTTTTCTGTGGTCTCTTCTGTGTCAGTAGGCTGTTAATATGAGATTAGCAGCATTAGGGAGACTTTGAGCCAGAAACAGTGGGGCCCTATGATTTGTTTTGAAGAGAAAGAAACCCTCTTACACACATATAAAAACAAACAGAAGAGCTGGAAGTTATAAAAGCACAGCTGAGGAAAGGATAGTCATGAGGAAAGGATAGTTTCTAGGAAGGCTGTGGAGTTTTGTAGTACACAGTAGCTTCTCAGTAAGTCTAATAAAGTAACGAGTACCACAGAGACCACAGGTCCCAGTGTGCAGTGCTCTGTCCTTATCACCATGTGCTTTTGTTTGGGTCTGGCTGGATCATGACATGCCAGAACATGTAATTTGCTTGTAATTTCCATCAGTGGTACATCACTATAAAATACGGAGATATGTGGCTGCAGATCCCTTCAATTAGCCCAGGTTCAGGGCTTCCCGAGCTCCTGGTAGCTGGTTGTCAGAGCCCTCGGCTGGGTAAAGGTGAACACTTTGTGGCTGTGCATTGAACAGATGGCCGATCGTGGCGCTCCGCTTTCTTATCTCACCCAGCGTGGTGGCACAGAATCAAACCTATTTTGTTGTTTCAAAAATAGAACGAGTAAGAGGCATCTGAATTTGAGACCACCTGCTGATGTTCCTAGTTACTGTATTTAAAAGCAGTCACCTCTTATTTTGGCTGCATGAAAACCTGCATAAACAACAGGTGAGGACAGTAGAAGGCAGAAAAGGCACCTACAGGGGTAGTCACAGCCACAGTCCAACCGTGGGGTATCACATAACATAAGAGCATGAGCAAATCCCCCTTTTAACCTTCATCACAGATGCACAAAACACTGTGTAAAGTGCGAATTCTGGAAACTGGGAAACACAGAGTTGTTTTCACAACTTGTTGAAGCTTGAGTTTTATTCAGATAATGGCAAAAGCTTTCCAAAACAAAGGATGATTTTAAGTTGATCAAGCCTCTTTCTTTGCTTCATCAAACAAAATACCAGCCTTGGCAAGGCAGCAGTCAAAGAACAACAGCTGTTACTTTTGATGTCATTGTTACTGTTATAATAGCAATAATTAGTGCTGGGTGGGGCATTTCATAGCTTTAAGGTGACCAATTTGGTTAAAGGCCTAAGGCATCTTCTTTTCTGCAACCAGTGATTATCTGTGAGAAAATACTAAAGCCTGTCATCACTGTAGGTCGATTAAATTCTGTTTGCCTAGCACAGCATCTCTTTGCTCACTGATTTAGAGTAGCAATCCCTTCTAATAATTAATACCTCTTCTCAGAGCCCCACCTGCCAAAATCGGTTGTCATCCATCGATCTCCACCTATCCTCTTTTTCAAAAGCAAACATGTTCTCATGGTTGGGAGAAGTGTTTGGGAGTGTGAATCCTGAAAGTATTTGTACCATAAGGCAAAGGAGGCAATTTCAGAAAATATATTTTTTCTCAATTTTAACCCGACTTTCTAACTTCTCTGTACTTCTTTTTTTCAGTATTTGTGAGACATATGTCCCTCATTTTGAGTGTACATTTACTGGGATCTCTTGTTAATTATCACTATGAACAATGCATGTCCTGCGTCTTGAATTGGAAATCACAGAAAATGTTACAGAAGTTAGCAGACTTCTGCCTCTCAGGCTACTGGCCCTGGCTCTGATTTGGCCAAGTCTTTTGATGCCCACGGAAGTTGTAATGAGAGGTTGTTTCAGGAAAGCCAGCTGTGCTGCAGAGTTGTGCGGTAGCGGTGACCGAGCCTTGGGAGAGGACCCACCGGGAAGGGGTTCTTCACTGATGCAACCTTTGTGTCTTTTATTTCACAGGGAGCGCACTCCCTGGTGCCCTTCTGGCAGGAGAACTGCGGTGGGCAGGACTCCCCTGCTTGGTATTTTGCTCACAAACTCTATACAGTAATTAAGAATATATTGGGTTTTTTATTGATTTGCCTCTGAGCTTTTTAATGTAGTCAGTGAAAGTGCAACACCTCTCTTTTGGGGAGGTTTTCTTCCTGTCCTTTTGAACACCTATGTGCTATTTTAGGATCATGTTGGTTTGAGAGGTATACTTACAGTTCACATAAAATGAATGTTTGGAGTTGTGTATTGGTCCCTGTTTCTCTGACAGGCTGATGTTCTCTTTCCCTCTGTTCCTCCCTTACTTGCTGCTCCTTCTCATCTTTCTCAGCAACACCAGATGCAGACAAAAGTAGGATTAGGTGTCTAATTAGTTTACGGAGCCTTAGACATACGTGTTTACTTCTTGGCACTGGGGGAAGGGCAGGCTGTGAGGAATCTAACCCTTGTCTCTCAGTGAGGTTTTCAGCTTTGAGAGCAGCCTGAGCACGGCCAGGCTGAACAGGTAAGCCAAAATTTTCTAGACACGTTTTGATTCCAGATGCCTGTTCACGGAGGAAGTTGAAAACCCAGTCTGTATTACTATATCTGAAATAATTTCTCATTTAGGGTTAGATCCAAGACGATTATTTCCAAAAAATGACTCAATGTAGACAGCCTGAAAGAACTTGCTTGAAACATTACAGAAAAGCTAGTGAACTGTAATTAATATCTTTTGGAACTCTAGCATAGTTGGGGCAAGTCGTGTTTTAAATGTTTTTCATTTATTAGAGTGAACTTTAAGCTGTAACTATCCAATCTCCCACTGCAGTCATCCTTGAGCAGATGCAACCAGGGAAATTCAGCATGGCATTTCCACAGCAATTTACTCTTGCCCTGGATTAATACTGGCTCATCTGGAGAGCAGTAACACAACGTCTGGTGTTCATACTTGGCAGCCACCACACTGCAAAATCAGTGGCTGCTTTTAAACCACCATTGAAAACAGTTTGGACCAAGGTGGCTTGCTGGCTCATGAGATATTTTGCAGCATTTCCAGTATAAGAATCATAGAATAGTTTGAGTAGGAAGGGACCTTCAAGGTCATCTAGTCCAACCTCCTGCCATGAGCAGGAACATCTTCAACTAGATCAGGTTGCTCAGAGCCCCATCCAGCCCGGCCTTGGATGTCTCCAGGGATGGGGCATCTACCACCTCTCTGGGCAACCTGGGCCAGTGTTTCACCACCCTCATTGTAAAAAAATTCTTCTTCACATTTAGCCTGAATCTCCCCTCCTTTAGTTTAAAACCATTACCCCTTGTCCTATTGCAACAGGCCCTGCTGAATAGTCTGTCCCCATCCTTCTTACAGGCCTTTTGCTTAGAATGACCTGGTGATAAGGACGAGGGTGTTGGGGAGCAGAAAGAGCAGGGGACGAGCTGTGAGCCAAGGATGAGCTCAGGGCAGGCAGGGCCAGTGTCCTCCCCAACCAGGGTGCAGTCGCAACCCAAGCAACCTGAGCAGGATGGGCAGCATTGGGTGCTGATAATAGGTTCCATCAACCACACCAGGCAAGGCGAGGTGATTAATTAGGTTCAGGGTCCGTCCTGGGAGTGCAGTCAGGAGCAGCAGCAGGCAGGAGTACAACATAGGTCCAATGTCCACCCAGGAGACAGAGAGAGGTCTGCAAACTTGCACAGCTACAACTGTAGCTCAGGCCAGACCTGGGTACCCAGGATGGGATCTAAGTGGAGCCCTCCTTCCCAGGACCACTGGGTAGGAGGTGCAGGGTGAGAGTTCTTGGTGGGGCTGGGCAGGGCATTTAAGATCTGTTAGTGTCACTGGCAAGGTGGGGGACCTGATGATGACTTCTTCAGCTGTTCCAGGTATTTCTAAGATGATTAAGGGACTATATAATGTAGTCATTTTTCAGAAACAGTTCTACTAATTAATAGACTTGCACAAGTGTATTGATTTAGCTAAAAATTGTAAGTGTCCTGGATAAGTACATTTCAAGCATTAAAATGATCCCAGGCTGTCTTGGATTAGGGTTTAATGACCAGAGACTTCTTCCTGTAAAATTTTTATCTCTCTGAACATCAGCTTCTCTTTTCATGAAACAGAGATGATAATGTCATTGTCTTTTCTACCTGACAGAAGACTTATTAGTTTTGTAGTTTAAGTTGTATTTATGGACTGTTCTGACATATCTGGATGAAAAGAAGTGGACTAGTGTAAAGCAAAGGAGCAAGAGTACACTGCAGCTGTATAGACTAACAGAATAAAATTACTCAGGAGCAAAGTAGTGGGAATGAGATTCATGCACGAATTTTGACCAGACCTTCAAGAATGGAAAATGGAGTGAGTTCTACCAGAAACTGGGAATTTCATTTTTGCACTCAAGGATAGATGGAATCTCCCCTCATGTTTCTCTTTAAGTCTATTTGCGAGGAAGCACTAGGAGGGCATTAGGCAAAGGAAGATGAGAGCTGCGTGCTGGTGTGTCATGCTGTTACCAGGACTCCAACCAAGTCATGAGGGTGGAGGTCACTGTAAGCATGACAGAAGGTTAAGAGAAATAGGGGGGTGAGGATGTCACGGTAAGTTTGAAAGGGAGAGAGGATGCACAGACATGGCTGGTGATAGCTCTGGCAATTAGAAACAAAACCTTAAATAATTCATATTTGTTATTTGTATTCAAGAACACTTGTCCATGCCAGGACTCAGCATCCGTCTTTCTGTATCAAATTAAGCAGCAGTTAACATTCCCTATGCACTGTGAGCTGCTGGAACAATAGGCTTATTCTAAGCGCCCCTTGCAAGGCCATGCCAAAAGGTGTGTTCACCAGAAGAAATTCAATACTAAAAAGATAGTCAGATAATTTTAGGAGATAGAATCAGTGCATGCTAAATGCCCAAAGGAGGTGACTCTCAAAATAGTCTCAGCAGGGAAGCACGCTCTGTAAATCATTACCAAAAGTTAGGCTGAAAGTATTAAAGCACTTTGCATAATATGCACATAGTTTCTGCCTTGATCTTCCAAGCCACTGTTGTTTATTTTCCTAAGCTTGCTGCGATCAAAGCTGCTTCTGTGGTCTTGCTATTCATGTGACAGTTGAAAATTCAGACTGGTCAGAAAGAGGACAATCATGGGACGAAATCTCTAGAGCTGCCCAAATCATAGGGTTAAAAGAGGACTGGGAAGTACTTTATAGGCTGCCTACACATTGCTTAGCAAGTCAGAGGTTAACAAAGGACCTCATTCTTTGAAAAGATAATTGAGGCTGAAAACAAGTCAACCATCCCACAACTAAGCCATGGATATCATCAGTTCTTGTGAACAATAGCTGATGATGTTCAGGATTCAGTGAGTTAAGTGGTTAATCCTGTACAGAAAGCAGCATCCATAATGGAGTTTAAATGGGGGGAATCCACCAAATTCGACCCCTAGAGAATTGCTTCCTGCTGTTACCCTGATGGATATGTCTATAAATATCATGGTAGTCATCAGCAGATAAAATCTTGCAAAGCTGAAAAGCCTCTCCCTATTAAATGATACATTGATCTCCATGAAACATCAGTAGCCTGACTTAATGAGCCACAGAAACTGATCACCCTGGTCTCAGAGAGCGACTGTAGCCAAAGACAAGGAAGATCCATGTATTGTTTCCTTCTTGATTCGGTGAAAAAAAAAGGCAAAACCCTTATAAACTTTTTCTTCTGCGCAGTCTTCTCCATAAGGCTGTTCCTCACATTCTGTAGCGGGCACTCAGGCAGCATCTCACCAGCTTCAATTTTTTCCAAATTTGTCATTTGCTGTTTTTGTCCATCAGAGAAAGCCGTCCGTCAGGACAGCTAGGGCAAATCTATATTTGCAGCAGAGAATGCACCAGCTGGTTTGTGTGCCTTCTCCAGCCCAGGTACCAAAGGGTGGCAGACAGACAAACTTCAGCAACTTCTGTTCACTTTTGCATTTGTAGCAAAAAAGTGCTCATAGTCCTGTTTTGTTGTGGGTATTTTTGATTTGTTGTTCTTATTGCTTTTTTAAACACTCAAAATCTTAAGGTTTTTAATCCTATTGTGTTATAATGCAAGGCCTGACTCATGATTTTCTGCTCTCAGAGTTGTTGGTACCACGTAGCATGCACATACACGCAGTAATACATAGACTTGAACCCCTGTATTTGAATTCTCCATACTGCCTGTGTAATACCTGTATAATGTGCATACAGGTTTCAGGACAAGTACACCACCTTTCTGGTGCTTTAACTAGCTCTCCTGGTATTTAGATGCCAGTCACAAATTAGTTAAAATGTATTAAGTGGCTCTGATATCTCTTTTGTTTTCTGTATGCTTCTTTTCTGTTCTGTCCATTTGTTTCCCTTCGCTTTTCTTCCTCTGTTTTGTTCCCTGGCTCCTTGCTCCTCAGTTGCTGACTCACTGCAGATCCCATCATTTCTCAGCACTGGGGACTGTGACTGGCACTTGTGAACCCCTGGACGTCACTGTGGGACTTACCTGGAGAACTTGGAATGGATGCTTTGCATGGCCGCCCTGGCTGGCAACCAGTGCTGTCAGCAGCCTTCTTCCAGAGTTAATGAGGGCCAAGGAAGGATTAGAAGAAAGCAGGGCTTCATAGTGCCCCCAAAACCATGCTGAATAGCTGCTTCTAATCTGAGAACAGAGAAGGAAAGGAGATTGTGAGGACCCAATTATTACCATGCTTTCCTCTCTTCTTTCCCTTCTCTGCTTAGAAATAGTCCTACGCTTGTCTAGCAGTGACCTAGACAAGGAAGACAGGAACATTACAGGGACTTTATTTCTGGCCTTGTCCTTTGCTGCTTTATTGTCTGAATGTGAGACAGTCTTTTGCTTCAGAGACCCTAGAAGGAGTTCAAACAAACTGGAACATGAGATAAAGGATCACGAGATTCACCAGCTCAGCCTGCCCTGGTTGCACTCACAGTTGGGTTTGCCGGGTTCAGTGACACAAAGAAACGAGTTGTCATTGCCTCTGAAGAGCCAACACGCTAAGAGAAAATTATTCTGCTCTGTTTTCAGCAGTATCAACAAAATTGTTTACCAAGTTCCGAAGAGTTATATTTTTGGCATCACTGTGGTCTGTTTTGGCCTGTTGAATGTTACTTATGAGTAAGAAGGAAAGAACTTGACTTGACTCTCAATTATAAAGCAGAATTTGTATGGCTGACAGTTAAACAAAAACAAAGCAAACCCAGTAATTTGTACATTTACCTCACAGAGATGATAATTATGGAGGCCGCTAATTTCAATTGGAGGGATACATCCTCGTTTTTGAAGTCCTGTCTCTGGCCTCTCAACCACAACTTGAGACACCCAAAACCAATGCTTGTACATTGTACATTGTTGTAAATGGCCTGCTCAGAGTCATACAAGACTGTGGAGAAGCTGGGAGGTGGCCTCAAGCCTTTTTCAGAAGGCTGAGATTTCTGTTGCAGACAAGTCTCCTCTTTGTCCTTGGAGGCCACATTAACCATGAGCCTGTTGTAGTCTGTGCTCAGGCCTTGCAGCACCACGAGAGCCCTGGTTAGGCTTCCTAAAGGAAGGACAGAATTGCAGATATTTCCAGGACTCGGTTTGGAAATCGATACCATTTTGGGAGAGGCTGCAACTACCCCTGGTTTCTGCTGTCGTACCGAGCAAGGGGAGTCTCCGTCTGTTATCCCAGCTGTACAGATGCGGACAGGGGGTAGATGCTGCAGGGCTGGAGTCTGAGCCTGGTGTCAAGGTAAAAATGCTGTTAAGTGGATAACAGGGCAAAAGGTCTTTGCTGCGAGGTCAGGTTCCATAAAAATACCTGTGAGGATGCCAGAAAAGCTATATTTTCTTGAAACAGCCACAGGGGAATGGCATTGCTGGCTGCATAACTTGGGCTAGAAATAATAGCCATGGTAGCACTGGCCACTGCCTCTGAGAAAGAGCCCAGAAAGCAACAACAGTGAAATAAATAGTAGCCTAATAAACAATTCATGCCAATTATATATAAAGTGCTTTACTTATTCAAAGGATGGTGCAACACATTAGCTGATTAACCTTAATTAATCATTCAGGTAATTAAATGGAAATAGAATAAAAATGGTTAGAGGAAGTTTGGAGTGTGAAGACTTCCAAAAATCATTAAATGATTTTGCTGTCTTTGATGGAAGGGATAATTTCTTCCTTTAGGGTTTAAATGCACTCGCAGTGTGGGTGTTATTGCAGTTTTAATAACCACCTGCTTAATTCCCTGGGATAGGAGATTACATGCAGCACAGCCAAAGGCTTCTTGTTTGTTTGGGTAACTTCAGCTATCGTATGGGCCTAACAAAAATGAGAAGTATCACCAGCTCTGTGTTTCAGGGCACAGAATGATGACCAGGTTCGGGAAGAAATCTTGTTCCTTTGACTTCTCCCCAGCAGGATGGATTGGCACGCATTCTTTTGCAAAATTTAGCATTTGCCATTGCTGGGAGATAGGATACAGTTACAGCATGACCTATGGCTTTAATTTAAGCAGGAGGGAAAGATAAAGCTGTTCTGTCATTTGATGTGGAGGAATTACTGAAACTGAATGAGCGTGGCAAAAGACACTGCTGCAAGCAAAAGCTAATTTTTTATGGATTAATTTGTTCCCCTGCAGTAATAAGATAGGATTCTTTGGCAGACAATCAGTGTAACTTGATTCCTGGCTGTGGCATATTTAGGTTTGTGTTATCACCTGCTGCCCACACTTACGTAGCAAAAACTCCTGAGAGAACTTGTGGAGAGATGTGACTTTAGTCAGCTGGCCTGAATCCCTGCTTTGCTGGTGAACCCTTAAGCTGCTGGAGGAATATCTGTTTCATGCCAGGCCAGTATAGCTGCAGAGCAGGCATATAGCTCTGATTTCCTAAATTCAAAGACCAACTTACCACACTGCCTAAAGCAGGTTTTCAGTTTACCTGCAACCTGAGAACTCACCATCTTAAGCAGGTACCATACAAGCAGTTGGTGCTGCAGATAAAGCCAACAACCTTCAAGAAAGCCGTGATTTAATAGACTGCTAATTGCTCTGATACCTTTGCTACCCTCCTTCAAAAAGACTACAAAAGTCTGTGTTTCCTGCTGACCCAGGACACTGTCACTGTAAGCAATGAAAGTTATCAGACATCTCCCTTTTCCTTTGTGTAGTTCCCTGGGGACAGGAGATCCTGGCAGCTAGATCTACCCCAGGCGTTTGCCTTTTGTTTTCCTGTACTTTTCTCTTGGCAGGATTCAGAAGTTTTCAGTCTTGTGCTTCCACAATCGCATGCTAAAATATTTGCACAGCTGCCTGGTGATTGAAAAGAGGGGAAAGATAAAATCCACTCCTCTGTTATTTGCAAAGTTTAAAACAAACAAACAAAACCCCCCAAACCTAACCAGAGTTTAACATGACTTAATCATATAAAATCTTCAGTTTACTCTGCTCTTATGTCACAGAATCCTCTTTCACCTTGCCAGGTTTCCCCCATGTCCTTCACCTTCCACTTCTTGTATGTATAAACCCACCTTTTCATGCTTCTCTTAAAATGCCTGTGGGTTAAAATGTCCGTGGGACTCCATTGCCCACCCGTGGGCACACACTTCGGCCTGTTCCTAGTGTACAGAAACAGGACCAATTCCTACAGGCCATAATCCAGTATTCTTCACACAAATCTCTGACTGAAGGAAGTTTTGGCAGAAGGATCGCCAAATTAATTACATTCCTCCCCCAAGTATACATATTGGATGGTGACGAGAGATGATAAATACTGCCTAGAAAAAAGTCCATTAATAAATGAGAAGTAGATGTGAGGAAGAACAGTTGATTGAATTATTTATAATGCAGTTATGAAATTGCTGAGTTGCTGAGCTTTCCAGAAACCCATCAATAACAGGCATGACCATAGCAGCAGTTAATAGGAATATAGACAAGCAGGAGGAAGGGTGTCCATGAAAATCAGGTGTGGAAATATTGTGAAAAAACCCTAGCACATCCAAATCATTTGGCACAGAACATATTTTAGTGTGGTGGTAACTTTCTAATAGCCTTGAAAATTCATAGTGAGTTCATTTTACTAGCAGTGCACTGGAGAATGAGTGGAAGATTCCATTTTTCAAGCCGCCAGTGGCTAAGAGGAGGATAAATGAAAAGACCAACAAGCTCTTTCCAGCTTTGACATCTATAGTTCACGTGCACGAACTCCCCTCCCACTACAAACAATCTGCTCCCTTCCTACACACATAAACACACACTCCCTGCCTTTATAATGCTTTCAGACCACACATGCATCTCTGTCCACTTTCTGCCCGTTGCACCAGCCAGCCTCTTCCCTCAGACACACGGACATCTCCTCTGAACTAACTCCTCAATTAAAGGTATGTTTCCATTCTGGTCCACCAAGTCTGTTCTTTTTTTTTATAAGGTTTTCTTGGTGTCCTTAGTCGTGAGCTCCAGACAAAGGCTTCCTTTCTGTGAGGGAACTTCATGACCAGGAATGCGGTCTGGACACTTATGGACAAAGGAACATTCATGTTCCCGCTCCTGTTGCCTCTTAATTGTGAGGAATGATAAATGTGCTCTGGCTTTAGCCTTTCAGCTCGGTTAATGACATCTATGTCCTCCTGTGGACGTATATGGAGGGTAGCTCTCTTTTGTTTGTGGTTGAGAATGGAGTGTGCAGGCGCAGAGATTTACTCACTCCATATTGGCCTGGACCCAGCAGCCGGAATGTCATTTCCAGCCATTTAGCCTCTGAAACCTTCTGTTTGGGAAATTAGCCTGATGAGGCGACTGATGAGAAATTGGTGCTTATTAGCTGCTGTCATTTTTACACCCTCTTCCGTAAGTAATGGTACAGCAGCCCTCGTGATCCCATTAAATAGCTCCAGCTGATGCTCTGACTGTGGGAGAATAAAGCTGCAAATGGAAAAGGCTTCTTGGTGCTGCAGCCCAGGTCCAGCCATCTCCTCTCCCCTGCGTTCCTTGCTGCTTTCATACCCCCTGCTAGCCCAGCACTGTTCCTTCTCAGGACTGTCTTCTTCACGGGACAGCTTTATTTCGAATGGTTTCATGCTATCACACTCAGAGGCACCAAGTCTTTTCACTAAGCCAAGCATAAAAATGTCTAGGGGAAGGCATAGGGGGTGGGAGTCAGCAAGACAGATATATTTAATTATATGTACCGACCAGCATTCTTGCTATTTAACATTATGTGTAGTTCCGTTTCTGATCTTCTTGCGTTCTCGCTTAAGATTACTGAAGAAGCATTTCATGCTAACATGTATTTTTATAACATGACTTCTTATTTTTAGTAACCTCGTATCTGTGTGGAACCAGATGCTCACAAGTCCGGTGTACTCATCACTAATTTTGAACAAGCCACAAAGCCACCATGCCAAGGAGGTGTGGGGGGATGCTGTTAAATTCCATCATCTTTAATGTGTAGGCTCCAGACTTTCTGAGACTGGGCCTAGATGGGCTTGCCGACTTTGTAGAGATACTTCTGCACTGCCAAGCCTAGTGGCGTTGTTCTGGCCATCGCTGCACCTGGTGATGTTCTCCCAGCCCCACGTTTACAACCACCTAAGCATAGGAGAAATGGAAGTTTTTTTCTGAGTCAAATTAAATTATAATCCTTGTAGCGTGTTGGATAAAAGCTGGAAAACTCAGTCTGAGCGCGGAGGCAAAGATGAGTAAAAAGGCTTGAATTGTTATTGTTTTTAACATCTGAGAATTTTTTTTAGCCCACTCACAGTGTTTTGAATCTGGTTTAAGTCTTTTCAACCCTTCTGGCTGATACTGCTGTTCCGGGCTAGTCCCATCTCTGCTGCTTCAGATTATAGAGGGGCAAAAAGGTACTGAACCCGCTATCACAACGGGATCTTTAATATTTGGATTTTGGCATCTGGAGGCCTGTCCCTACGTATTAAGTTGTGATGAGCCACTGTCAGGGAAAGCTCAAACAACCTGGGTTAGAAGTGAAGATAGGGAAGTTAGTTAAGAAAGCAAATGTGTGGGGTTTACTTCTGTGTGTTTGTTATTTATCCGTACCACCTACATGCACACAGAGCTGTGTTTGTTACTGGCGTCCTGAGAGAGGAAATCCATTACCTTAAAAGAAGCTCTTGGCATTAGGAGAGAATAATAAGGAAAGCAACGAAGAACCGTTAGCAACATTTTGTTAAGAAGATGAGATAAATAGTCTGTTCCATAAACAAGTGGTATTATTTAACTATCCAAGGATCTTCTTTCCAAAACAAGCCTGAATTGTTCATTGTCCAGCAAAAAAATGCCTGTTTCTGCAGTCCTGGCTGCTTCTCTCACTATAGCCCAGTCTGTAGGTCTTTGCTGCTGTGGACTGTCCTGCCTTACATTATTAATAATATTTATGTCAATATTACAACAAAAATATCTTAAACAAGTAGAAAACAGCAATATTGAGACTCAGAAAGAATAACATCAGAATGTCTCAGTTGAGGGGATATGGACAAAGAAACTCTGCCTGCCCTGAGCTTCCCCGTAGCTGTAATAGGGCCTCACACACACACTTGCACTCGGTCGCGTTGGCAGAGAAACACTTGGCAGAAAAATACCCTATTGCTGTCCCAGCTGCTCATTCACCTGCTCAGAAAGACAAAATTATATCGCTTTGTCCAAGCACTTCTTCAAACACTGGTCAGCGTGTGCTGATATTCAGATGCTTACCAGAACAAGGGTTCTTATTTTCCTGTTTTCACATGACACGGTGTTTCCCAGAGGAAGCGAGAGGCTCTCTTGGGGCTATGCCAGCTCTACTATGCCATACAAACAAGATTTACAGATGCTGTAGAGCTCCAGGAGTGGAGTAACCAAAGCGGGGGGTGGGGGTGATGTGAGGGAAGTACTTTCTGTATAAAACTGCCTCTAAAAAATAAATGAGCGGAGTACTTAGGTCACAGGAATCCTCAAAGGAGGAGGTAATGCATACATTCGGTGCTCCCATTGCTGCTCCCTTACCAAGCCACAGGGGACCACTGCTCCGTTACCATGGCAACAGTGACGAATTGGCAGCCAGACCCATCGTCACACAGCCTCCCCGAGACCCTGCGAGATGCTCTTGGAAAGATGTACAGAAGGAGATTCGCACCCCAGATCCCATTTCTTTTTTACTTTGGCTTTACCTTGCGAGCCTAGAGAAAGAGAAAATTGTTTGTGCAAGCTCTCCAGGGAGAAACCTGTGCGGAGGAAGGGTATGAGTGGTGGTGAGCGGGCTGTCGTTTAGATGCCTGCCCTGGCAGACGTGGGAGAGCTATGAACACCTGTCGGGGAGGATGTGACCTGTGCGAGAAGGTCACTTACGCAGCCTTGCTCCGTGAGTACTGACCCAGCTGGCTTCTCATACCTTTTTGCTGAAAATGTTATTTATTGTTTGTTATTGACTATAATGTTCTGGGCTTTCTAATTTCTAAGGGGAGTAATTTTCTTCCATGCTAGCTCTACTGAATAAGCTTCACACAAAATCCATGAATGCGCTATTACTAGATATTTTTCTAGGCATGAAGTCCTGCAGGAGCCACAGACTTACCCATTAGCAGCAGGTTTATCGCATGAAGTTCGATTAAATCTGCAAGGCAGTGTCTGCAGTTTGCAGTGTGTGCCACCCAATCCGTACCTTAATGCATTGTTACCAGGTTGTGTGCTCTCACCAGCTGATAGGGTACTACACAAAGATCAGCTTTTTCATTTAATTCGTGATTGCAGCCTTTGTTATACACGCTAACGTATTTGTTTTTTTGAGATTAAGAATTTAAGCAGTAAGTAAACCAAATGCCGCTTGGAACAGGTGCAGAAAGAGTATTTGCCCTATGTAGGATAGGGTTACAAGCAATTTCATTCCAGTGAGCCAAACAAATGCATCAGATAAACTACTGATTAAAAGGATGATTATATTGGCAAAGATCCACCACACTCCACCGTAGCACATGGATATCATAGTCAAGTGTACAGACAGATAGTAGTCAAACACACAAAAGCCATGGGTGAGATAAATCTAGCATGGCTAACAATAGGTATCTATAAATGTAATTGTGCTACAGAATGGTATGATAATCAGTTTTAAATTCTCAACTGAAAAATATTAATTAAGTCTAGAGATCCTTGAGAAGAACATGGTGCTTTGTAAAAAATGCATTGCAAAAAAAGTATAAGGAGAAAGAAATCAGAGGGATCTTGTACACCACAGATCTGAAATCTTGATCAGCCTGCAGCCTGCTCACATGAAAGCTAAGGGGATTTTTTTTTCTCCAGATGAATTTGGTGCTTGTTCCTTTCCTTGGCCAGACGGCAGCACTGGGGCATCTCTGTCTGTAATCTCATTAAGACTATTAGGCTATGATTGTGCTTGTGCTCTGTTGCTGGTGCAGATTTAGGCAGACAAATGATCCTTGGAGCATGGATGGCTCTCACAGTTGAGAGGAGATGGGCTACATTCTTTCTCACGAGGTCTGAAAATCTTACAACCTCAACTTCGGAAAGGCACTGTTTGCAATCCAGCCGGAAAGGCAAATAGGGACAGGTCTGCTCAGTCCAGGCACACAAGGGCAATTTATGAACATCGCTTCTGTTTGTGGTAATGGGAGTCACATGTGTAAGTGCTCTGCACAATGAGGGCAGAATACACTCCCTCCAGTGTGTACGTAATATAAAGCTGTGCCTGTGCGAGTGTTGGCGTGAGAGGCTGGGCTACAACAGAAGAAAAACTGAAATCTGAAATGAATTATTTGTTCATTTTTCCACCCCCAGAACAAGTACAGTGTTCTGCTTTGTCCAGTCTATTATAACTAAGACAAGCATGGTAGCTTTTGCTTTTTTGGACTCTTTGACCAGGCTTAAAAATATTTTGATATAGAGAATGTTTCTGGAGTCAGATACAACTTGTTTTCATTCAATTTCATCCCATTATTCTTCATTACAATTCCTTAGGACGCCATGAATACCCATTCTTCCCTTTTTTGCCTTCTTGCATCACTCAGATATTAGCAGATAGTTCTGTTCCTCTGCACCAGTGGAGTTTAAGTACTACTGGATGTGAGTGGATTTCCAGCCCCCTGTGTGACCTCTGCACATGTGGACCTCTTGCACACAAAGCCATACCGGTTTATGTCACTGGCGCATGAGCCCCGGGAAGCGGTCTTTGCTGAATGAGTGCCAGTGTACCACACAGTTCATAAATATGTAAAAGTAATGGGCCCTATCCCAACAAGCTTAGATTCAGAAATGTTTTGCAGATGTTCTGGCTGTGGGGGAGGAAAACAGGAGATGAATAAATACAATACTGCAATAACAAATACTTTGTTGATGAAATTGATGAAATTAGAATGACAAACACACCCTTATCAGGACTTTGGCCTATCCATAAAACAACATCAACATGTTTTATTAATAGTAGTTCCACATTCTCAGGCTCAATAAAGTGACTTCATTGATTTACCTTCCCCTTTTTATCAATACTTCTGTAAACAGTGATGAATTTGAATGGGACATAGATAGAGTCTTTTTTATAGCTTGTCAAAGGACAAATCTAATAGTACTAATCCAGGTTCTCAACCAGGGCCACCTTTTGCTTGGTTAAAGGAGTAAAAAGTTATTGCTTTACAAACAAGTACACAAAACATAGCTCATGCTCACTCCTAATCCAAACTCCAAATAGTAAACATGCCCTTCAGACCTTAATGCGTGATACGTGGAGAAGACCAGTCTCAGGGGACCCCTACACAGGCAGCTCTTGTGTAGAATTTGTATAGCCCAAATGAGGTGAAGAACCAATGATGCATCTCAGTGATGACCTTGCAGGACTTTTTCTCTATTACATTTCACCAAGGTATTTTTAAATCTGTTCCTTTAGTCCTTGGGGACTAGCTGAGCACAAGAAAATGCTGTACATCACATAGCATGGCAACAGTCTAGCAGTGTTTCAGCTGGGTATGGTCTTCTTGCATATCTATATTTTGCTTATTGAAATGCATCTGTCTTACTGCTTTAGATGATCTTGCACCTCTTTACACACCCGACCTGTTGTTGTTCTTAGAGGAAGCGTGAAGTCAGACTCAGCTGGGCTACTCTTCCTGGCCCTTACCATACTATACAAGCTTGGGAGGGAGTTTTCTGCCCTTGTGTAGCCTTTGTTTTGGTTTACCTCTACTTAAAACAATTACAGTAGAGTGAAGTGAAAGTTGTGTACTTCTCATTAGCTTCTTGTATGTCCACAGTCCTGAGTTGTAGCAGCAAACCCAGCCACAATTTTACATTTTACTGCATGGAAAATCCGTGAGTAGTGGAATTATCTACAGTGTGTATGCACAGACACAGAGAGTCTCTTATTCCTATAATGCTTCCAAATGCTTAGTATACACTGACCTCTCACCAGATTTGCATGTACCCCTAGAGAAACTTTCCCTGTTAGCTCCTATCTGAAAGCTTCTTGTTTTAGCCTGAAGGGTCAGAAACATTCTTCTACATGATCAAAGTTTACTGGATCTGATGGGCCAGCTTTTTATTTCCCCATTGAACTGAAGAAGTTTTTACCTAGAGAAGTTTCTACTTTTTCTTAGTGAGACAATAGGTAGTTTTTTCTAGTTAGTCTCGTATTTGTTTTCTTGTAATAAAACACCGCCAGCAATTTATTTGGAACTCAGCTCCCACCCCTGCACACAACATCACTCCAGATTAGTGAGTGTGTGTACGTTCAGGGGTGGCAGAAGGAGGTTAAATAGCATCATTTTATAAATATGACAGTTATTCAAATGCTTATGCAGTGAATAACCACTTGCACCAGACAAATGCTGGGTGGTTGATGACTTCTGCTTTGTGTTTCAAACACAATTTGAACATCTGTGTTACTGCTTAGAGAGACAGCTCTTCATGTTTTCTCCAGACCTGGACAACCCCTCCTGTTAACAGTTGCAGGTGATGCAGAAGACAGCAAATTTTAAGACTTCTGTAGACTAGACTCTCTCTGCTGTCCCTCAGTTTCTTCCGGAAACATTTCTTTCTTTTTGGAAGTGTTCAGATGCTGATTTGTTTACAGATTACTTTTACATTAAAAAAGAAATCTGCTCTAGCTATCTGAATAGATGTAACCATGAGAAAATTAGACTGTAACCCATCAAGGAGATCCCCAATTAAATTGTCCCCAGCAGGTAGCAATTTAAATGTGGTGCCTTTTAAGAGAAACACTTGCATACAGGAGAGAAGAGTTCTGGTTAATGGAGAGCATGTCAGATGGTTCAGTGGCACTTTGATTTCCTGTTGTGGCCTTGACTTTTAGAAATACTGCCACGTATGTGGAAAGCAAAATAAATCCTCTGGCACTGTAAACATCATACTAAGACATAAAGAGGAGCGATGTTTGCAGAGCACACCAAGCTCTCCTTCTGTTCTACATCATACTGGTAAGGCCTCCACTGGGAACATGCCGTGTGCTGTTCTGGCACAGGGAAATTCGGGAGAGACATGGACTAAAGTGAGAGCCACCAAGGGTGGACATTGAAAGTCACCAGAGGTCTCACAACGTAACCTGGGAGGACAGGCAAGAAGAAATGGAGTTTTAGGTCTGGGGGATGTAATAAGAAGTGACATGATAGATCTTTATGCATCTACAAGGCTGTTGCAGGAGTGAGAGGAGCAAATATTTTCTTTGTCTGTGATGGGTAGGATGAGAAGTAGATGTAAATTATGGTAAAAGAGATCCAGGTTAATCATTAGCTAAAACCTAAAGGCAAGAAGAGTGAATCACAAGAAAAAAACATCTAGCCTGGATAGACCGTGGTGTCTGCAGCACTGAGGAGGTCTTTAAGGGGTAAAACAGATGGGACAGAGATGCTTTCACAGGGATGGAGTTAGGTGACCTCTCTGTATCCCTTCTAGCCCTGTAATTTGGTGACTGCCTCCTCTTTTGAAAATCCACTTGCTGTGTTTTTACTTGCCAATTCCAGATGTGGGGACTCTGCTCTGGGACAGAATGCTTTCTGTGGAATTTGCTGTTCTTGTTTTTTAAAGAGATTAGAAATTCCCACAGGAGTGGTCATGCACCTGGCAAGTTCTGAGCCTTGGAAGGTCGTCAGAAGAGAATTCAAGATTCCTTGGCCATTTTTACTGTGAAAATAGCTTTGATATCAGAGAGATACCAAAAACTTTCTTGGATTTTCTTCTGCAATTTGTCTTCCTTGCTATACTCCTTGTCTAACTGGGAGCAGCACCTGGCCCTTATGAACTTTCAACCACTTATCTTAGAAACAGAGTATGTAAAAACTCAGGCCTTATTTTTGTATATTGATTTTTCAAAAGGGGAAACTGTGCCATAATCTGACTGTATTTTGAGTAGCAGCACCTTACCTCCTTTTAAGAGGTGGATCCTGAACTACGATGTTTTTCCCTGGGTTGGCTTAGGACTGCTGCCTCAATGGCTGCTCTGCTCACAAGTGTTCATTTCTGGAGCACCAGGCACCCAGTTTTACTGTGCTACCAGGCACATGTTCATAGGGAATCACCCCTTGACTGGGGCAAGGTGACTGTTATCTAGCCCAGTACAAACCAGCAGTCCTGTAAAGTCTTCAGGGAAGATAGGGCGATGGGCTTCCCTTGCACATCACCAGCCTGAAACTAGGTTGCAACGCAGGATTTCAGCTTCTTAGCTTGCACTTACAAAGTAGCCCATTTTGTACTGATGTTGCAGTCCCTTGTTTTTGTGTATGTGCTTTATTAGGCTGAAATTCTGTACAGTACTGCCTTCCACCCCCCTCCCACTCTGAACACCATGTGCATGCAACAATAAGAGATATGCCAAGGAAGCATAGTGCTTTGTTTTTGCTTTAGTTCTACTTGTTTAAACCCTTCGTCTTATAGAGCATTGTGAAAACATCTTGGGGACTCTAACAGCATCATGATGGAAATAACCCTGTCACATGACTAAGCCTCTCTGGTGCTGGATTCCAAAATATCCAGCCAAGACATACAAGTCTTGCTGTGGATGCCATAGACGGTCTCATGCTAGAGTGCAGATGGCTCCTCAGTTCCCTAATGGGAATTGTTCAGGTCCTTATTAGCATTTTATGAAGATTACTGTTAAACTGACAGCCCTGATGGTTGAGAGGCAGGGTGCTCGCTTAGTAAGCAGTGCACACACTGCATGCACTGGGCCCTTTGAGGGCATTGTAAAATGTCTCCTGTATCACCGTGTGTAAACCTGCTCCTGCATCTGCTTTCATTTTTCAATAATCTAATGCATCCTCAACCCGCATCTTCATAGGGGAGGACGCCTTGATATTTTGACTATCAACAGGTGACACAAGCTGCTGCCTCCCTTGCAATGAACTACTGCATCAGTGGCCTTCACTGACGTCATATGTGGAAATACCCACTATCAGGAGCTCCTCCCATCCTGTGGTACTTGTACGTGCACGACTTTGTGCCTCTGCTCAGGTAAGGACGGGTGGCTGTGCCAGATTTTCCAACACATGAGCTGAATCAGCAGGCTGCAGCTCTCAGGCGAGTGCAACCAGTAGCTCTAATTTCTGCGCTCATGGAAACTCCATCAGTACACAGGGTGGGCTGAGCCAAGTTTAGATCAGCTAAAGGCTTCCCTCCATCTGTTCTCAGGCAGGGATATAGATAGAGATTTGGGAATTGTGCACTTCTGGCTGATATTTGTCACACCACATTGTAGTAAGGATTTCCTCCGCAGTATCATGAGCTCGTTTTATGCATCTCTTATGAATGGTGTCTTTTTCTTTTCTCTTTCTCTTTTCTTTTTTTTTTAATCAGGTGTTATTGCAGTACCTGACTGCTTTTCATGCCAAGATCTCTAATAGAGTATGGAGATCAAAACTTCTCTTAAGTTAGAGTTGGAAGACTGTGGCTTTGGTAGGATGCAGGGACTGTGTGGCTCTGGATGCAAAAGGTGTCTGAATTATCTCTCCTGGAGATGCCTATTTTAAGGAAAACTGGTGCACTTTCATATGACCATTGCTATTATCATATTATCCTGGGGTTGTACTTGTTTCCTAATCCCTGGGTCATTCACAGTGCTTCTGTATTGTTTTGCATTCCTGCTCTACTCAGGTGCACACTGACTGGTTCTCTTGGCCAAAGAATTCAAGGGTGTAGTCAGCGGATCATGGCAAAGACAATATATATGTGCACACTGCTTATACACACTAAAGTCTAGAGATGATAGGAGTGAAATATTTATATATAAACACTATACAAGCATGTGTATGTATATGGTGAACTGAGTGCTCTTCCTGCTAGTTCAGATGCAGAACACTCCACCAGTAACCAGTAACTTCTAAGAGCATTTTTAAAAGTAATCAGATGAGCATACACATATATATATAAGCCTGCATACACATATATTTATATATGTGTATATACATATTTACATATAGTTAGCTTGGAGGAGACTGAGGGGTTGCCTTATTAATGTTTACAAATATATAAAGGGTGAGTGTCACAAGGATGGAGCCAGGCTCTTCTTGGTGACAACCAATGGTAGGACAAGGGGTAATGTGTTCAAACTGGAACACAGGAGGTTCCACTTAAATTTGAGAAGAAACTTCTTCATGGTGAGGGTGACAGAGCACTGGGACGGGCTGCCCAGGGGGTTGTGGAGTCTCCTTCTCTGGAGACATTCAAAACCTGTCTGGACGCATTCCTGTGTAACCTCATCTAGGTGTTCCTGCTACGGTGGGGGGGATTGAACTAGGTGATCTTTTGAGGTCCCTTCCAATCCCTAACATTCTGTGATATACTCAAGATTTATATATTCTTCTCAGTGCTTTCTTGAAGAACAGGAGCTTGTAATTTCCTTGTCCATCCAGTACCTTTGCTATTATCTCAGCATAACCTGAGGGATTAGTCAATATTTGGGTCTTCCAAGTTGATTCAATTATCTGGAGACAAGGATAATGGGAACAGGCATTTATCTGATGTAATTTTGTTTATTGCACAGAGACACAGGCAATGAGCTATTTTCCCCAGCACAGCAGGATCCAAACAGGAGGAGTTGCTATGACCACAGCTCCAAGCTTCTCCCCAACCAACCCCAAACCAAAAATATATTTAGCCCATTCTCATGACGATTTTACAAGCGTCCCTCCAGCCATTTTTAGATCTGATTTGCCAGCTCTCTCCTGCCGATTTCTTACATGCCATGTCTCCTGCTCTCGGCTTCATCAGCATTTCACACTCACATGCCAAGTGCATGTGGAAACGTTCCAAGCATGCACCTCACCTCGTGCCAGGAGCCTCGCTGACAGGCAGCGCTTTGTGTGGTGGTGCCTATTGTTCCAGCTGCCCGCCCTGCCAAGAGGACCCTCATTGTTCTTGCCTCATCTGGAAGAGCTACAGTGGCTTTGCCCGGGGGAGTGGGGGGGGGAGAGGGGGCAGTTTTTTGCAGTGTTCTAGGCTGCAGCAGGTTTACTTGCACGGGAAATACTCGCTTCCCCCTCGAGGAGGTGGGTAACAGCGGGGGGGCCCGCTCGCCTGCGCAAGCGTGACAGAAGCAGGCACGGAGAGAAGGCCCGGGGCGACGCCCGCCCCTCAAGCGCCTTGACTGGGGCGCGTCTCAACGGCCCTCCGCGCGCCCGGGTAACGGGCCTCACCCCCGCCGCCCCGGCGCGCGCGGCCGCGCACGCGAAGGCTAACCCCGCCCGGGGCGCTTTAAACGGCTGCCGCTTGGCCCCGCCCCTTTTTTGATCTCCGCTCCTCCAGTCGCGTTTGGCGCGCGCCCTGACTCCGCCCCCACCCCTCCAGGACGGCCAATCCCTGTGCAATTCGAGCGGTAGGAGCGTACCATTGCCAGAGAGCGGGGGAGGATCTGAGAACTTGAAGGCGCTGCGTGGGGAGAATCGAGGGTCCCTTTATTGTTTGCCGCCGCGTGTGGTGCGTTTCCTTTGCTGTCGCTCTCCTTCCCTTCTCCTCCTGCAGGACACCGTGGGTCTGGGCGGCTGGAGCCTCCGCTTCCCGCCGCTCTCCCCTCGACCCGTGTATCACTTTCAGCTAACGGGTGGGTGGGGTGGGGTGGGCTCGCTCGCCCGCGCGCGCTCCTCCTCCCGCCTCTCCAACCGCTCCGCGCGCGGGGCGGGGCCGATCCCTGAGGCGGCGGCAGCTGCCAAGGTGTGCGCGCGCCTCCGCTTCACCCGCCCCCTCCCGCGGCGGGCAGGGTCGGGCCGTGCCGCGCCGCTCCGCGCCGGAAGCCTGACGGGCGCAGCGCGGCGCCCCCCGCCGCAGAGGCACCTCGGGCCGCGCCAGCCCCGCGACCGCCGCACCTAGCGCAGCATGAAGCGAAGGCAAGTGTGGCGGTGGGGGTCTCTCCGCTGCCGCCGCCGCCCCCGCGGGGAGGGGAGGAGGGCGGGCTCCCGCGCGGCGCCGTGCGGCAGGTGCGGTGGCCGCTGCCCGGCCGCGCGGGCGGGGGAAGACGTCTCCCGCGGAGGCGGCGGAGGATCCGCTTCATCCCTTGGCATCGCCCCGGGAGCGGCCTGGCGCGGCGCCGCGGGCGCTGGCAGCAGCGCGGGGGTCTCTGCGCGGCAGCGGGCCGGGGCGGGGGCCGTGCGCGTCCGCAGGGAGCGGCTGGGGCCGGCACAGGGTGGCAGGGCACGGCCGCGAAACCCGATCCCCGAGGCGGCCCGCGGCTGGTCCTTGCCGGCTCCCTGACCCGATTACACGGCTCGGCGCCGGGGAGGAACGAGGCGGTGGCGGCCGCGCGTCCTCCCCGGGGAACCCCGGGCGCTCCCTCGCCGGAGGGGGGTGGTTCAGCGAAAGGCACCTGCGTCCCCTCGTCCCGGGCTGGGGAAAGAGGAGGTGGTGGCGGCTGTGCCAGGTGGGCGCAGGTCACCTGCGGGAGGGCGGCGGGGACGTCCCTGTAGCATGGTCTGGCGGCAGCACTGTGCCCCGCCGGGCGCCCCGGTGCTGCCGTGCGGCTCCTTCTCGTCGGCCCCATCGCTGGTGGCTGCTGTGTAGGTCGCCTCACACCGCAGGGAGACTTGGCAGTGATGACTGTCACAGTGTCATAAAATGCTCCTAGTGCTTCCATCCCCAGGTAGTTTGTGACACCCCCGCCAGAGAAATTGCGTAGACCGGTTTTATTTTATATAGACTTGTGATTGCCTTGCAGACCTAAGCCTTTAGCCTTTTAATTGTTATCCTAGATACATTCAGTACAAGGGATGTCCAGCTTTCTACTCCTTTTATCTCTGTTCTGACTTTCTTTGTTATGATACAGACTTAATCTCTGCAGGCTGTTGTCCAAGGTGTGTTTAGGGTGTTAGAATACTTAGCAAGTATAACTGCTTCTAAACATAGGGTTCCTTCTCTTATTATAATAAAAACCTGCTTATGCATTCACTGTAACAACTTCATTCTGTATTCCAAAGAAGTAATCTCTTACCTCATGCAGTCACCCATTTAAGGTTAGTGCAGTGGAGCAACTGACAATAACTTCCCTTGAGATGGATGAATACTTTTCAAGCGTGGCACTACAAAAATTGCCACTTCCTTTGCTGATTCTGTTGTACTTTGAAAAAATGACAAAATAAAGAATCTTCGGAAAAATCTCTTTGGATTTTAGACTTAAGTCTTAAAAATTGGGTTCTTCATTATTCTGCACTTCAAATGGGTTGTGTCAGTACTCCTGTAGGGGGTGGGGGAAGCTGAGCAAATAAATGACCTCTCGCTGCACAATCTGAATATTCAGAAACTGACTATCCATTAGTTAGCCCATTTTAGTTACAAACTTTGAAAGCTACAAGTTAACTGAGCTTGAGAAAAAATGCAGTAAACAAGACTTTCTGTGTATGAGTAAGAACTTACTTGAAATAGACTTATTTTCCCAGTAGTTCTGCTAGTACCTCTTTCTGCCTTTCTTTTAGAGAATGTGCTTATTCTACCTATTTTTCACTGTCACATTTTCAGCACTTGTGTTTGAGTTGGTTGTACTGCAGGGATGTGTTTGGTAAAAATAACTTGCTGCATGGGAATTAACTTATTTAATCATGGGAATATTTCTACTGGTCCAAGATTCTGTGAAAGCTTACTTGCACAAAATTAGATTTAGAGTTAGATTGAAGTTGGCAGTTTCCCTTTAAACCTGCCAGAAGTCCACTACACATTCATCTGCAGCTGAAAATGAAAAAGTCATACTACAGTTAAGAAAACAGTTATTTTTGTACTTAGATTACAGCTTGCTAAAGTACTTCTGTCCAAGAACACAGATATAACTAGATATACTCGACTTGTGTTCATTCATATCTTAGAGTACAGTTGGAAGGTACACCTTATAGCTAATTGGTGAGGTTGGAAATGCTTTAATTCTTAAATTAATTGATGGGGAAGTCCTCTTAAATGTTAGAGGACAACCATAAAGTTTTTTAACAGTTATTTTTAAGTATTTGTGCAGAGGAAGTAACTAATAGTTATGCTGATTATGAATTACCTGTACCTAAATTTCAATTTTCAATAAATTTGAATACAAATCGTGTTCCTGACTAATCCTGTGTCCTAAGAAATGATCTATAAATAGTATGTGACTGTATATTCCCTGTGTAAACCTAAACACAGCTGGTTGAGGTCAGGATGACATTTTATTCTAAGCTTTATCATATCTCTCAATTTCAAATATCCTGCAAACATGCCTCACATGAGAAATCTTAGTTATTTTTCAGGTGCAGGTCTCCTTTGATAAAGAGTACAGCACTGTTACTTTACCATCTTTTCCATGAGAGATCTTGAGGTACTGTTGTACATGTGGTAATGCAGAGCTGATGACATGTTGCTGTTGGAGAAAGCAGAGGCTGAATTGGTCCTTAGTTGGGTGTGTTCCTCTCATGTTTCAGGATTTCAAAATGACTACTCAGTCACTTAAGTGATCTGTGAATGATTTACATTTGTTTTTGTTATTGTTTTTTCTCCTTTGCAAACACAAGGGCTGGCTTGCCAATGTAACCTTAAGAACAGTATTCAAGGTAGGTCTAGGTAAAGAAAGAGGGAGAACTGTCGATGCTGCTGCTGTCTGTCTTAGGTAGAGACAGAAGTCTTCCACTCTCTTTTGCCTGTCACAGGAAATTGCCTGTGAGACCAACAGCAGGGCCTGCTCGTGGACTTTGTTTGGTGTTACGGCTTTGGTGCTGTTACTGTAGAGAAGGCTCAGGCTGCAGTGGTAATGCATTGGCCAAAACTTGTTTCTTCCACGCAGCTTCCAGCTCTGATGTTTTAAGAATCTGTTCTCTGCCAGTTGTTCTACATCTTAACAACCTGGGGTGGAAAAATCCTTTCACTTGAGGTTCAGGCTAGGGCTACACTAAAATCTTCCATCGGTGTGACTATCTCTCAGGGGTGTGATCTGTTGTATGTGAAGTCCTTGCAGAGATTCAGTTATAAGCACATGTGTTATTAGGGCTTGTCTTTACACTGTTGTTAATATATGGGTGTGAAATGAAGCTTTGCCAATGTACTATACAACTGTTCTAACACTGCTGAGGTATTCCTGGTGCGGATGTGATCTGAGAGGGTTTTTCTGGATGAGTCCTTTTGCTGTATTAGATATTTCTAATGATAATCTCATCTTTCCATTAAAAAGGGGAGGAGGGGGAAGTTCCTGTTGGTAAATCCAGGAAGTAGCTTTTTACATGAGCTTCATCAGGTGAGGCTTCCTTTCTTTTTCTTAGATCTTCCAGCAGCACTGGAACCTAGAACTGACCTTGGCTTTGCAAACTCACAGGGTGTAACTGGGATATCAGCTATGAAGATGCTGTTCATAATTTGACAAGTGGAAATAAAGCAGCAATGATACTGATCCAGTGCTCATGCTGCTATTTGGAAATGATGTGATAAGATACAAGCGGTAGCCACTGTTTGTTTACTAGGAGGGGAGTGCAAAAACAGTGGAGACACAGCAAGAGGTAAGCTCGTGTAGGAATGCCACCCTTTCCTTTCTTTTTCTCCCCCTTCCTCCCCCACCAGAATAACATCTTATGTTGTAATTGCACAAGGGAGAGGGAGGAAGGGAAAAGTGCATCTGGGAGAAGCCGAGAACGTACACTCTGAGGAATGAGATCTGCACATAGATGAGGCTTGTGAATGGTATGAAAACACTTGGTTTCCATCTGAGTGTTTAAAACATGCAGTCACCAAATTATTTGTTTTCTGTTCCTGCAGTCTCCTCCTAATTTTTAGGTAGTTGGAATAGGTAGTTGATAGGGCTCTAATGGAATTTGGTTTCTTTGTGTGAACAGTAAAATGAAATGGATCATAGTTCTTCTCATTCACCTACATGTATTGCATCTTGATTTGAAAAGGCACTGTGATGCTCATGTGTATGGAGTGGCTCGTGATATAAATTCAGTGCTTGGATATGGGAAGCAATTTAAGGAAAAAAAAGTTGCTCACCTGTGTGGGCAACCTCTCTTCTGACACCCTTTCCCCCCAACTTTTAAAGTTTAATCAAGCAGCAATTATTTGGCTTGGTAGCAAGAGGAAATTGAAGGATGTTTTTCTTTCTTTTCTGAGGCATTGAAATTGGCTCAAATCAAAAGTATTCAGTGGGACTAGGAAAGGAAATGCAAGTTCTTGCTCTTTGTAGACAGAAGTAAATTAACAATAGAATTATTTCAGTTTCAGGAAAGAGGAACCTATTTCATCCCACAATTCCCAAGGAAAGTTCATAACTTTTCTGCTAAAGATGTACAGTAGCAGCCCAGCTTCTTGCTGAAGACAGAAACCTGATTGTTCCAATAGAGATCAACTGTTCTGCAACTATTGTTTTTGCAGTGGACAATATGAGAAACTGCATTTCACTTTTGAGGAGCACTGAAGAAAGCTGTGGAAATTGTGAGGAAAACCTTTTTGCTACATTCCTGTCTTTCTCAGCCTGTCATCTCTGCCTTCTCCCCAGATCTTTATCTGGGTTACATGTTAACCTTTTTCATTCTTTCTCTACAATGTCTTTGAGATATGATCTTTTGTGTCTAGCCACATGGTTAAAATTAGCCTAAGCTGCACTCACTTTGTGTCTGTATTCCTTTTTGACACTCAACTGTTCAAAACAATGACCATTTTTACTGAAAGGTTTGTGGGTTTTTTTTTTTGTCTGCTATTAAGCAGACAAAGGAATTATTTTAGCCAATAATTCCTATGTGAGGTCCTATGACTACAGATATAAGCTAATTTTCTTCTTGGTCCTTTTGACTGTCATCTACAGTGGCATACTGTGCATAATTTGACATGTAGTTCCACCTGTTAATGCTGCTAACTTTTAGGCATTCACTAAAGCCTTGTTGTGGTCCTTCTTTATCTTGTTCATCCTGAAAGAGGAGTGGCACATGGATGCTTTTCACACATCATGAAAAAGAGTCCCATAAACATCTATGGAGTTACCTCATCTTCTGCCTTCGGATAACTTTTAAATGCACTCTCCTGCCACAAGCTGACTGAACCAGAACAGCATGGCAGTGGACTGACTAGGCCACTGCTTATGTTTCTGAGTGTTTTTGCCTTTTTGCTGTGCTTCCTTCCTTCTTTGGATCCACTTGTCCAGCAATCATTTCATTCTTTGAGTTGGAGTCTCTGTGTGCAAGAAGTCTGTTTTCTTGTTCTGCTCTTATGCAATGTATTACATACTGGAATTCTGGTTTAGACTGGCGATCTCAAACATTATTGTAGGAGAAAAACCTAGGGTAAAATCTTGCAGTTTTCTGTGCTGTTTCCAACATCAGTCCAGGAATATTTGTCTTACAGTATGGGTCTTGCCATGTTTGCCTGTATTAGGATTCCAGTTGTACAGTTAAATTAAAATCTGGGAAATAACCCACTTATTGCATCATCTTCCTCTTTGGCCAGCGGGAAAATTGTTCTGTATTGCTGCTTTCTGCCCTGCTGTTTGGAAATAATTCCTCTGAATCTGCAGTGCTTTGAAGTGAGGCAAGGCTTACTGAGAGTTGATGTAGTGATGTGTGGTATGATGAAGAGGACATTTCAATGCATTGAAGACTTTTAATAAATCTCTTCCTTTCAAGCTTTATGTAGTTCTATCCTTTATCGTCATGGTTACAAGATGCTTTGGAATGAACTTTGAGTAGCATGTCTGAGGAAGTCTTAGGTTATAATCTTCTGTTCTTCTAAGTATCTTTTGAACTCAAGTGACTTAATAGATAGCATAACTTCTATAGTGACCTCCCTTTAAATTATTAAGATCTCTTTACCCTGACTCTGTGGGGAGACTTCTTACTGGAAGTTAAAGTGTAGACAGAACAGCAGCATTTTTGTGGGATCATATCTTGTTATCTCTGCCATGCAAGTAAAAATGCTTGTGGCCATTTGAGTCCTATCTAACATTTCTATCTTTTTATGGCCTTGGTGGAACTGCCTTGGTTTAATGGGACGGTTGGGAGGCCCTTCTTGCCCTTCTCTTAGTCTTTCTAAATATGCTATATAAACTAACACAGCTGTTAAAAAGGTCTTCTCTTGTCAGGTCCTGTGAAAAGGACGGTATAAACTCTCCTGAATTTTTGTGAGATACTGCAGCTTGTGCCAATTTGCACCATTTAACACTTGCTCATCTTTTTTCAGGGTTCATTAAAGAAATTAGTCTAAAGGCAACAAGAAACTAAATTTGGCTCTAACCCAATTGAAGAGCACAAAACCAATTGATATCCATCCAGTGATATGCATGTAATAGAGTACTCTGGATCTTGTGGTGGGAAGTGTCCTCTAAACACTTGCAACATCATGGTTATATGCCTGAAGAAACAAAGAGGACGACAGATTTTTTTTCTCATCTCAGTTGTGTGGTGATCTGCACAGAAATGAGGGATAGAGGTGGGTGTTTGCCTAGGAGTCTTGCTTTAAGCAGTCACATTCAATAATGTTTCAGTAATCTCATTTTTTTTGTACGAGAAAGTTATTTCTTTAGTCTGTGTACATTGTGTATGGTATTCCATCTGCTGTAAACAGAATTCTGCTCAGTTTGAGTAAGAAAAGCCAGATTAGATGAAGAAATAGTGAACAGTTCTGGGGAACGTGATGTGCTTTTGCTGATTCACTTAGCCACACTAAAGCAATAATTAAGTGAGGCTCCCATTCAGAATTCTGTAGAGCTGTGCCTCTTTTTCCATTGATTGTAAAGAAAGACTGGTTTGGAATTAGCCTTAGTGTATAGTTTCCTTGGTGAGCCTGGAAAGACCGGTGCCTTGCACCTGGTATTTCAAGTTTCTTCTAGATCAGGGGTGTCAAACTCATTTTCACCAGAGGCCTTCAAAGGGCCGAATGTAATTTTAGGACTGTATAAACGTAGGAGTAGCTACATTTTGAAGGCAACAGCAAGGCTGATGTGGCCCCTGGTGAAAATGAGTTTGACACCTCTGTTCTACATTTTGTGTCATTTGTCTTGCTGCTTATAAACAGAATCTAAACATACTGTGGACTTTCCAGGGAGAGTAGGACTGCTTACACATCCAAGAAAGACAGGAAGAGGCTGGGTGTTGGTGATACCTGGTTTGCTTCCAGTGCTTCTGAAAGAGAGAAGTTTGTACAAATGAAAATGGAAGAGTTATCCAGAAGGTGACAGCATCAGTAGCAGATCTTCTCTAATAATTCTACAAATTGATGGTATACAATGTTCCCTCAGAGAGAAAAGACAGATGGGCTGCAGCTGAGCACATCATTATACCTTATACTTCTCTTGTCGCTTTTGCATTACATATAATGCCTGTTGTGTTACAAATGCCTTAACTCTGCTGTGCCAAATATCGTATTAAAATGTAGTAAAAAATTCCACACTCTTAAGATTTTTTTTTCTTAAATAAGGCAGGTAAGAGTGGAACGAAGCAGATGTATTTTTCCTGTTGATGTTTAGAATTGCAAATGACGGGAAGTTTTGAGTTCAGCATATTGAGTATTATTTGACAGTGAGTCTACTTCAGGATGGGAACCAACCTTTAAATCATTGAGTCAACACTTCTGAAGCTTCAAAATATGAACTCTGTGGGCTTATGAGGAGGTACATATCTTTGAGAGGTGTATATTTGTGTCATCTGGAAGCCTTTGTCTTAGAATAACCAATTTGCATTCAGTGCAAATGTCTCTGGCACATCCTCCGTCATCTGTAGCTCCACTCAACTTGGTCACACTTCATGACATTGAGTGGACTTGCTTCTGAACTGTCCCTTGGGCACCTCTCTGCACTCTTGTTCTGGTTTCCCTGGGCTCATATCCTACCCAGACAGTAAATGATGGGGCTTACTTAAGTCAGAAGAGGGATAAGGTGGCCAGCTTGTCTGCTGATATAATCCTTCATACAGTCATGGTCATGAATGTATTCACAGTGTGGTTCATGAGGGGAGGGAGGAGTCTCCTAATTCATGTTCCCTCTGGGACAGGAGGGAGATCTTTGTTGATGGTGTGCTGCATGTACAACATGTAGCCCGTCTCTCATCTCCTACAGGGTTCCTCATTTGTTTTTTCACTGTATTTTTACCTCCCGTCTCCTTGTACCCTTCCTACCCAATGCCTCCCCAAGATGTAGAACCTTCTGATCACAGTGAGACTGGACTTCAGTAGCACTGGGAAGGGAGTCTGGCATCCCAGCATCAGTGTACTGTGTTTCTGGTATCTTATCCTTGCATCTCATGGCATAGTGCCACTGGAAAACTGGCTTTTTGTGTGCCTTCAGAGAGCAGAGTGCACTATTCATGTTCTGTAAGCAGTGTTCCTTCTGGTTTTCTCCTCCTACGTGTTTTCCTTCCTTAAATCCACTGCCCTCTTTTTCTGCTTCATGTTCCCCATAGGCTTTTTTTTTCCCCTTATAGCTGTTCACTATCTTACCCTTCTTTGGTGCATGGAGGAGAAGCTACTGTATTTTGTTTAGCAATAAGCCTGTTCTTAACAGGGGGAGCCAATAGGAACATAGAATGTGCATCCAGGACATGTCTTGTGGACTGGATTAGCTGTGCAGTTTGTTGTATTGCTCTCTTGGAGGGGAATCAGTTATGTTAATTGAGAAATGGTATAGTCTGAACTATGAGTTAAATTACTTGGAGAGTGTCACTTGAGATGTTTGCTTCCTCTGTAGAATTCTTCTGCTAATGTGCCCTTTTGTGGACGATTGTCTAGATGTCTCATCAGTCTGGAGAGGCTTGTTTTTTAGTGCTGTGTGCTCTCTGGAGAGTTTATTTTTAAATAGTTACTGAAGCAACAGTCTTCTAAAATGCTGCAGTGTTATGATAGAAGGAATTAAAATGTTTAGTAATCCTCTAAAAGGGTTGATTGAAATAAATATATTTGTCTGTTCTATTCTCTAAGGCTAGCTGAGAGTGTTGGTGAAACTTCTAGAAGATTACTTGTTTACTTCATAATTTTTTTCCTCAAAACATCTCTAGTTTAAATCACGGGCATTCCCAAACTGAAATATTGTCAAAAATTAATGTTTTATTTCAGGAACTGCTGTGCACTATCCATCATTCTCTGCTATAAAAAGATGACTTATTTTCACCTGTGATGAATTCTGCCATCTTAAGATGGGCTACATCTTCAGATAGTCATCTTGTAACTGTAGTTCGCAAGGAGCAGTAAGGTGCTATTATGCAAGCGCAATCATTTTTCTCAATGAGAAACATTTTGTAAGTGTTCCTTCTTTCTGACAAAAGCCTGTGGACTTTACCGTTTACCCTATACCACAAAATTTCAAAGAAAATGTTCTTCAAGAGGTCAGATTTCCTTATTGCATTTTACTCCTGCAGCACTGGAGGGCTTCTATTTTGTCTTTTTTTTCTTACTCTAAAGTCTTCAGATGGGTTGTGTCAGTGCAACAGTTACACTTAACTAAAGTATTTGAAATCATATCATGTCACTGATAAATCAGATGATTAATCAAATTTTGTGAAATGTCACCTCCAAATATAAGTGATTGTCTTTTTCCAGGTTCTAATTCCTTTGCTGCTCTATTCCCATACTCTTCAGCTATCACAAAAGGCCCTTTGTTGTTCATTTGACTGTTAAACTACACGTATTTTATGCTTCATCGAACTCTCAGTGAGCTCAGGGTTTATAATATCAAAAGTCTAGAGCTCCAAGGGTGAGAGAAGCTAACAGGTTTCATAAAACTATAGGCATCAACTGGGATACAGGAAAACACCCCAGGCAGTCAAGGCTTTTTTGATGGCAGATGACAATGGTGGGCGAATTCTCTAGTACGCGTTCATGCAAACCATGATGATAACTTACAGGCATGATGCTTTCTCACTGTCAGCATCTGCTGGTGAATTCAGCTATGGGGCATAGTACTTTTGTTCTAGACTTTTAAGGAAGCAGGGAATTTCAGAAACATGAAATACAACAAAGCTGAAAGGGATGGTAGTGAAAAGAGAGGAAAGGCCAAGGTGCCTGAGAAGGTTCAAGATCCATAGGTTTGACTTGACCTAGCAGGTCAGTGCTTGCTGCACACTAGGTGGTCTCAGTTTTTCCTTTTCCTGGTGGTATCACAACAGAGGTGGATCTTGAAGGCAAGACTCTGAAATCGCCTGGAAGTAAAGTGCTGTAAGATGAACACAATAAATCAAGAGGAGTGTTAATTTCTTCTGTTGGATTTGAGGATGAATTGCCTTACAATGCTGTGCTAATGATGGCAATTCAGGAAATGATTCACAGAAGTGGGTAGCTGATCCTAGTCTTTCTAACAGCTGTCTTGGTTTAAGTTCGATTGACTTATTTACTAGAATTGTGCTGCATTTGCTATGATTGCAATTGCAAATACTCAGTTTTAATTCCTATGATTCTATGAAATGGAGTGCTCTGACACCTGACAGAAGAATGGGAGCAGCCTTCAGCCTGCCTACAAAGTCAGACACTTGGGCTTGTATTTAGAAAAGTTTCTTTATAGTGGTATGGGCTGGAAGGTGTCTTCAGTGCTGTAAATTAAATACTAGGCCATGTAACACAATCATGACATTTAGTGTTCAGTTACACCGTGCATTGCACAATTTCAGTGGAGTGTGCTGCTTGCTTCATCATGTAAGCTCCAATATGGAAGCAATATCCTTAAAAAGTATTGGAATCTGAAAGCAAGTAGATTCTGTGGTCCTGTTCTCAAATACTGTAATGACTTAAAAATATTTTAATACTATATATTTTTCAGTTATGAAAAAATAGATTATCCTGTTTTCCCTAGTAAAAATGCAAAATATATTAGTGTTCCCATTTGATGGGATAGCTCCTGCTGTGCAAAATCAAGTTGCTGTGACATATCAGAGTTTATGCCACTGTTATGCACAGCAAATTGATGCAGTGTCTATGGAGTTTCAGTTATGACAGCACAATCTTTAGGTGGCAATAACAAGGTCATGGGTGTGAGATTAACTTGCATACAGTAGTCCTTGTTGTGGAAAGGAATGTTTGGCATGCATTAACTTTTTATAAGCTTATAATATTCAGGTACTGCAGAAAAATTATCCTTTGTGTGAAGGTCTTAAAAAAGGTAGAGTTATGAACTCTAGCCACCCCCTTCAACTCTGGGTTCAGAGAGGCCTTTCTTTAGAGGTGAAGGGGGGTGCAAAACATGGCAGGCTGCCCAGGCTTTTGGTAAGTGTGTTCTAATTTGTCACAATTTGCTGGAGCACCGAAACTGAGCAGCAGCCCATGGCTGGAGAGTGTCCTAACCTCTAGGATTTAGTTGTATCTTAGAATGGTGATGGGAGGCTAGTGGTGGAAATGAGCTGTGACCTTCCTGCTCTCCTAGGCAAGGTCCTGACCACAAGGAGTTAAAACTTAGAGAGGAATGAACTGAGGTCAGCAGCACAAATAGTCTGTTCAGTAAATAATTTTCTTTGTATAGTGACTCCATTCTTTCGCTCATTATTTGCTCCACTTATTCTTTTCCCTTCCTACACACACACACACACACACACACACGCACACACACACAGAGACACACGAGTTTTCTGCCTTTATTATTCTCTCTTGCCCTAGTTATCACTTTCCGATGGCCAGTTGTCACTGTGACCCACCCTCTGGCTAAGGGAACTGTAGACGATAGGTTTACTGTGAAAGAACCACCCTCGGTCTGGGATGGACACCTGTGTTCAGCTCAGAAGATGCAAGGCTGTTTTCCAGCTGCTCCTGCGACTCTGCTTGCTCTGAGCACTGCAGTGGCTATACAGAATGCAGCGCGCAGGAGGGAGAACGCTGCTCAGCCAAACACAGACAAATTGAGAGCTTTTGCCCACCTTTTCCCTGGCTTTGGCAGCAGGCTGTGAGCTCTTGGGTGAGTGAACATCTGGTACGTGGCATGTGTTGTTTTAAGGTTGGAGGAGAAATCTATTAAATAGCTGTGCTGTTACTGAGAATTTGGGTGAATGTAGGATGAAGCATTGGTTAATGCTGGAGTCTGTAAAACATAACAGGTTTTTATGCTAGTACTTGGACGTGATGCCGTGAAAAGAGAAAAAGGTTTTAAGAGTCTTGTATCTGAGGATCCACAGAAACCAGCTAGAGGAGAAAGTACGATTTTGGAGGTTGAGTGACCTTGAATGTCTGCTTTGGTGCACCAATCTATGTGTGACTGCTATTTAGGAAAATATTTTCTAGCAGGCCCTTTTGTTAGGGGGGGAGCAGTTTAAATGCCCTGGAATATGTTCAGAGATCCATTTTGATTTTTCAATGAATGTGTAATAGCTACTTCTTGTAGCTCTTTGTATGTGATCTTGTAAGTACTCCTGTCCTCAGGCTTGTGAAAGATGTGCCGAGTCTTTCTGTGGGTATTAAATTGACTTTAAAAAGCCCCACAAACAGAGTGAAATAGATGCTTAGCAGGCGTTTTATAGCATGGCCACTATTGAGAAGATAGCCCATGTATAATAATAAATATATACTTTTGGGTTGGGGGTGCCTTTGGTTCTGCACCTCTTAGTGATCTACAGTCTGATAATCCTTGCCTGCTGTCAGAGTGCAGCCTCTGTGTTCCTTCCCTTCCCCTTAGGGCACTGTTGTCTGCTTCATTCTTCTGCAATTTTTATGCTTGCCATTGTGTTTTCTTAAATAAAAAGGCAACTCTAGAAACAAACAAACAAAATTCCTTTCTTGCTTGACTTGTGCTTTTCACTTACAAAAATGATTTTCCTTTCCCTGCTATGGCAGCGTTATTAAAACCAGGACTTTCTCAGCTAAGCTGTGTTACTGCAGAGCCAATGGGGTAAAGTGAATATAGTGCTTGTTATGAATGTTGTGTTTTTCCCCTTGGTTTAAATGTTGATAGTAGTGAAGTCACAGATCTGAAGATTCTAAATCAAGACAAGTGTTCATTGTTCTCTAAACAGACTTTAGATACAGCTTTCCTACACTACATTGTTCGGTGAAGTGCATTCCTTTTCAGTAAATAGACTTTAAGGCTTTCAGGTTTTTCAGATCTGAAACAACAGAAGCAATCTTTAGAGCTAAATACAAGAGGAAAACAATTACAAAGGGGGAATTTTCAGGAGTGTCTTGGGTAGTGCCCCTACCTCCAGCTGCTGTTTTTTTTTTTATCCTGGGGTGCTGTATCCTCTTCTCCTCTTGCCACACAGCACAGCTGTCTGGGAGTGCATGAAGAGTCTGATCAGAACACTGATCTGGGTTTAAAAGTAGCCTTGCTGGAATAAAAGATAGTTAACCTGGTCAGGCTTACTATGAAGTCCCATAGCTGTTGTAATGGCATTACTAGTCAGGTGGTGATGATTTCGTGAAGATAGTGCTACTGTCAGTGCTGCTTGGGTTATGGGGGATGTGCACAGTGGATGACTGAGAAAAGTTGTTGTTTGATGGTCTTGTATTTGGGAGGACATACTTGATACCTGTGGAGAAGAGGAAGTGTTTTCAAGAGAAGTGTTGAAACGATATAGCTGCTGTGAAAGAAAGGCAACAGATGCAGGTTAATAAAGGAAATACAGCTAGCGGTTGGATGAGGTGTTATAAAATCAATAATTCTGTTGAACCATTATTCTGATTTTTCTGGTGTAGGGTTTTGGTTCCTAAGCTTTTGTTCTGACCATGTTTGGTCTCTAGGGCCCTGGTTGAGAGATGGATGGAGCAGGAGTTCTGAGAGAATATAGTTGCTCCACTGGCTGCTTTCCCTCTTAGCTCAGTGAACTTCTTCAGGTGTGCTTGTGCACTTGTGAACATTATCTTTTCTGCCTGTATCAACTGGTTTTATAAAGAAAAATTACCTCTTCCTGTACATGACCTCATAATATTTATACTAGCAAAATATATGCTACTTGCTCATTCTTAATTACTATGGAATATGTGGAAAACTTGAGGCTTCTAATAATTGATGAAATGACTCTGCATTTTCCTGTTAGTTGGCGATTAGGAGCGGCTTGGTAAAATGTTGGAACACTAAAAAGCTGTGTTTTTTTGTTGTTTTTTTTTTTTTTCTTTGTAAAGCTGGATGGATATTTGAAGTACCCATTTGTGTTACACTGAGATGTTTCTAGCCATGTAGTTCTCTTTATGATTCCTTCAAAGTGCTTTGCACTGATTCAGAAGGGCACCTTTTACTGTAGTGTGGTCTTAGGATGGTACTTTCATGTAAAAATAAGTAGGGGCGGACTGTGTGTCAGGCCTTGTTTGTGATGTGGTCAGGTAGAATTGGCTTAAACCATCACAGTACTCAGAGAATGACAGGAGGTGACTTGTCTCACTGCCTAAAGATGAGCAGCCACTTTCAGGAAAGGAGTTCCTTACTTCTCTGCAAAGACACTTGAAATACAATACCCTGCCTGCTCTGTGAAGGAGGAGTGCAAACCAGGCATAGTCGTTGTAGTCTTAAAATAAATGCTAGTGAAAATTCAGAGGTCTTAACCTTGATGGATCTGAATGTTACTCAACTATGCAAAGCCTAAAGAGAAATCGAAAGGAAGCAAAGCTGCAGAGACTTAGCTCTCTTTCCTGTGTCACAGAACTTGCCTATGAACCTGGGCGGAGTATGCAGGAGAATGATATTGATAGTTGCTTTTCTTTCTGCTGTACTTTGCTCTCTAGTTTAGATAGGCGTTTGCAGCATTGCAGGATTTCTGTCTGTAGCCTGTTCTTATCTAGGAAAGTAGTGTTACCTTTTAAACCAGTGAAAATACTATTGATCTAATGTTACACTGAAGTTCTTTCATCTCTAGCTGTTCCAGCTGTCTTACAAAAGGGATAAAAGTCTGCATCCTTTCAGTTTTCGAAGGAAGAGAAATGAAATACAGTGTTATTGTATTGTAGTTGACCTTCATAAGCTTAGACACAGCTAGTATAAGTTTACAGGTCTGTTCATGGGATCAGTACATTAAGAGGGAACTTTTCACTGTCTTTCAAATGTGATAAGCATGTTTGTGGGCATGAATAGCAACTAATGAATATCTATGCATATACTAATGAAGTGCTACATCTGTTTTTACACATGTATGTGGGTATGGATTTGTGAGATACCAGTGTGGGTGTGAATAGATGCAGGCCTGGGAAAATTGTGATAGCTTGTAACTGTGCCACTTGGCACATACAGTGTGTACAAACATATACTTGCAGAACAGTATTAAAAAGCAAAATAAAAGTTTCTACCTTTTCTTCTATTACCAAAAGAGTCATAAACCCTAGGGCTTTTTTTAAGCATAACTAGCACTTACTGAAAATCTCAATAAAAACCTCCTACTTCCTGTCTTTGGTGACTTTTTCAATGGAAACCACTGTTGTGTGACATTGTTTGCATCCCCAAGTAGGCGAGCCCAGTAATGCTACAGGCGTGAAAGTGAATAGGGTTAGAGTGAACCTGAAAAACTATTTTTAATATACTCATAATTTAGAGTTTGGGTGGCTGGTGGTGAATTTGGCATTTTCATTGAATTGCATGTTGGGAGTTATTTCTAGGGATGTATGTATTAAGCCCATTCTGTGACAAAGGTGTCTCCTCCTCATGTGCTTGCCTTTTTTTTTTTTTTTTTTTTAAGAGATTGGTGATTCATAGTTGCTTTACAAAATCTGTTCTGTTAAAAGTTGGGGTTTAGTTATAAGAATGCTTCCAAAATTAATAGTGTGATTTATCTCAATCCCTACGGTGTTATTGAAGCCCCTCCTTGACACCTACAGTGTTTCTGAAATTTTGTCATACATGATGGTCCTATGAACCACTTATGTTCATTTAACAAAATTATGTTGTAGCAAGAGCCTCAGTACTTGATTCTGAAGTATTTTGTTGGTGCAACTATCATTCTGATTTAAATGTTGAAATATTGGTGATTCACAGGAGGGAATACAGATTCAGGTGAACTCCATGATCCTACTACAGGGTCTTGATAATTTGAGGAAATGAGAGTACAGTGTTCTGCTGTCTTATTGTCTCTTTCTTGGCAGTCTTGTTTTTGAAAGGTGTTTGGCCTTTTCAGAGGACTGACTTTGTGGAGGCAGCCTGTTTTGCTTGTAACGTTCACCATGTATTTTTTAAACTGTTGTTTCGGTGTCTGTTCTGTGATTTTTGTCTGAAAGTTTTTATTGTTTATATTTCTAACTCTACCTCTGAAGCCTTCTGTTCATCAGGCCAGCCCTGAGTTATTAATTAGTTATCTCCTTTTTTAATTTTGTAACATTAAGTCCTCTTTTTCAGGAAACCAAGAAAGAAACATTCCTGGTTTTGTGACTGTTTAGGGGCTCTGTCAACGTGATACACACAGGTGTTGAGTACTGAGTATGGACTAAATTGGGATTCTTCCCTGGCAACCCCCCAACTACTGCCTTTTAAAAAAGATGTTAACTATATGATTAATTGGTGCCTGAACTCCATGTAACTCCGCCAGTCTCCTCAGTTGACACTGGGAGCTGTACTGAAATACTCAGTATAGCAACTTCTGGTGTAATACTAGTTCTGGCAGCAGTCATACCTGCTTGTTTCTTAAGGTGTCTTATTACAACAGGTGAAAAAAATTAGACACAGGGGAGATCAATGCATGAGCCATTTAATACACTGGAAACTAGTGAATTAATAGGCAGTCCAATAACAGGAATTTCAGACTTCAACTGAATTGGAGTTGATGTTTGAGGATCAATATGCACATGTTCACCATTTTTGCAAGGCAGTGAGTGATCCAGTTGTTCATATTGCAATATGTAGCATTCTGCTTCTGGTATGAGACAGTGTGTGCTACATCTAGTTATGATGTTTTTCAATGGGTGGATTTCTTCCCTTGAAATCACTATGCCCTCGGGTATACTTTTTTAATATTGGCTGGTATGACTGCAGATGCTTTCTTCCCTCTTTGTTCCTGTGTACCTTTTTTTTTTTTTTTTACTGGTCATACTGAGTTATTTGCTTGCAAATTAATTTGTGGAAATGACTTCTACAAGTTGTTAGGTAGCTTCTTGGAGACCACTGTGTTTCAAGTTAACTGACAGAAAATAGGGAGATCAGTTTGCCAGGGCTAACATATAGAAACTTGCAGAACTCTTTCTGATTGGCATATTAATAGGGATGAAACATAAGAGTAACAAAAAAAATGAAGTTGATACTACCGCGTTCAGAAGGGGAACTAGGCAGAACAGCTTTATGTGGTTTCTGTCTTCTAATGCCAACTTATTCACTTAAGTAAACCTGTCTTGTCTTGTATTTTTAATTGTACTTTTTAAAGACTCCAGATTTTTTCTGTTTTTAATGTTTCCAATTGAGGTGGGAGGTTCTTCTATGTAAGAAACAGTGTGCACTTCTGGTTTTGTAGAATGATAATTAGTGAATGATCCCTAGACCACTATTGACACTGGTGATGAGGCATAAAAAGAAATCAAAACAACCCCTAGACTGATTACTGTGTTTTCTTATTTTACTTAGGAGCATAAGAGACAACTATGAGAATGCATAGTTTGCCAGCTGAAGGAAGTGTGTATGGTGGCTTTTTGTTGGCTCAGTTCTGCCTTTAAAACACTTAAATGAGCAAATTTACTCGCCCCTTTTCCTGATCCAGCGAGCTCTTTCACAATCTCATCTGACATACATTTAACAAACAAATGCCAAGTAGGATTTTGGTTTTGAGTGGTTGACTTGCTGAACAGGAAGTCACAGCTTGGACTGTTTTGCTGGTAAACAGCAGTGGCAAAAAATAATAATACTAATAAAAATTTGTACCCTGGCTGCTATAAACTGTGTTGTAACTTCTCCCCTGAAGACAGAAATCCGTTTCTTCCTTGGCAGTTAGAAGAGAGGCCACAAATTTAAGCTGGAACTATCTGTCTTGACTGGAGTGCTAGGAGGTATTTGTTCTGGTATTGAGCTATGTCTTCAGCCCCCATAAGCACTCTAGATCTCTGGTTAAGGACAAGTGAAAGGCACCTTTCCTCAGTTCTCTTTTGTTCTTTTGCAGTTGTAGCAAGAATCTACTGGTCTTGTTCCTTTGCTGTTTTAGTCCCTTGCACTTTCTGATATGGGAATGTTATACAAGAACTCTGTAAGCTCAGGCAGTGGTACAGCAGGAATCTGTGGGCAAAAGGTACCTTCCCGACTCATCTTGAGGATCTGTTTTGTCATGCTACACGGATAGTTGTATCTTTCCAAGTGGCCTTCCTCACAAACCTGGATTCACATGATCTATTGAAGCTGTTCTTGGCATCTGGGGCAGCTGTCAGAATTGTGGTGCTTCTCTCTTTCTGATATCCACAATGAGCTGTGAATTCTGTACATTCCACAGAAAAGAAGATTCATGATCAGAAATCCAAGGCTCTGACCCTATACAGAGAGAATGCCTAAGGTTAGTTAATGGGAAGGAAAAGCCCCACTTTAATCATTTAAGTGCTAGACAGCTTCCTCTGTGTTGAATGGTTATCAGAGAGAAAGTGAATAATTTACTTTGTGTGTTTCCTGTAAGTGCTAGTTCTTTGGGGGAGGCAGTTCAGACCTGGGCTGTGAGAAGAGAAGGCTGCACTTAGTCCTTAGTGAAACAGCTTTGGCATAGAAGATTTTATCATCACAGTTGAAAATTTCCTCTGCCTGTCTATGGAAGGGAGGCTACTTGGAAGATGCCTAGTGTTTGTAGTATGTTCCTATTTTTTATGTTTTGACTGAAAAAGGCAAGATACTTCCATTTCCTACTATTGTTGCATAGAGTCTAGAGCAGCGCTATCCAGTGCTTGCAGTTTGCATTAGTAAGACTTTTGAGTTTTTCCATGTGTTTGGGTCTGTGCAAGCAACAGTTACAGTTTGAAATTTAATTTCTTTACTCTTTTCCAGGCTTATACTTACTACTTGTGTTATGGTTAAGCACTGGAGATTCATTTTGGCACACTGAAGAACTGCATTTATCTTGAATAACTTGTTTCCTAGAAAATGCTCTCCTGCTTTTAGGTTTCAAGTAAAGTGTATGCTATGCTAACAGAGTGAGTGAATTTTCAGTTTTATTTTTATCAGTTTGACAGTGTGTCATGTTCAGCTTTTCTTTTGCATAGCTGGTTTTCTCTTGTGCTGAAAAGACATTTATAAACATTACTAGAACAAGAGAACATGCTGGATTTGAAGAAATTTGATAGGTACTAGGGCATGCATGCCACTTCTGAAAGCTTCTCTGAAGCTGCTGCTTGCACAGTTGTTGCAGTCTGGTTTGTAGAAACATTATGTTCTCTTCTGCTTATGGAGTTCAGACTTTACAGCTGGGGAGAGCTCTTCATCTCACAAACCTGAAGTTATTGCGGTGCTGTTTGGTTCTCCTATGAAATAGAAGCAAAGGCACCAAATAGTCACATGTGACTTGGTAAGGCTACTGTGCCACTTGGCTGAAGACAGGCCTATTGACATTAACCTGGTCCTGATATAGATGCCATATGATTGTCTCTTTTCAAAAAAATGATTTTAAGTATTACTTTTGGCAGTAATGTGTGATATAAATCCTATCTAAATAAAACTTGTTTACAGGCTTTATTACAAATAAGAGAAACAGGAGAAATAATTCTCAAGCATGCATTAAAAGCATTGTTTGGAATGCGACAGGGACAGAATAAGTGAATCCTAAAGAAAGCATGTGTATGCCTAATTCTCTGCAGCTATCCCCCTAAACAAGAAGGGAGCAACCACTTTTTCGCAATTTGCAGCAAGATGTAGAAATGCAGCATCTTGCTGACTATGCAAGTAACAAACCTTTTCCCATTCTGTTCCCAAGGAACACTCTAATGTTTGTGGTGTTATCTTATGTGCTAGTGCTATCTGCTTCACTGGGCCACAGCCCATAAACCAAAACAGCTGCTTGGCATCTTGTTCTTTTGCCTTTTTCCTTTCATGTTAAGAAAGCTCCATGTTTGGAGGAGAGCAAAGCACTCTGTGTGAGGAAGATAACTTTAGAGTTGATGTTTTAAGGCGAGGGCTTGCCTCTATCGCCAGCTGCTGTCAGCTTGCCTGGACTTTGTTACAGGACTGATAGTACTCTTGAAAAGCCAGATCTTTGTGTCTCTGTGTTGAAGTGCTACAGACTGGCTGGGGAGAATTCTATGTGTGTAGAACACGTTTGTGCATGTGTATTATTCCCTTGAGGAGGGAACCATTTAACTGTTGCAGTGAATTTATGCTCCTAGTGAGAAAGTCTGGATTGGCATCCATAAGAAAGAACAAGGAAAGTCTGTGGAGTGGACAGAGGCAGATGCATAGTATGCAGAACAGGAGAGCTTGGCTGAGGGTGTGTTTTCATTTGGCATTTGTGGCAAAGGTCCTTGATTACGACTTTCTTATTCTTACTGTGAAGAAGGTTTCTGGCAATGTGGATGGTTGTGTGGGTGGAACGAGCTCTCACACAGATCAGGTGTTATTGGTGTCTTCCCAAATAGTGAGGATGTGATGTACTCGTTCTAGGTATGCTCCTGATCTCTGAAGTAGCCTCTCTAGAATTAGGCACAGTCCCAGCAGGAACAGCTGCTTTTCCATGGCAAAGCATACTTCTTGTAGGACTTCCTAGAGGGCCTAAAGAAAACGGGTTTGGAACTGTGGTGAGGATCTGTTGGATTTAGATGTGCAGATATTTTTAGGCTTTTCTGAAAATACGAACTTTGTAGACCTATCTCAAAACAAATGGTTAGAGATCAGATACCATTTTGCAAAAACTGAGTGAAAACTTTGTTTATTGTAATTACTTCAGAAATAAGTACTACAAAACCATGGTATCAGTTGTTAGAATTAAGATACCTTTGTGTCATAGCTATATCCACCTGTCACATCATTCAGTAGCTGTGCCAATGTGATTAGTGTAATTTGATATGTAAAGCTGGTTATTTTCAAGGAATAAGTTGCTGAATCAAAGGATAAACTTGAAATGAAGTACAGCCATATCTGAAGCTTGTATCCTTGAAAAACTGGGACTCTGGACAGATTAGTTTATTAGAAAGTAACTTTAAATTGAGAAACTTCTCAATTTCTAGAAAAAAAATCTGGATCCTGAAATACATGCTTAAGTCTTAGGAGTGTTTTCATAGCCTTCCTTAGAACAGGACTCTGAATTTGGAAAGGACGTGCATTAGATGAGCTTGATGGCCTCTCAACATTTCTCAAGTATGCAATAATTTAATCAACTTGAACTTCATTTAGACCTCGAAGGTAATAACAAGAAAGGCTGCCTACACAGCTACACTCTTGTTTTCCATGATGTCTTGGGTATCTTGCTCTAAACTACTAAGGAGAAACTTCCCTGTCAATGGAGACTAGACATGAAATATGTCTTCCGCAGAAGATCAGGAACTAGTTTTCCTCCCCGCTTGTAACCACATACTCTTGTCCCCCATCACACCATGGGGGAAGACTGCTTTGCTAAATGGACTTAGTTAGCTATATTACTGCTTGTATCTAGTGGAAACAAATAAATCAGTCCATCTAGGTAGAGAGGACTCTTGGCTTCCTGGTGGGCTTTTCATAGTGTAAATATATGAGGAGTTTTCTGCAGAACTGGATGATCTGTTTTGCAGTAATTGTCTCTGCTGGGGCTATATTCAGACATGCAGCCAGCCTCTCTACGCTATTTCCTCTGACTGTTGTTGGGATGGTACCCTGCTCGTTGCTGCCAGTAAACTGACAATCACATCCTCCCTCTAGTTCAGGAGACAGGGGAGGTTTACTGGGGAGAGAGGGAGGAAGGAAGGAGAGCGGTGCCATTGTAGTTTGCGCTCAGATAGCTCTAGCCCTGTGTTGCACATAGAACTTGAAGATCATGAATCACTTCCTGGTCACAGGGGTTCCAGGGTTACCTTCAGGTTGAAGGTAGAGAGAGCTTTACGCCGTTGCTTTTAACTCCTGCCTCTCATTGTCTCTGTGCTTTCCTTTAACTTTTTTCAGCACTGGTACTAGCAGTCCTCATTTGAATCTTAAGATAATATTCTCTCACAGATCAGAGGCTTTGACTTTGCTTTGCTTCAGCAACCCTTACTTGTTGTGGCTTTGTGCTTTTACACATTGAGACTAGTATTTGACTTCTGGTCACTTACACAGTAAGCCTAGAGATGGTTCTCTCTGAGGTCGGTTTCTGTTGATAAGACTTCACAAATAGATATAGCAGACACATAGCATAGGCACTTGGGTTGTAACAGTTGGTGAATGGACTCTACTGTTAATATTTATTTAATTGAAATATTTTCTTGTGTAAGAATAGCCTGTTAATCTATGGTTATACAGAAATCTTGATGGGGGTTTACAGGATGGAAGTTGAAGTCTCCCCTTGAAAATGGCCTGCTAGCTGCTAATTATCTGTATTCTTGATATAAAACTATCTAAGCGACTCAATACATAATGAAGCAATTTTGCAAATAACTTATCTACTCACCACTAAGGCGACTTCTGGTCACATCCCACCAATGGCTGAATATTTAGCTAACAGTTCTTCGAAGACTGCAGTTAGTTGGTTTGTAGCCCTGAAGGGAGATTCTCTTTCATTACTTCTGTGCTTAAGTATAGGAAAAGTCTCAATTATTGCCTCCCTCTTCTCCTCTTGTCTTAAAGCAGGCAGAAATATGGAAAAGACTATGCTATTTTACACCCTTCCACTTGGACTGTTAAGATAAGCTGGGGCTTCATCCTTCTATTAAGGTGTTATCAATGTTATTTCTACCACTTTATCAGGTGAAGTAGCCTCTTAAAAGCACCCTTAGTCATATGTTTATTTAGTACTTACTGTAAAGCCTTCCTTCCGGATTTAGGAACGCCACTATAAGGACTTTTTCAAGTTCCGGGCACAATGTCAATGTTGTATGGGAGAAGAACAGGTTTGCTGGATATTCACTGAGTGGTTTCTAAGCGCTTGTGGTGCTTCCTGATTGAAATAAATGTTTGAGAGTTGCACTGTTTCATGAAGAACTGGGGAGGGTAGCTGTGCTCTCCAAAAAAGGTTATTTAGAGCATAACCAAAAAAGACAGGCTAGATACGTGGCAGCTGCGTACCAATAGATCTCATCTTCTAGAAGAACCTGGGTAAGTCTGCTGATCAGTGGCTTTTTTGCTTTCCCAGTTGGAGTTGGGCTCAGACTTATCTAGGGAGTGGCTGTAGATTTGGCTTTTCCTTTCCTGTCTAGTTCAGGGAGGTGTATGTTTGGTATTTAATGCCATTAGTCAAGCAAAGTCCTTGTTCAGATCTGTGACTTAACTTAAAAGTAACATACATTTCCCACAGGCTAGCCGAAGGTTAAAGGAGACATATTTAGCATATGTTAGTGTGGGGCCACAGGCTTTGTTTTGTTGGAAATGTCTTGATTTATTTGGCCAAGCAGTAGCCAAAGAACTCAAACTGTATGTGAAAATGTTGGCTTTTTAAGCAGGTTAAAACAGAAAATGGGATGATGCATTTTTCTTACTGTATCACTTTAACATTCATCAGTGCTTCTTGCATTTTACAGAGCTTGGTAGCCACCACTAGTACAAAGATTTGTGAGTCATGGCATCTATCTTGTTGAAGAAATTGATTAAAAAATGGAATTATTTTCTAGCCAAGTGTGTTAACTTTGAACTTTAAGACAATTTAGAAGTTTTGCCTTCTGTAAGCATGGTTTCAGGCTATTCTGGAATGGAGAGAAAAAGCTAAATCTAGTTAATCTTTGGGTTGACTGAGAGTATATGTAAGACTAAAATGTTTGTTTCCAACTCTGATATAGTTAATCTAGAATTTGTCTACTATTGTGTGGAGGCACCATACTGAAGAAAATGCTGAGCCTTAAATATAAATACTCCCGACTGATGGGAAGAATCCAGTGCTTAAAGTTGTGTGGTATAGCTGTTGCCTTTCAGCTTAATTTCTCTCTTCAGGAGTGTCATGGTGACCAGGTACCAGTGTCGGCTCCTAACACTGGTTTAATCTTATGTTAATGATACATTAGATATATTCAGGGCCAGATCAGCTAGCTGGGTGCCAGACTTTGAGTGGTAACTCCCACTTGTGCTTATGTACAAAATAATCAGTGACAGCCCAAGTCTTTGACTCTGCAGCTATGACAGCCTAAATCCAGTCATATGCTGAAAGAAGTTAGATTTGTCTCAAACGAAAAACGGCTGTGAAAAGCTTGCAAATGTTATGCCTTTCTCAAGACCATAATGTATTATGTTTTATTCTTAAATAATAACTGTTTAAAAGAATAATGCAGCTGGTTTTAATTTGCATAAAAGCTTATGCAAGGGACATAGTGTGTGATAAAGCACGAAGAACTCTGATCTGGCAAGGTCTTGAGTCTTGGAAGTGCTGCTACATGTGTTACTCAGTCCTGTAAGTAGGGTGAGGGGTATGTGTGGTGAATAATAACAGTAATAAAAATGGTAGCAACTTTAAACAGATAACTGCTTTTGAATATGAAGTACCCAAAGACTTATGTGCTTCATAACCTGCAAAACGAGCATATGTGGGGGAATAAAATCCAGCTGCCCATAAAAAGTACTTCTGATGCTCATAGCTCCTCCCCACCCCAAAAAAGATGTTTCAGTGAAGTGAAATAGTTATGTGGAAGAGTATCTGTCAGGTAGACGAGAACAAACCTAGAAATATGACCTGCATGGGGAAGTTTTTATCAGGATATTATCATGAGGCTCTTGTACTAACCTGTTCTTCCTTGCTGGTGTGAAAATGTGGAGTATACAAGCCAGTCTTTTTCCTCTGCTGAAATTTAATTTGGAAGCTGAGGGAGAGCAACATTTACTCATTGAATCTCACATTGTCCATAATGCAACAGGGCTAGTCATCATCCTTACATCTGAGTCTCATCTGTTGAATTACGTGTCAAGAGTTGATAATTCGAGATGCTGACTGCTGCTGGTTTATACTTCCAATAGTGGGAAACAGGACAATAGTCACCTGATAGACTGTTTGATGGAAGAGGAATCAGTATGTTCAGTGTAACCATTTGATTCCACCTTCCTCCTGTCCAACCAATCTGTTCTGAGGGGTGTATATGATGAGTTCACATGATCTCCATGGTTGTATTACATGAATTGAAATTGTGAGTATATATGTGAATCCTTGAAAAGGAGCCATCCCTCCTTTTGCTTCTTCTCACTTTCTGTGAAGCCTGCTTTCTCGTTTTCTCTTTTAAGTGCCCAAATTTTCCTGAACTTCAAATTGAATAGGGGAAGAGTCTGTCTTCTGTTATTGTATTTTATTCTGGAGCTCAGTGCCTGTTGCTGGTGCTCAAGAGTGGCAGATGTGTTTTGTTTCTAGAAACCAGCACTTTGTGTGTGTAAAATACAGCTTTGGTTAGAAGTGCCAGATAACTTATTTTGAACAGTAACAGACCCAAATTTGGATGTTTCCTGCTCCAAAGAGAAGAGCTTATTTACAAATGACATTGCTCTCCTCATAACCTTCACTTAGTATCCTTTAGTCTAAGAATACTTACTGCTTGTGTGAGATTTCAAGGACTACTATTTTGCTTATTTTCAGCAGGAAGCTTACAGGTTTTTTTAAAGATTGTGATTCATGTGGTAGTTTATAAACAAGAAATCTTGGCTGAATGATGGAGTAGCTAAAATCTGACCCATAGTAAACTGTTTACATGTAACATATTTCAACACAAAGATTATTGTTCTTAAAGAGCATAAATCTTCATGTAGTTTCTCTCCTGCCCCTTTAGGTGTTTTGTTTTGTTTTCCCGTGAGTCAAGAATTGTTCAAAATGGCATGTAAGGTACTATAAATTGATGCATACTCATGTGCTAGTCATCTTCAGGTCCTTGAGGCAGCAGTAGTGAAACAAATCTCTTTGTGCTGCAAGTGTTTTCCTTCTCCCTTCAGAATCTTTTCAGAACCAAGCCGTTCCTGTCTGCTTGTTTCTGTATGCTGATCAAACGGTTTTGTTTTCAGTGTCTAAATGGCTTCAGAAATTAGACTTGAAAGGCTTGCTTCTTTACCTCATTTTGTTTTGTTGTGTCAAGGTTAGTAGCACATCAACTCTAGAGAGAGTGAATTCAAGGTTTGTAACACAGAAGCTTTGGAGAGAGCGGGTCCATGTGTGATTACTGCTTGGAGAGGCCTCTCATGAGAGCAGTTAAAGGTGCTTGTGCAGTGTGATTGATCTTAAGAGCTTTAATACAAAAGAATGAAGCTTCCTCTTTCTACAACTCCCAAGGCTTACAATCTCGGTGCGTCTAAGGTGCACTCGCAGAAGAAAAAGCTTTTGTATATTGTGGTAACCTCTGGGAACCTTGTCATGGATGCAGGTTGTGTTGTGTTGGGCACTCCCAGGGAAAGGTCTGCCTTCACCGTATGCATTTGTAGAGTTCAGCGTGTGACCAGATACTGTGGCAAAAAGCTCAGCTGGGAGAACAGCAGAGTGCACAAACTGTGTGACACTTGGGTGCTCTTGGTGTTATGCTGGCAGAACTTTTTGGATTCTTTGTGTGGGTTTTTTGTATGTGGTGGGTTTTGTTTGTGTTTTGGTTTTTTTTTGTGGTTGGTTGGTTTGTTTGTTTTAACTGTCCTAATCTCTCTTTCCATACCATCTTCAGAAAATAGCAAGGCAGCTATGTATTCCTGTGCTTGAAGATGGTAGGGAAGAAATCCTAAGAGTTGCTTGTATGGAAAAAGGCTAGTGGAAACAATTACCGTTAGTGGACTTCTAACATTCTACTGCTTTAGACCTAACAGAAGTATTAAGTTGATGAGGTGTTCAAGCGGCACCTTTTTAGTCACGTTCTCAGCATACTGAAGCTTGTCACAGGTTCCCTCTGTAATAAACTGGGGTTTTGGTATTAACCAGAGCTGAGGCAGCTGGCGAGAGTCCGAAGAGGGAGTGCTTTCCAGTTCACATGGCTGTGGAACCTTGATAAATGGCTGGTTGGCAGACTGTTGCTGCAGCAAGGGTGGAGTCTATCTGCTCTGTGGTGTTGCCTGTTCTTTTGCATTTCAGGGTGGTCACTGGGACTGAGAGGGATCTTTTAATGTTTTTTTTTTTTTTTTTTTAGTCTTTGTTACAGTTTGGCAGGTGATCTGCAGTGTGATGACAAGGAGTTTTGTAGTCCTTTCCAAGACTTGCCCAGCCCTAAGAGCCAGAATTGTTCTGTCTGTCTGATGCTGAATTCATTTGCCCCCCTTATTGTTCATTCCTCACTTTAAAAGCTGTTTGAAGACCAGAGTTTGACCATCTAAGTAATCCCAAGAGGGTGCAGATAAAAATCTTAAGAGAAGTTGTCAGTTAACAAGGGAATTAGAGAATGTGTTTGAAAATGTGCTGAAGTAACAGAAAATTCTCAAGAGGAGGAAAGGAGTTTCTCTTCTAGAGGTTTAAAGATTATTGTAAAAGTATATTTACTAGCTCTTCTGGTTTTCCAGGGGAATTACAGCTGCCACAGTTAGAGAAGACTCTGTTTTACAAATTCCCCATATTCACGGGTTACAGGCTGACTTGGCATAGCTGATAGTTGACATGTGGAGCACTTCAGTTTAGGGTCATCAGTTCAAACACAGCCTTGGTCAGCAGTGCAAGAAAGCTGTTACTACAGGAGGTTTTATTAATGAAGTGAGCTGGCAACCTGTCAGACTCTTAGGGCATGAGTTTCTGCAAAACTGCCGTAAATGGTACTTGCAAATAACCTTGGAGTCAAAGAATTAAGCAAGTGTCAATGATAATCCAAAGAAAGGAAGTAGGCACACAGGGAGTAACAGGCATTGAGCACTCATGCTTGTACAGCTGATAAATGGAGTGTTTATACATTCCTTGCTGAACTTCAAATAAGAAAATCTAGTCAATAAAGTGGTGAGAAGCTTCTAACTACATCATCTACATTATTTCTGTCCAGATAAAAATAGAAGCCTATAATGATAACGTTGCTGGGTAGGGTAGGCATCAGTAGAGCTCTGCTTTCGTGATCAGAATAGGCAGTTCTTGAGTTCCTTTTGACTTCCAGTCACCTTTTTCTGTGTACCAGACTAACCACTACTTAGGCTTCAGTAACTTTTTCAGAGATCTGCTTAGCTTTTCCTGGTATATACTGTTCACCAGAGGTGCTGTTACGCTGCCACGATATTGAGGCTGACTTCACTGCTGTTGGTGCCAAGTACTTAATTCCTGGGGAGAACTAAAGATTTCATCTGTTGTCCTCTGAGGAGCTTTGTGTGGGACGTCCTTGCCCATCTGCTTGCCCTCTGAGTGAAGAATGAGTTGGTACCACACTTCTCTCCACCTCTCTTGCCCTTGTTTGGGTTTTAATTTAATAATTTGCCTGAACAGCTGAGGAGATTGTCTTAGTGTGGGGCAGCATTTGTAAACAGTATATGCACTGCAATTTTTTTGTTGTCTCTTCCAACCCACTCGTCTCTTTTTCCACTTCCCTCCACATGCATCATCTAAGCCAAGCTAGACAGCTCTGTTCATGCAAACCTAGTTATTCCTTAGGGAAAAAAGAACAAAATTAAAGTAACTGGCCCTGAAGCTTCTTACTGAGGATAACAATGCTAAAAGCTGTTCTGCCTGGAGATGTGAGCTTAAAATAGGTCTCAAAACAAATTTGCTTTTTCCTCTTCTCTTTTTCTACTCCAGTCTTGCCACAATGTGGTCAGAAATACTTTATTTTTTTTTATTTTTTTTTTTTTTTAAGTTTATGACAGTTGTGGATATTTTCTTTGACCAAAGTCAATGTATACTCTGAAACATATGCTCCTGACATGAAATCATCTACTCTAGGGAAAGAAGAAAAAAGCAACTGCCACATCACCAGGACTCTGTCAGCCCCCCTCCTCCTGTGTGTGTGATGGGAAAACGTAGTAGTCAGTTTTTACTAGAATATAGTGCTCTAAGAACTTCAGCTAAGAGTCTCGTGGCTCACCTCTATTATACTTGCATGTTTTTTCTTTTGATCTGCCTTCACCCTTTAACATCACAGATGATAGATTCCTGCTTTACACCTGCACCTCATTCATTATCTGCCGATGAATGCATAGTTGAATGCATGAGCTGGACACTGTCCTGCCTTGATTGGTAGGTGGTGACATGAGTGTGCATAATTGAAACGCATCGATTTCCCTGGAGTGCAAAATTGAAAAGCAGGAGGTTAGCCAGCAGGATATGTGCTCGTGTTCCAGCGGAACAGCAGAGGAAAGGAGCACAAATGCTTGAGCAACTTGCTTTGCTGCACCACGTCAGTGATGGTACCTTCAGCTGAGAATTCAAGAAGTGCCTGGAAACAGACAAATTTTGTGTTGCAGTCAAATAGACCTCCTCATGGAGGCTGCACTAGCTTTCCTTTAAAATGGTGGTGAGCTGGCAAAAAGTGGGGATTAAACAGGGACTGGGAATGGGTAGAGACTTGAGGCCAAACACAAGCTGAATGACGCTAATTGAATTTATCTGGTGCTTTATCTTGTCCAGCACTTTTTCAGTAATCTTTCGTCTTGCTGCTTTGAAGATGAGTAAATGTATTTTATAGCAAGGACAGTCTGTGCTTTCCTGGCAACAGACTTGTTTCCAACTGAACTTTTTTTCCTGTTTTTCTAAAATGTCTCCCTTCTGGATCTTGGGTGCACTTGTTACCCTTGTAAGTCAGATTTAATCATGGCACATGAAAATTCATGCTGATTTGGAAAAATAAGATCTAACCTGTGTTGTCTAGCTGAGCCATAACCTGTTAGAGGATCTGGAGGATTTTGGCTCTGGAAAGAAAGATGAAAAACTACTGTAGAAATTGTAGTTGTTCAAGCTGTGGTTGCTTTCTGCCTGCTGGGGCAAAGCTCAATTAGCTGCTTCCTTGCAAACATATAATCATTGTGCTATCCTTAGCTGCTTTGTGGTACAACTTCACCCCATGAAAGACAGAACATCACAGATGGTTTACATTTTCCTGAACACAACATACTCCAGGAGAGTAAGCTTGCTCTGGAACTGTGCTCTTTGAGCAGCTTTCTGGCTAAAGATGATAAATGAGATAGGTTTTCAAGCTGAATAAAAGTAATTTATGGAAGTAAGATTTTTTTGACCTTTCAGAGCCATATCAGTAGCTCACAACTTTTGTTGAAAGAAACTCTCAAGTGTGGATAAAGTATGTAAGCTTGTGAAGCATTGCTCTGAATTCTCAAAGAACCAGATGATCATGCTTAGAACAGACTATAAGCTGGAGCCTAAAACTTGATATTTTGAAAGTTTTCTAAATTATAATTGAATATTAGTGAAAACTCATCATGGCAAGGTCCTTTAAAAGCTTCCATTGTACTGTTGCTGTACCTGCTTTCTAAGCGTTGATCATGAATGCTGAAGAAATACTTTGGGCTTACTCTTCATTCAAAAATTGCATAGAAGTGTTAGAGTTCAGTCACTGCATAAACTGAGAACGAGAAAAGGAGAAAAATGCTCGGCAGGAAGTCCTCTTTTTTGGCCTTTATTTCCCTGCCAAGCAAAACTGTACATTTAGTTAGATAAAACAACAAGTTTTATTGAAAACTGTTGTATGATTCTTGCTATATGTTCAGTGTGTGGTTAAAAATGGCTTTTCAGCTTTGACTTGTTTAAAATCTTTGAGTCTCTTCTGGTCTGACTGAAAAACATGGCATGACATGACATCTGCGGTTAGCTTGTAAAGGTATGTAGCTCTAATTTGCTCTTTAAGTACTGTGTGACTAATATTGAATACAAATGGTTACATTTGAAAATCTTAACAGTTACAGTAACAGTTCCCTATACCATTCTTATTAAATTGTTAGCTTTATCTGTTATAGACAAATTATTTCTTGGCTTAGAATGAATGCATTCCCATTGAAAATGTGTAGATTTGTACGCTTTGGAAACTTCTTGGAGAGTTCTAAATTGGGTCTTGAATGTCCTGTTCCCATTTAAAGGATGTTCAGAAACCTGTGTCACAACGTAAAAGCATGGATGCTGAAAAATTGGAAGGGATGTGAGAAACAACAACAAAAAAAGTATGCAAAAGTCAGTGGTTATGTTTGAGTGTTGGCTGTGTCCGTGTCTCACAGACTGAAGGTGAGAGGTATTAATGCCTGACAGCCCCTGAGATTTAGTAGTAGGTATGGACAGTGCTCCACTTGGCTGCTGAAAGAAGATTTGGAATAACAACAACAACAAAACCACCAAAGAACCCAAAGAAAGCAAAACAAATACAAACAAAAATCCCATAAAACCAAACCAAAACCTAACCAACCAAACAAAAAAACAACAAAACAAGCCCCAAACAAAAATCAACCAAACAAAACCCCACAAACACAAACCAAGATCTGTGTCTATGGTAAACTTGTGGTGATTGCATGAGAACTGCTGGTTGTTGCCATGACTGTATTGAAATGTGTGTCCTGGGTTTGAGTGATGGAAGTGTTGGCAGAGGTAGGAGACCTATTTGATGTACTAGTGCAATTAGACCAGATCATAATGAGTAGTATGATACAGCCTTAATTTCAGCATCTTCTGAGTTTTGAATGCATGTTAGGTGGACACCTTTATAATTAATTTTGTCTGACAGTATGTACTTTGCTTCTTTTTATGTTTGCTCTTTGTATTCTGCGCTTAACCTCCACCTCTCCTTCTGAAAATCCTGCATGAGAACATGTTAATCAGTTGGCACATATACTGTATATTCCTGGTGTCAAGATTCCCAAAGAAACAGGAGAATGAAGATTGTCTTCTGTCATGCTCTACAGCTGTGTGTATGAGGGCTTGCGACAGAATGACTTGAGATGTTCCAGGGAAGCCCTCAGGTGTTGGTGCTGACCTGTGAAATCGGCGTGACACATTTTGCCAGGCAACCTACTCTGGAGCTCTGAGAACATTAATGGACATCATGGACAGTACTGCAGTTCAGATGTTCTGTGAAAATCCTTAACCATTGAACATTATGGTGATTTACATCTCACAAGCCTATTTCTCTTGCACAAAATAAAACTGTGATTCTTTGTCTAATTTTCTTGTGAAAATGGAGGAAACACAATCAAGACAGCTAAATCTTATTCCTCCTGTTATTTTTAAAATACTGTAATTTTAAATTACTTGAACAACAGACTTCCACAACTTCCCTTGAATGTGCCAAGTTGTTAGTGGAGCAAACATTCAGTTTGACTCTGTTCCACAGCACTTCTGATGTGGTTATGAGCTTTTCTTTACTGCTTTGTCACAGTTCCTAATGGCAGCCCTTTGGATCGCCCTATATTCTTCCACATTTTGTTGGGACCTAGTTAGCTGTAGCGCTAAAAAGTCAAATTAAGATCCTGGAAGGAAATTCTGCTTAGTGTGCAGCTGCTTTGAGCACAAGAAAAAGGCAGTGATAAATCTACAGGTATAAAACTGAAGTTAAATATGGGGATATTAAAAGAGCAATTGGAACTTTCTTAAAGGGATAAACAAGATGAAATGCATCTGCGTTTTTAAAGAGGTGTTTCCTTAAAACATCCAGAGGGCCTAAACTCAGTGTGAAGATCTAGAGAAGTCATTTATATTCTTTCTTTGACAGTAAGCAGACTGGGTGTTCTTGGCTTTGCTTATGCAACTTCTAGTTAAACTTAGCGATGCTGCAGCATTAAAAAAAAAAAAAAAAAAATGAATACCAGACATGTTGTCGTACTGAGCTGATTGAAACTGCAGAATTCTTTAAAATACTGACATAAATATTTTCCTCTGCCAAGACCTTATTGGTTTTTAATTATTTTTTTCAACTTTCACTGACTTTGAAAAATGAGGAAGATTGTTACAGTTCTTACAGCCTCTTGCCAATGATGTAAGAGTATCCATAGAGTGCCTCTTCATGATTTGCATAAAACAGCTGATGGGCCCCATGTCACCACAAACCTTCTGTTTCTTTTCCATTTCTCTGGTTATAGTGGTGCAGCCATGTGGGGAGTCAGATAAAATCTCTGACCTAACTGAAGAGGCTGTTCTTGTTTCTTTGGTTAGGGGAGGGTGGTGGTAGCATGGTCTTCAGTTGAAACTCAGTTCCAAAATCAGGGGGAAAGTGAAACAAATACCTTTCAGTGGTAGCATTACATAGATATCCTAAATAAATAGTTTTAAGCAAAGCATGGATTTGTGTACGTGGAGATCCTGGATGCATCTACTGTTAGTTATTGCCTCTAATCATGCACTAACAGAGGAAGGTTGTGTGGCTATGTTTCCGACCACAGAAGTGCCGTTGTTCCTTTCTGCATTATCATTATGTACTTAATAATACCGAGTGATATGATTTAATAAACCCAGTTAAACCACAGGACTGGAAGAGAAAGTTGTAAAATTCAGGAACTGGTTTTGATGAACAAGCATATTGTCTTTGGCCTTTTTGAAGGCAGAAATATCTGTTAGCAATTCTGGTTTGGGTACAGGTACTCAATTTTCTCTTTATCATGTTTGACTGAGATTAAATTTTAAATGCTCAGTTTTAAGAAATATACACTTCAGTGATCTGAATAAGTTTTGGAATTTAGAAGGAAAACATATAAAGACATTAAAAAATACCTAATAGACTGTAGTTCTTGCTCTGTTCTTGCAATACTATAAGTGTAGGGAAAGCATAACATCGGAGTCTTTTGAAATACATTTACAGAGTTCAGCGTAGCTCACTTGCCAATGATGGATAACAGAGCTTTCCCTCTGGAATCTCTAGTGCCATTCCAGTGCACTTATTGGTGACCGAAATAGTCCAAGAAGAGTGTCCTTAAGCTTACAGAACTAGCACCTTGTTTTTGGAAGGTTTCTTTGTCCCTGTGCTCAAAACTGTTCCCTCTATGGTTCTTGGCGATCTGAAATGGAGAGGGAGAGCTGAAAGGAATCACTCTTCTTTGTAGGAGGGTTTCCACTTCACTGCAGTATTGAAAACAAAAAAAGAAAACAGCTGTGGTTCTTCCTGCTCATTCTGTTTGTGGCAGATTCAAGCCATAAAACAACTAAAACCCAATTGGATACCTTATCTTAAAACTGACCATCATATCATAATGAGCTGTAAAGTATTACCAGATATGCCAAGCTATGTTTAATTATTTGGATGAAATTTTTAGTGTTTTTAATAGTCTAAACAAATCTGTGTTCCTTTTTGTTTGTTAAATGGTGAATTGGAGGGCTCAAAGAAGAATTTAATTTATTAGATTTTAATTTAGCAGTGGTAAGGAAGCAAGTCTTGAAATGAGGTACTTCTACTCCTTCTAAAGTCTTAATGCTGCATTTAAAGGCCAGTGGTCAAAATGGACTTTGAAGAGTTGTGCTGGGATGAATTTTAAGGATTGTATGAGCAGGAACATGTTTAATAATTTGCAGAGCCCTGTTACGTCTCTTTGAGATGTGCTCTTTATTTATTACTTCAGGAGCCAGGTCACTAAAGAAGAAACTTAACATAAAATCCGGAATATTTGTTAATTTCAGAATTGTAGATGTGCAGATTTGTCTTTAAATGAGAACAAGCTTGTTTTTGAAAATTGAATCACTGTAGCAGGACTGACTTTCATTTTTATGCGAAGGGAGGGATGGTTATACGTGTATCAATTACAGAAGAAACTCAGTGAACACTTCTGCAAGCAGCAGTTGACCGCTTTAGCCTGAAGACTTGAATTGTTGTGCCATAACACAAGTTTTGGTTCAAAAAATGTAGCTTAGGATATTTTTTCCAAATTTCTGCATAAATTCATAAGCTTATGAACAAGTCTGCACAGTGACAGTGTATGGTAATGTGGCAGCTGGATTTAGCCTAGCCTCCCTACCTGGGCTGCATGCTGGGAGCAAGGACACACTGATCCTGTGCACCAATGACATTCAAAAAGGTTTCCTTCTTCTCAGTGCTTGTGGTATTCATGTCTAGACTAAGCCAAGTTGTTTTTTTCCTCCATAAAAGGCTCAGTGCTGCTTTCCCTGGTTGCCAGAGGGTATGAGTGGAGGTAGCAGTTTTCTAAATACACACAAACACAAATTGTTATTTATTTATCTTAATCAGAATTCTCTTCAATATACACCTCTCAATGGAAGATTTCACTGTTGTGAAGAGACTTCTGAAACTATCTGTGTGGAACAGCATGAAGAAGTAGATTATGTATTGCCCAGCATCTGTTGCCACAAATAACCGTTTCCCAGTGCTTGTTTACCTGTAGGGTCAGACTTGGCATTAATATGGCTTGTGATTAGTTTCAGGCCAGTTAATGGAAGATGTCTCAGTTTTTCCCAGGCCTTACTCCTTTAAAAGTGCTGAGGTGATTAACTTCACTTTTAGACTGCTGACTGGGATATACTTCCAGCTTTGACCTGATAATCTTCTCAAATCCCGTTGCCAGACCCTTCTATTAGGGGATGAAGAAAGGAAGAAGGACCCTGAGCATGAGAGGCCTGACTCGCTAGAGGTTCTCCAGTCCAATGTGTGTGTTTGTGTGTAATAGATTTCCACTAAACAAGACTTTTTTCTAAATCAGCCTACTAGGGTCAGCCTACTCTGCTGGTTTCTTAACCTGTCTTCCCCTATAAATGACCTTTTTTTTTTCCCTAGCAAAATCACTGTTTTCCCCTGAGTACTTGTAAGCAGCTGCTGTGAACAGACACTAGAAACAACTTCTCATCCCAGAGGTGAACCTTATTTTAATGAGAGAGTTCTTTATATGTCAAAATTAAATGACAGCCTGCAAGAACTGAAGCCTCTTGATTGCACTAAAACTGAAGCATGGGTGTTTGTCTGTATTCTGCAGATATCCAGTGTTTTAAATCATATTGACACATTGCAAGTCATCCAAAATGTGGTTTTGTGAAGGCAAAGGTAGATAATTTAATTTTAAAGTGAAACATTTTTGCTTCCTCTCTGTTCATTAGTATTACCTTTCATCACAACCTTATAACACTGACAGCAAAGGATAAGAGAATAATCTCTGGCTTTAAACTATCTATTTAAAACCTTGTGGTTCAGTTGCCAGCTGAATATCTGTTCCCTGTGGCCCCACTGCCAGGAATGACACTCTACCCTTGGAAAATATAGCCTGGATTTTTTTTTTTTTCTCTTAATGTGTGAATATCCTTTTTGATGTCATTAGGTGTGTCTTTCACACTGCAGCTCATAGGAAACTTGTGTGTTCTGTGTCAATGTCTGGAGCAACATGATAATCATATACTGAGGTCTCCTTCAAGGTTATTCTTCTGATTCTTCCAGACAAATTCAGATGTCACCAAACTTGACCAGTAAGAACTGTTTTTGAGGAGAGAAGAGGCAGTTTAGCTGAACCCTTGGGCTAGGTGTTATCTCTTTCTAAAAAGCAGAATGTGAAGTGGGATTCACAGCTACAATCCCTTCTGCTAGAGAGTAGTTTCATGTGTTATCTTCATGGATTAAGCTTTCTTTTGTTTAATGTTACATGAGGTCTGGGAATAAACACTTCATTTTGTTTCAGGGTAAGAAGGAAATCTGAGGACCTTATGAGTTTAATGAATATAGGGGAAAAAGTGACTTGCTGTTTTTGGCTCCCTTGACGTTACCTTTTAGGGTGATGTGTTCTGGGACTTGAGCACCTATCCTCTCTTATTGCTTGGTTACATAAAAATTAATCTGCCTGGAGGTTAAATATGCAGGTCTGTCTGCTGCAAGGGATATTATGTTAGGTTTAAAGCATCCCTCGTGACTTCATCCTTGGAGATAGTCAAAACCCGACAGGGCACAGTCCTGACTAACCTGTTCTCGCTGACTCTGCTTTGAGCACTGGGATCAGACTATGCAGTCTCCAGAGGTCCTTTCCAACTTTAATTATTCTGTGGTTCTGTGACTCATGATTTCTTAATTTGACCCACAGGGTAGATCGGTGCACTTCTCTAATCAACAGCCAAATCAGCTTCTCTAACCAAGAAGAGAAAAGGAAACGTGGATGCATATCCCCTAGAAATGATCTTACTTCTTCGGCAGTCAAATGCACTGATCTGAGGAAAGTTAGTGGCATGGCAGGCCTCCAGTCTAATACTGTCAGGGACAGCTCTAGTACTGACTCATGTTGTTGAGTGTAGCCTAATTGTAGCAGAGTACGTTTTCTTTTCATGCACATGTGTCGGTTTTCCATGACTGGATTTTAATATCTTGTGTTTGGTGAAGGAAACCAGAAAAGAAGCATGCTACAAGTTTCTTTATGCTAAATGCTGTCTGTAGAAAAGACTGCTAAGAGAATGAGCCATCCTGCCCAAACATTCCAGTCAGAAAGCATCTTTGCTTTTCTGTGAAAGGAAGGCTGATCTTGTTCACTTCATGTGGTCATTTGTCCTTGAAGCATGGTACATCTGTGGAGAGCACACCCAAAACTTGTTGAGCTGACCTGAGGTAGGATTGAAATGGCTGTGAACACAGGCTGGTGTGTGATGTTTAGTTGTTAGGTGAAAAACAAAGCCACCTTAGATAATGGATTGAGTTTGTTTGCAGGTGTTTTGCATCCACATCTGCTTTGTTGCAAGTAGCTGTTGCAGTCTTGTCAACTTCTCTCACAGGTTACCTACACTGCTTTAAATTCTTCCAGGGAAAACAGCATTTAATATCAAGGTAGCCATCTTGTTGGCCATTTTGATTAGGCTTTACCTTGCTACTAATTTACTTGTGTAAGCTGGTGTTAATGCAATATATGGTATAAGTAATATGCTAGAAGTGCTAGAAGTGAACTGCCTAGTCCTCTAGAGTGGAGCTACGTGGAAGTCTGCTTAGATATGGACACGCAGAGGCAGTAATGCTATGTTAAGTACAAGGAGAAATGTGTGGATACCATTAGTGTTGTCTTCAGTGTGTTTTGTGAGCTACTGAAGTAGCTAAACGTTGAGCAACCTTAGGATTACACCCTATACAGAGGTGAGATCTGAGACCCTCCAAGGGGGGTCCAAACTGGCAGCCTGTTTTCTTGAATTGTAGCAAATATAATGGGAAGAGGGACACTCAAAAGCACTTGAACAGGCAGCAATCCAAACTTGTTGTGGTTTAATCCCAGCCAGCAACTAGGACCATGCAGCTGCTCACTCTCCCTCCCCTGCTGCCTACAAGCGAGGTGGGTAAGAGAATCAAAAAGGAAGGGAGAAAGTCTTGAGTTGGGATGAGAATAGTTTAATAAGACAGCAAAAGAAGATAAAATTATTTTTTATATATACACATTAATATTATGACTAATAACTATACTATTTTATATATACACACACACACACACACACACACACACACACACACACAAAATAAGGGATGCACAAGGCAATGCCCACAAACACCAGTTCTGTACAGCTGATCCTGGAAGACTGGACATCCAAACAGCAGTTTGCACTTGAACCACGATCGTGCCAAACAGCCAGTTCCAGAGAGAAAAGCCCTCTGGTCTCAAGCAGTCCATCCTGGAAAGAGAGCAAAAGGCCTTTAATGAGCCAGAAAAGCTGCCTCTGGCTATATATGGGATGTGATGGTAATGGTAGGGAATATCTCATTGGCCAGTCTGGAAAAAAAAAAAAGAACTTTGTTCCAGGGAAGATTTACTCTTTCCTATGGGAAGTTTAGTGTGTTATTCTGTTATCTCGTACAAAATCCAAAACAAAAGACCATGCTAACTACTAAAAAGACTCTAGCTACTATGAAAAAAAATAACTCTCTCCCAGCAAAAACAGCACAAAACTACAGAAGGGACCACCTCGTGTATCCAGTGAACAATACCGTATTATGCTTGTTGAAGACATAGCTTCAGATTTCTTACAGATAGATGCTGTAAACTTGTTACTGCTTTGTTCTCTGTTTCTCAAAGATATTGGCACATCTCAACCTATGGCTGTTTATTAAATGTGCCAACAACTCTGAACTGAAGTAATATGCATGTATAAACACTGATCTTTCTGTTAAATTTGAGACCCTACTGATATGCTTATTATCTGTATTACTGTCAGATCAGAGGGGTTAACCAGGAGACTAGTGGACATGAAGTCACTGTTACATGGTGTATACAGAGAAGGGAAAACCAAGCTCATTCACAGTGAGGTTAGAGTGCAGTCCTCAATCAACTACACTGTTGATATATTTTAGGTATTTTAAAGAGCAATTCAAAGACAAATGAAGTAATTTTTCTTGTTTTGGGATTACGGACTCCTGGGCAATATGTTACATGCTCAGAGCACTAGAACAGTACTTATCCCTTAAATTCCCTGATGTAATTTGGTGAACTGATTATACCTGTATAGCCTGTAGTTGTCTTACATTCCTTTATTAGCTGTGGGGACACAGATGTGGCATAAATTGCTTGAAGGATTTATTTCAATAGCATGTCTATGCCTTAGGGGGAAACAACATTCACATTTTATTTTCCAAAGTAAACAACGTGCAGGAGTGTACCAGCAGTTTTTAGTATGCTGCTTCTGCACCCTGCACCAAAAGCATAATTATATTGAATTTGTATCAACCTGTTTCCTGTATTTCCAAACAAACACTCAACAGCACTATTTTTTTTCAGCCCTACACACATAGGCAAAATTCTGGAAGTCTGAATTGTGGAAGTCTATTGCCGCCTTCAGCTTTCAAGTCTGTGATTCTTTGAAGTAGAGGAAGAAGCAAAATTTCATCTGTTCTGCCACGGAAATGCTGTTTCAAATGACTGGGGTCACCTCCCTTACACTTCTTCCCACCCTGCAAAACATATGCGTCAGTAAGATGACAGGCGGTTACAGAAACGGCTACAATATCAGCTACTCTGGCAGAAAATTCATTTTTGTGCAGCCAGAGCCCTTGAAAGCCGATAATTTTGCACAGCATTATGAACCTTCAATAAAGCTCTTTTGCTATGCATGCATATTTGCAGTCATGGTTAAGATCACTTGATTCTGACTTGGCCTATTAATTGTGCATATATTGTCCTGTCCGCATGTGTACAGTAACATCAAAGTGCTGGAATATTTTGGAGGCAAATCCTAGGATGTGGTCTGCTCCTTTTCAGTCTCAGAAAACTGTTGTTAATAAACTAAGGCTTAATTGTCTTGGCTTTTCTCACAAGAGAGTGCTCTAGAACCCCATTTCTTTGATTTCAAACACCGAGTTGCAGTCTAAAAGCTAACACATGTTTTTATGTCACTATCAGAGCTGTTCTGTGCTATTTATTATGTTGTTAGAAGTGGGTCAAGAAGTAAGGGAGACTGGAAGAGCTGATGACAAGTTGTTTGTTAGTTTGCCCATGGCAGGCAGGACTGTATATACTTCCGTGTGAAGCTTTATTAGTCTCCTGACCAGTGACATTAATACTGCATCTCATTTCTGGAGAGACTGCTGCATCTAAACATCATATTTTTTTCTTTCACAATTGGATCATATGGATTTCTCATAACCCCTGGCACTCTTGTTTCATCCTACTTCTGTTCCTCTAGTGTTTGAGGTCAGTTTCCCATGTTGTGATGCTTTTGTTTCTTTGCTAGGAAGCAAAGTATCCTGAAGACTCTATTGTCCCCACAAGAAGCTCACCCAGATATGAACACAAGATACTTCTTTGCTAATGAATGTGCTGTGAAGCATTGATAGCTCTATGTGGGGCATCATATAGTCTACTAAATGCATCATGCTTGCATCACATATACGTGAAAGGCTACTTATAGCTGATGCTTTTCAGTTGGGACAATGAATGAGGCTTGGATTTTGGATGAGTACTGCACTTCTAGAGCATCTTCCTTGGGAACAGAAAATACTAAATTGTGTTTAAAACAGAAAGGAATTAGTTTTACCGGGAAAGGTTACTGTTCCTGTTCTTTGAGGTTGAGGGGTGTGCTGCTACTACTTTGAGACTTAGCTACTTTCTGTAGAAAGAACTAGGATTTATGGGATACAAATAAAATTAAATTCAATAGCATAAAAGCAAGAATGAGAAAGTCTGGTGTCCTTTCATTTGGAAATGACCAAGAAAGGTGAAATAGTGATCCCCTGTGATCAGTGAATACAATGAAATGTATATTAGAACTGAGTTGTAGTTGTGTAAGAGGCCAAAGCAACCCCAGAATTGTCAGGAGAGGGGTTGTACCCTACAGAACGTATCCTATTATGCCAAACTCTTTTGAGAACTCATCTGGCCAAATGCACTAACAGCTGTAGTCCTTCATAAGATTATATACCCACCCCAAACCCAACGATGCAGTCCTCCTATTTGGGAAGCACAGGAAAAGAGTGCCTGTCTTAGACTAGAAGAGCTTGATTTAGCCTCAGTATAGTGAAGATCAAGAGGGTTGTGGCATCTGCCTATAAATATATGTAGGAAGGGAGGGAAAGCTAATGTGTAGGTCAGTATCCTCACAGGAACAAAGAGGTATAAACTTGGCCTGGAAAATAAAAGAAAGTTATTGATTGTAAAAACAACTGAATTCAGGAAGAAACTTCTGAGGTGATCACAGGGATGGGACAAAAAGTGTTACTAACCTCAGTTGCCACAGCTTGCTGTGATTCAGGAAATTGCTAATTTGTGTCAGCTTCAGATCTGTCTATCTGCATTTTGATCTTCCAAATGAGCCTTCTCTGTTTATACCCCATAGTTACAAAACATAATTCAGTAGTTACCCTGGAAAGTGTATGCCCAGTCAGTGGTGTCAGACAGGGAAGGGAAATTATAAGCCATATCACTTTCAGAATTACTAGAAAACTAAGGATGTTCTAGAAGTGAGAGGCTAAAAGCAAACATTGTTTTTCCATTGTGACTACTCCAAGTATTTGAAGATCCAGATGTCAAAGAGTTTTCTAGTCTACCCCATGGAATAGGAAATGTTTCATTACAGTTAACCACATCTCTTGTGTCCATGGAGAAAAGACTACTGTGGTAATTTCTGGGGTGTATGTATGGGGAAGGACAGGGGAATGGAGAGAGTAGGCATATAGGTTCCACTGGTGTCCTCCAGTGTAGTCATGAACAGATGCTTTACATTTCTCCATTTTCAAATTGGAGAAAAACAAGCCTTCTTAATAGCAGCATATGCATCTGTTAGGATAAACTAATGGTAAATATAGGAATAATTGTTTAATACTAGTGGGCAACTGGAAGGAGAATGGTTTCCAGATGTTGAAGGCCCCTGGTTGTTCTCTCTGGAGAAGAACGTACAGTTAAGGCTGTGGTCTGCTCTGCAGGAGCACCATGTAGATTTCCAGGAAGGCAACTGCTGCCGTGCTGAGGTTCTGGTACCACTGCTGGTCATCCCTAGCTTGCAGAGCCATGCTGTGCTACCAGTCCGTGCTGACTGAGCCTGAAAGCACCAGCTTAATGAAGCTGAAGGAAATATTTCTTAATTTCTCTTGTGCCACTTTTTGCTGCATTGGTCTGGCTAGTGCTCAAATACCAGATGGAAGATGGTGTTATGAAATAAGGGATTATGGAACTTACTCTGTTTGAGCCCAGGGTCTGGAACTGAGTCATCTGCCAGTAAAAGTCCTGGAGTGCCCTACAAGACAAATTCCAGCTTGCAAGCAGCATAGTGGCAAAGCATCATTGCTGTTGAACCATGCTGGATGTTTCGCGTTGTTGCACAGTGCAATAGTTCCCTGTGACCACTGAGACCTTTAACTGTGAGTTATTAAAGAGGTATGTGTAGAGGTATTGCACAAAAGGTGGTTGTAGGCCCTTTGATGTATTAAGTGAAGGGGGTGCTTGTGTCTGCCCATAGAGCAACATTCTCTGACAGATAGCTAGGCGGTTCAGCTAAGGGTGTCTGCCTCAGACCTCCAGATATCCTTGCAGAGGAATGGCCTGTATCCAAAGGAGGATGGAATTAAAAAGGCTAGACAGAAATGTCCTTGAGGATGAAAGGCAAAGAGAGAAGCTTTTATGTGTGCTCTCTACTAGGAACAAATTCTGCTGAATGGCATCCTTACACTTAGATTGGATTAAATCTCTGACTAATTCATACCAAGTCTTTTCATGTCCCCACCAGTGCAGCTGTATTTGAGCAGACTGGTGATGTCTGCCTCTGGAAGTGATGACTGCCATCTTATTTCAGAAACAGCTTGCCAAAGCCTCAGGGAGAGGAGTGTAAATCACAGAACCACCTCCACCTCTTTCCTGTGTAACTGATTTCCTAACAGATTTTCATTTGCTCAAGGCATTGAGCTTGGCATGGTCTTTGCTGCGCGAGGCTGCTGGAGGGGACTTGCTATCTGGCTGATTGAAACTGTTTCATTATTTACTGCCAGTCAAATGTCCAGCCAAGTGGGGAACATACTGCCTGGTTTCTATTTTTAAGCTGTGTAACAGTATGTGCAAATGGTATGAATTTATGTCCAGAGTTGAAAGTTTGATGTTATAAGTTCTGTGTTTGCAATATTCTACCTATAATCTGCATTATTTTTCAAGACTGTGGTTTGTTTTATAGCATGAGAAAACATAACTTTTTATTCTACCCCTTTGGCATAGTTTAGCCAAAATATTAAACAGGTTATTTGCTTACAATATAATCCTGACTCCTGGTAAAAGCTTTCCGTGTACGTATGAGGAAAATAAATGATGGGAAGCATTAGATGCACAGAATTGTGTAATAGAGATGAATTTTCATTAAGCTGCTCATTTTGATTAGTTGTCATTGGACAGTCTCACAGTGAAGTTTCTTAGTTGTTAAGGGTTGGATTTTGCTTTGCTTTTAAAAATTATTATTTTTACTAAATATTGTGGAGTGTACCAGAGTCAAAGGGTGGGTATTCTTATCTTTAGAAGAGGGAAGATTTGTCAATGGTTAATACTAAACTAAGTTTAAGATACGTTCAGATTAAGAACTCCGAGATTGAAGTAATAAATAGAGTGCTTTGGGCTAGGGTAGAGATTTTTTTTTTTGCCCCTCTGAGAATAAAAAAAAAAAAGCTGCAGGAATTCAGCCTGCATCAGGTTATAGAGGAGGTTTGAGGGACCTGTGGAATAGACCTCAATTAAATGATCTAATTTATTAAATAAAAGTTGTAGGATTATTGTGTGTGTGTTTTCTTCCTGTCATCTAATGAACTGGGCTGGGCTTTAGCACTGTGTCTGTTGAACGTGCTCAGTATAGTTTCTGTTCTATAGAAGCCCCGTGCCCTGAGAGTCTAGGCAAGTAAGTTCTACCATGAAAAGGAAATGTTGCTTCATGCTGAATCTGCCAGTCATTAAAAAAAAAATAAATTCAAAACATGATGGAAACTGGTTTCTGTCTTGTTCCCTTCAAATCCTGTTTTATCTTTTCAAACTCTGTTCAGTCAATAGGGCTCTTGCTGAGGTATGTAATCTTCTGCCCTTGCAAAATGAAATGAAATTGCTTAATTATATATTATGCTCTGATCTAGTGACTAATGTGGGAGGACAGTACAGGCCTGTGGTGGCCTGAGGAGCATCAAGAAGCAGCCTGCTGCATCTACCGTAGATTGAGTTCCTTGCCATTGCCATTTCTGGTTTTAGATATTTAGAGAGACTATATAGCACGCATTTTCATGCACAATTTTTAAGGAGAAAGGAAGGCTAGTCATAGTGATTTGAGCTACCTGGGTAGGGTACACCCATCAATGGTTATAAACACTCTGGGATTTTCTTTGGCAGCAATGAACCTTGAGGGAGTTGGCCTGCTAGTGGAGCTTGGGTCTGTTTGCCATGCATGGGTTGGGGCAGTGGCAGATTGGGGGATATGATAGCTGAGAGATAGAGTGCCAGATATATAAACAGTGACAAGTGAAGGTGTATGGCAGGTAGTGACTGAGGTGCTGGTCATTATCTCCAGACGAATCCTCAAGATGCTGTTCCTGGTTGAATCTTTCCGGTTAAGGGTGATGAGGTGGCAGTTCTGGAGGTCTGGGTTTAAGGTCCAATTTTTTAGGTGTATTTTGAGCTCTGCATGTATATTTTACCTGGCAATTATAAAGGCTAAGGTTGTAGCATGATCCCAGCCCTTCCTGGATTTTTCCTAGAATAAAGCCTGGGGTTTGTTTTGTTTTTAAAGTTCAACAGTCTCTAAATGAAGTGGTTTGTGGGTAGGAGAAATCTTTATGGCTCTCTTCTTCACATGTCTGTTTACTTAGTTTCTTGGCTCCCAAAAGTGTCTTGCAAGATCTGTGTTAGAAAAAAAAAAAATCTAGAAGTTTTAAGTCTCTCTGCATTCCATATTCTCCACAGAAACAGGATATACGTCCATTAAATAGTCTATTTAAACTGCTCTGTGTAATGTGCTCAATTTGTGATACCGTAGCTAGTTGAGCGTGTGTGGAGGGTGGAATTATTAATCTTTTAATCCTGTTTTCTAACTCCCTTTGAGGAAATGCCTGCCTCTTTTCCACACCCATAAAAGCTGAGAGTTAGAAGCAGTACAAATAAAACTTGCTTTCCCATGTACATTTTTAATGTCTGTAACTGGAATATTGGTTCTTTGTTTTGTGAGAGTCTGGTATTGGACTTATAAGTCCAGGCAGCCATCTGCCTTGATTAGAATAAATGCTGGCACTAATGACCAGTCTTTGAGTTTGCTTCTGAGGTGTTAAGATGTTTCTCTCCGTGATCCATATGAAGGTGGCTTTGATAAGTTAAGCATAGTTTGAGCCCTATGTTTCTATGTGACTAAGTAATCTTTGACTTGTGTAAGACAATTAGGTAATAAAAGGGAGAACTGAAGTCCGTAAGTGGAGAAAAGTGCATATAATAGAAGGCAAGCACATGCTACATTAGATGCTAGACCTATTCACTTTCCAGGTATCATGAACTGTTTTATGGGCTCTTTAAAGAATGGTAATTTTTTCCCTTTTGTCACTTGATCATATGATTGTATCTGTTTCTTTGTCCCCATTGGTTATCTTCCCTGCATTAACTTTTGTGATTGTTGCAGTCTGTATTTTGGTAACAGGTTCTTACAGGTAAAAGGCTTCACTTACATAAATTCTTAAAGATGTGTTCATGTGAGTTTCATTACCTTCTTTTAGGAGATTTCACCTTTTTTTTTTTTTTTTTTTCCCCTTAATATAAGTAAGGAAACAGTTTTTTCCTTCCTCTCTGCAGCAATTTTGAATATATTTGAAGACTTAATACATCTACTCACCAAACAACCTGATTTCTTCAGCCATTTCTTGTAGGTCATGTTTTCTGGACCTGGCACTATTTTCGTTGTTCTGTGGCTGGACAACTTATGTTTTGAAGTGCAGTGCCAAAAACTGGATGCGTCTGAAATCTTCCTAGCACCAAGTGGGATTACTTCACATGTCTAACACATGACACCCTTGTTTGTATGTCCCAGTTTGACATATGACCTTTTTGCAATTTGTTTTCTCACTGTTTTGTGGAATGACTTGATGGCTTTGGGTGATAAGTGTGCTGGCAGAACCTGAAGGCCTCAGAGGACTTGGCTCACTGGGCTGCAGAGGTCATTATTGTGTGTTTGTAGCTTCCAGTGTTCGTTCTGCTCAAAATTTCTAATTGGGTCAGAACAATGCTCTTGTTCTCCAATGTTCAGTAAAGCCTTCCTGAAAACCTCCTTTTCTTGTGGCATAGCATGTAGTCTCAGAGAGATTAATCTAACCGTGTCCTGTATGATGTCGAAAGCTGGTATGCCTTGCTGTGCTAAGGCGACTGACTTGTTTTATCCCCATTTGAAGTACTAAAAAGAAAGTTTTCTGAAAGTGTGGCTCTGTGTTCCATCTTTTTGCCCTGTTAAGTGGTAGGGTCAGAAGCCTTCATGTGCTTCAGCCTGGAAGTGAAGTTACCTTCACCTAGCATGAAGTGATTGTACACTTACCTTAGAGGTGTGATGTGTGTTGCTCATCAGAAAACACCCAAAGTCTGACTGCATACAGGTGTGGGGTATGGTCTTTATGCGATATGCTTATAGACTAAGGACTTCTTATATGGAAACAGCCGGATTTGTGTTTTGAGGACTTGTGTTTTCTCAGGAGGATTGTGGCAGATGCGTGGGTTTCACTACCCAGATAACAAATGGAGCCTTTGCTGTCAGATCTCATTGAGTTTTGGGAGACCTGTAAAGGGAACTGTTGCTCATGCGACATGCTGCGTTAATGGCCACGCTCCAAAAAGTTTGTTGTGAGGTTGTGATTCTAGTAGGATTTAGTACTTTTTACCATTGGAATAAAAGCACTTTTACTTCTTTGAAGAGTAAATTGTCTTTTGCTGTACATGTAGGGTACAGTGTGTTTCTTTACAGCATGATGACAGATCTAAGATGTAAAGAATGTCCCCAGCTTCCCAAACACACAGCTGGTGAGTTTGTGCTAGGTGAGAAGGGATCACTGAATTGGTTACTGGTTGCCCAATGTGAAAATTTAGGGATCTCCCTAATAAGTGGCTGTGTCAGGCATTTAAGCTAGTAGTTCTTGTTGAAGCTTGTCTTACAATATGACAGCTATCCAGATTGACTGCTATTCCCTTTTCATTTTACAAGGGGGCAGCTACTTCTTCCTGGGTATAATTTCCTTTTTTCCTTCAAATAAGAGAGACGCTCTGTTTCTTGGTCTCTGTGTTGATGTTCATTCAGTGTAGGGACTCTACTGTGATCAAAGAGTTGTGTATGACAGAGCAGCATAAATGTGTGTTTGTTGAATTAATATTTATAAAAGTTTTTATTTTGTAGGTCTAATGTTTTCATTACTCATGTTGTGGCACTTAAGAAATGTTTAGTAATAAGCAATGTACTCATTTTTCTTCAGTACCTTGATATGAATTTGGGAACCAAAATATCATCTGTAACTGCTTCTGTAGTTGTATGTTTCCATATTCTTAGATATAATTTGCATTTCTTTTCAAATCATTACTGGATTGAGTTTTTATTTATTTGAGAATTATACGCACTGTGTGTGTATGTGCTTTGATCTCCTGCCTAAGAATGGGTTATTGTATTTGCAATCAAGTTCATATTTGGTCTCTCTCTCTTCCGCTTTTGTCCTAGGCTGGGAAGGAGGGTAGACAGGAAAGAGGTCTTTTGAGAGTCTTTCGAGACACAAGAGACTCACTTCTATATGGTAGACAGAAGCTCACCAAATCAGGTTTGATAAGTGTATTAAAACACAAACATCTTTTTGCCAGCATATTTGCTTGTGTGTTGAATTTTATGAATGGCTGCAGATCTAAATACCATCTTAAAACATACTGTGGACAATTCTGACATTCTTTTTTTCCATCTGGTATAAAAGGGAAGCTGCAAACAATGGCAACCACGCCTTTGTCCTCTTGCTTTCCCATTCTTTGTCTGCATAAAATGGAGCTAAAATAACTGCCAGTTTTTGCATTAGCTTTTCTTATAAAAATTGTTCTCTTTTTTGCCATTTGTTCCACAGTCTTACTGCTGCCCGAAAGCTGGAGTCTTGGATACCTGTGATCACTTAGAAAGTCATGAACATATTGTAGCAAGGTCCATTTCTTTAGTTTTAGCTAAAATTAAAATAAATCAGATCCTGGAAATGAAAAAAGAGCTTTTTCATTTGTTGGAATAAATACTATTTTTAGTATGGTTTCCTAAAGAAGAGAGGTTTACGGGATTGAGCCATTTGTCCATCTGCTTTTCAGTTCATCCTTAATAACTTTTCATCAATTTCATCCAGATTTGACAGGGAGTCAAAATCTCAAAGGTAATTGATTTCCTACAAGAAAACTAGAGGCTGGGTGGAGAGAGACAAAAATAGGCCTCCCCACTGTCTGCAGCATAAGCTTAACAATAATCTGTGTTTAGGCTTTTGCTAGCCAACTTGCAAGTGTGTACTGGCTGCTTTAGCGCTGCAGTAATCTCAGTGTTTCCAGAGCATGTTACAAAGTCTCGCTTAGGCAGAAGCTGAGGGGCCATGAAAGGGAGACGAGGGCACAGGGAATGTTGCTGGGAAACTGGAAATTTTAGGGAAAGGATGGAATCAATGGAAACTGGGGCTATTTGAGCTATCAATATTTTTGTGATTGATGGACCAGCTGGCTTTCAGATTCCATGTGGTACTGCAGTTAGCTGGTCTCTGACTTCTCAGAGATTTGACTGTCAAGGATGCATCTGTGGTGTTTGGCTGGCTGGGAAATAACCAGAATATGATATTTACACTGTGCTCAGAGAAACTCAGCATTCTGAAGCAGAGCTGGGTAGTTACTGTGGCAAATGTTTTATTCATTCAAAATGCTGTTTTAAGCTAGACAGAAAAAGCTGTGAGTTTAGATGGAATCAAGTCAATATTTTACACCTGAAAAAAATGGAGAAGAATGCTGGAAAATACATTCCCATAATATATTTTTTTTTCTAGGCTTAAATCATTAGTCGAATGAGCACTTTTAAGAAAAACAGGATGGAAAATGTAGTGGGGATAATTCCTATAATAGATGTTTATTTATCTGGAATAGAGGAACCCTGCATTTGTAACACTTTCTGCAGGAACTTGAATTTGTACAGCCAAATTCAGTATGTGTATCATGTGCAAAATCTCTTCCTATCTCTTGCATTTGACAGAAGTAGGGCACTGGATTTTCTTTCTTGTGTGTGCGTGGGGTAAAATATTCATACTCCTGCATCCGTGGTGACTGTGGGAAGGAACCACCACCTGGAATTATTAGTTGGTTTCTTTTGTCCCGTGCAAGCAGTGGAGATCCTGAGCGTACTTGCAGGCATGAGTCAGTAACAACCTCATGCTATTGTTGTAAATAGCAACACAAACACTGTTCTCGCATGCGTTTTTCCACGGGCTTTGTCTTTCTCTTCCAGTGTTTCAGCCAAGGAATTTACAGAGCTTCTGAGTCAGCAATCAGCTGCCTCGAGACAAAACATGCAGGATACTGCAGACTTGCACAATAGCCAACAAGGCATACAAATACCCTGGAAACCTGGCAAATAATTCTTGCCTGCCCTTGCTTTGCCTCCTGTAATTTCCATGTACTGCGACGTGTTGCTCTTGGGTTCCAAGGGCTTTGGGTGTTTACATCAAGAGTGCAGAGTTCTGGGAAGTGACTAACACCGGTGACTGAAGCCTCCATTTTTGACCTGTGGGCATAACTGACTTCACAGCCTGCATGAAACGAGATGTTGGCAGAACTGCTGTATTAACATGCCGCTTAAGTTGTGTTGCGTAAAATGACCTGCTTTTTCACATTTGTCTCCTGGCTTGGCAAACCTTGAACACAAAGCGGCAAGTTCCTAGAATGAAAGTAGGTTGGATTTTAACTTTGGGATCTCTCTGAGCAATGCAGAAGCGGTGTTGCTTCACTCCTTTGGTGAAAGGGTACAATATAAGCAAGAATAAGAAATGGAACCTGTGTTGTCCTTACATGAGGATATATCAGTAATGGACTGTGGACTAACAGACTTTAATTGGCACTTCAATGAATTTAGGTCATATAACTTTTATTACTTTTTCTTAGGAAGTGCCAGTCACCAGAAGCTCTGGTGTAAAGTGAGTGTTTGGGTGGTAGTATGGGGTGCAAGAGGTGGGGGAAACATAATACAAACTAGTATTCAGCTTTCGATGCTGTGCTGATTAATGAGGCATACAACTTTAGACAGTAGGTATTTTATTGTATCTTTATTACACAGAAACACTAAAATTACTCCGTCATCGTAAGAGGTGATTTGTTGGAGTTCTGTAACATTCTTCTTGAGAACAGACAAGGAGGCACAGACTTAAAGCACAATGTCATAGACCTCTGTGATGGTGCAGTGGTTACCCTGAGATGCAAGTCTGGAGCATGTTTCCAGCTTCATAACAGTGAAATTCAGATTAAAAACAAGGAAAGCCATTAGTTCCATCCTGCTTAGTGAGCAGTACTGATATGGATGTGGCATCAGTATCAGCCACTTAGAAAAACAGCTTCATTTGTATTGCATCCTCCAAGGCAGTTGTCCTAATAAAGTCAGAATCACATTCTCTCGTATAACCCATTGTTGTTCTCTGGCTTCTGTAGGAAACTATTTTTAATTTTGATAATAAACCATTTGTAGTTGTGTGTAAAGGTTTCCAGGTCTCCTTTGCCATTTCTAAATGTAAGCAATAAATACCATGTTAGGGTGAAATGCAGGAGTACCCACATAAACTGCTGCAGAGCTGTCATGTGGGAGGGGAAGAGACATGAGCTGTAATGTTTGACTTGGCTTCCTGTCTGCTGGAAGCAGGAAAAGAGCTGGTGAGAATCTAAAACGTTTTATCCGAGCCCACATATTTCCTTTTTTACCTTAATACCCTTTGCAAAAAAAACACAGGACAAAAAACACCTCAGAAATGTTTTCACTTCCGTAGTTCCCGTATATGTTTCCATGTTGCCCTCCTATCTGAAGACAAACAGAACTATTCTTTCTTAGAGAGCAATCTTTTATATGTATGTACTTACTGTTATGTATAAAAAGAAGAAAGAGATTTATTATACATAAAAGATCCAAACAATTCTATTCTGTAGGTCTGCAGGTTACTTCTGAGGGATGCCGGAAAAGCATAAATTGTCCTGAGTTGGAAGGGACCTGCAAGGATCATTGAGTCCAACTCCCGTCCCTGCACAGGACAACCCTACAGTTCACACCATGTGTCTGAGGGCTTGACCAGTCTCTTCTTGAACACTGTCAGGCTTGGGGCCATAACACCTTCCTTGGGAGCCTGTTCCAGTGCTCCACCACCCTCTGGGTGAAGAACCTTCTCCTGATGTCCAACCTAAACCTCCCCTGGCACATCTTCCTGACATTCCCTCGGGTTCTGTCATTGGTTACCAGAGATAAGAGCTCAGCGCCTGCCCCTCCTCCTCCCCTTGTGAGGAAGCTGTAGCCACCATGAGGTCTCCCCTCACTCTCCTCTTCTCCAGCAACTAAGGGTAGCAGACCTCCAATTACCATATTAATTCTCTTGAGGACGCCAGCTACCACCTAAAACTATGTAGGGACCTGCATATAAAAAAAAATTGAAAACCACAGGAGAGAGGAACTAGTATGAGAATCCCACGAGGGTAATGCACCAGCCACATTTCACTCTTACATTGCTTAGTAACTGAGAGAGAAATATATGTTTAGACTCTAGGTAAGGAAAGTATTTATGTTGCTTGATGCAACTCAGGCATTTTTTTCAATCTTGACTTCTTTTCTTAAGCATTTGATTGCTATTAGCACATTTAACTTCTTTCTAGGATTGCAATAGCCTTCGTTGGGTTTGTTATGTCACTGTGCCAAAGCCGTGTTTGCAAGGACTCTGACAGAGATACCAGCTTGTGCTATGCCATCCTCTTTCCTCTTCCCTATTTGTCATGAGCACAGACACATCTGTTTTGAAAGAAAGAACCCAAACTTATTTTACTGGTGGAACAGCAACTCTTGAAGTACTTTGTGGTAGTAATACTTTGAAGATCAGCACAAAACTGTTGCTGTGGTGTTAACCTCTGCCTACTTCCAAATATTACATAACATCTGCCAGCGTACTTGTAACTTCTCTGCTATTCATGTGAAATGAGTTATGTTAAAAATTCCAAGGGACTGTCTCAGGTAAAGTATTTTGTAATTTAACGGAGGTGAGATGTCTCACTGCCTGCAGTAAGACTCCGTGAGCTTTGGAATGCTCTTCTTCAAGTCAGCTTGGGCAGGACTTGTCGGGGTATTGATCAATTTACTCATTTTGTACTGAGAATCTGGGCTTTCAGTTCAGCAGGCTGAGATGAAATTTTGGGAAAGAAAAAAAAAAAAAAAAAAAGGGCAAGCTTAGTTACATTTTCTTCTTTTTATTTTATAGGTTAATAATGCTGATAAGCCAGAGGTGAAAGTGGCTCAGCAGAGCAACATCAGGAAATCTGGCAGACTGGAAGAGAACAGCTGCCCTCCAGGGCAGCTGCGAAGTGTGAAGCATGGAGGAAAGTAAGAATGAGAAGGTGAACCAGGCTCATGTTCTCTTCGACAGATTTGTCCAGGCTTCAACCTGCAAGGGGACTCTCAAGGCTTTCCAAGAGCTCTGTGACTACCTAGAACTAAAGCCCAAGGACTATCGTTCTTTCTATCACAAACTCAAGTCCAAGCTCAACTATTGGAAAGCCAAAGCCTTGTGGGCCAAATTGGATAAAAGAGGTAGCCATAAGGACTATAAGAAGGGGAAAGCATGCGCCAACACGAAGGTAAGGAAAATTATTCTGTCCAAGAGATCTATTCATAGGAGTCAACACAACTATTACCCAGTGTGTCTCTGGAATACACAATAAAAATATCTAGATGTAGAAAGATGTTTGCGTGATGTCAATATAAGCTCAGGGAAGGTTCAGGAACGTTCTCATACGTATTATTAACAAGATAGTAGCAGTTTGTTAGCATTTGTCTCTCAGTCAAAAATTGTGTTTGCTACTACCGAATTTGACTGCCCACCTGCACAGGGGAAGCTAAATGGAAATCCTTGGGAATTGCCAGAATATTTGTAATTTATTCAAAGGAAGCAGCCTGCGAGATTCTATGGCTTATGTTTTTGTGGTATCAATACTATTAGGTGGAACTGAGCTACAACATCTTAATTGGTAAACCTTTAATCTTGGCAGGCTATTTTTTTTTCACTTTTTTATTAGACATCTAACAGGGACATGACATTTTGTGTTGGAGTCTAGATAAAAAAATATGTATGTTTGGAATGTTCTAATTTTAATTTGAAAATTCTCATTACTCAGTCAAGGAAAGTGAACTTTCCTGCCAGTTTGGTAAAATATCCAATTTATCATTATGTAGAAAGTAATCACTTGTATTCTCTGTTTAGATCTAAAAAAAACCTAAAAATCCTGTGGAAACCCATACCAGTTCCTTTTAAAAGGGTGGTATGTATGGTATTTACTGCAGAAATTCCTGCTTTTACACACATCTTCCAGATTTTTTTTCCTGAATTATTGTGAGATGGTATTTATGTGCTGCACTCTTGTTGGACTGTACAGTATGAGCTTATTTATTTGTTTTGTTGTTACTGAAAGCAGTTCTTTATATCATTCATGCAAACGTGAATGGAATAGGCTATTTTTGCAAATAATCATACACTCTTCCTTTTTTTAAAAAAGGAATATAGTGCAGAATATGATAAAATCAGAACAAGATCCTGTCCTCCTTTGTTCAGGACAATAGATACTTTTATTTTGCTTGAATATTCAGCTTTTGGGAGAAGGAAAGATCTTAATTAATAGCAGGAATTAATGACTAATTCCTCAGTAGAGAACTGAGAGGGAAATATATGCTCTTCAGAATACGTTAGTTATTTCATGTTTGTCGAATCAAGTTTGAGTCTGAACTAGATATTAGAAAGTTACATTATTTTCTTGACTGTTCATTCTATTTCAATTTCCAATGGCCATTTTCATATGGATGGTGTCATTTATAATTAATTACTACAATAACACTTGGAAAAATTACTAATGGAGCAAGATCTGCTTACCCTAGGTCTTGTAAAAATAATGCTTGTAAAAATAATGTTTGGAATTGGTACATCAGACTATGGATCACAGGTGCATATAGGTTAACTTGGAAAACAATAAAACATTTGGGCAGTGTTGGTCATCATGATGGGCAGTAGCATCAGCATAAGAGGGACTTACAAAAAGATAACTGCAGTGATTTTTGTCTATATTTAGGAATAAACCTTCCAAGCACTATGGACATCATGGGTAAAAATTGAAAAGTGATTTTCTGAAAGCTCTGCTGTACCTTCCATTCATTGGATGCAGGAATTGCTCTTATTTTGAATGAAACAGATGTGTAGAAGTGAAATAGAGTGTTAAAGACTGTCAAATGAAGACAGGTGGCTTATGCTTTTTTGAGAAATAGAATGAGGTAGCTGTGGAAGAATGTAGAAGTATTGTGACTTACTTGAAGTAATAGACTAAAAAAGTGATTTTGCATCTGGGTTCTGCGTGTATCTTAGTCAGCAAGACTGCATTTGTTAACACTGAAGAAAAGGTTGCTTAAATAATAGAGATTCAACATGAAATAAGTGATTTAATGGAAGAATTAGTGTATGACTTGGATATTGCTTGGTTATGAGGATGTAAATAAATAGATCTGAGTGGCGGCTAACATCCAACTATGAAAGACACTCAGAAAATTGTGACACTGATTTAGAAGGGAAATTAGAGCTCCATTTACTCATGTTGGGCTTGAAGCCAACAACTCAACAGCCATGAGGAGATGTCAGAAAGGTATGTATTTTAGATTGGGCAAAAAGTAGTCAACTCTACAGTACTGAGAAGCTGATTGAACCAGTGCTTATGAATGAGGTGACGTGAAGGCGAACTGTAGAGGAAGAAGAGAAAGCCAAACAGGCAAAGCCCCGAGGAAGCACTGTGGGGAGCTGGTGGTCAGAGGAGTGGGAAAAATGGGGGAAATCCTTCATGTAGTGCTTGGAAAGAATAGCTGGAGACATAGAGGAGTACTGAGTCTTAAAAGATATCAGAAAAGGGCATGCTTTGAAGAAATCTGGGTAGCCAACTGTCTATAAAACATCTCTTCAAGTGCATCCTGGGATCGATGTTTTACTAAGAAGAGTTTGGTAGAGATTTTCTACGTCCCAAAAGCTTAGTGTATTTCATGCACCAAAGCCAAGCTGAAGAGCGTGTAGGGTGGAATTGGAAAAAGGGGATCAAGAGAGTGATTGCGAAAGTGACATGTGGTGATTTTGGAGATGAGATATTGGTGACATGAGTGGAGAAGAGTCATGGTGTCACGCATGACTCTTCCTCATTTAATGATGAGCAAGAAGCCTCAGAACATGCTGGTGAAGGTGTGAAGGACCAGATGGGTGGGAGGGGGGAAAGGTTGGGGCGGGTGTGTCAGTGATCATGCTGAATTGGCCTCTACTAGAGGAAGCGGAGAGCTTATTGCATAGCTGCTCTCCTGTGTGCATGGCAAGGAGAAGAAGAAGAACAAAGGAACAGAAGAAGAAGGCTGGAGGCCAGCAGCTGAGTCACTTGCCAGTGCCTCCAAGAAGCTGTTGGTGAGATGGTATATAGAAACAGAAGTGAAAAGAGTGGATGCTGAATGAGTTGAAGGTACCCTACCCCCACCTCAACCCAGAATTCAAAACATTTTGATTAGTGAAATTAGTTATTGGGAGGAAGTGAAATATAGTTTTAAAAAAATATTTTTTTTGTTAGTATGTCTTAAAGTACCTATGGCTATGGTGATAAATAATTTTTGTATGCCATAGATATAAATGTTGTGTTTTTAATGTAAATAAATGATATGTATTATTTTTGTATTTTTCATATATGTTTCTGTTAATTACTTGTTTCCTTCCCCTAATAGCATCTGCCATTAAATATTTATGTAATTCATAATAGTTATGGTTATATCTTCAAAGTAGAGGCCTTCTGAGAACCTAATTATATCTGATTTGATATTTCCTATCTCAGTTTTATATTCCTAATGTTTAATGTAACTTGCAATGCAACTTGAAAAATTGGGCAGGGATGAAGTGCCATGACTAGAGTTGGGCAGTTAGTGCATCCTATGGCCAGCATTGACCAGAATTCAGATAGTCAGGGCTCATGACAGCAAGACTTTGTTTTGCTGGGTTGTGCAAATGTAAATAGTTACAAATAGCGCTCTCTCTTCATTGGTTATACAGATAATACAGTATTCCAGTTTGCCTTTAATGTTCCATTATCGGGGTGTTGTTACTGCAAACTTGCTATAATCTCTCTGAAAGATCTTGAACAAGAGGTGTTTCTGAGGGGTGAGACAGCTTTAGTGCACAGAGTTGCAGCAGTTGCTTGGAGTCATTGAGGGGAAAGGGAACAAGGAGCAACAGTAGCTGCCTTTATTTACTTGGCTGTACTTGGCACCTTGTATAGTTACTGCTGCCTGTGAGGGTATTGGAAGGTAGGCTTCTACGAGAGATCTGAAACTAGAAGCAGTATTAGAGGTGGAAGGGGGAGCAGAAGAAAAGATGCTTACAACTTGCTGTGTTTTATAACAGCATAATTTAATATTTTTGTGATGGTAAAAAAGTGGCACCTTTGACTATTAATTACTTCAGAGTATCATATATTTTACATCCAGGATATCTAGAGTCTTAAACATAGATGATGTTAATCACATCCTTGTTTGGGGCAGGGGAGGACATCGTAGAGAAAAAAAAAAAGTGGTTTTACGTTTCTGTGACAACATTACAGGTAGTGAATTTATAATTTGATTACACATACCTGATTTTGAATAGTCTGATTGTAGTACGATTCCTCTGTTGTTGTATACAGCATCATACCTACTTTATATGGGGGAAGTTATCAAAGAATAAAAGTTATACAGCTCAATATGGTTTTGTTGCTTATTGAACACAGTCTCTTTGAAGCCTGTAGTTGTCATATGAGCAAATTATTACCTGGTTAAATATGGTGCACTCAGCCTATTTTCTTACAAGTTTTAAAAAAGAAAGACTGAGTGATGTCTGAGATGTTCTTGCCCACAACTAAACCAATATTAAATTGGAAGAATATATTAGATGATAATTGATTATTCTTTTTAATAAATGACAAGTTGAACACCAGTTCAGTATACAAGTCTGTTTTGGAATTGAATTGCTAATAGCTCAGTGGTTGGGCTTGCCTTTTCTCCCATATGCCTTCACGTTCCTGAAGCTACTAAAGAAGCAGTGCTGTTGTATCCATTGCTTCTCTTCCCTCTAGGCTTGGATCTCTGACCTCAGATTTATGTGACTTTTTGTTATAAACAGTAGTCTTTGAATTTACATGTCAATTGTTATGTTGTCACTGCTGTAACTTGTACTTGTTCAAGCTTTATATTTGCAGTTTCACATCATTTGCAGAATTTATGCCTTAGTGAATAATTGGTGAAGATGTGGTAGTCTGTAAAAATTATCACATGGGGACAACCAAAGGACAATGAGATTTGTGTTGGGTTAGGCTGTCTATCAGAAGTTTGGGTTCTGGGTAAGTTTTGGCATACTTAAGAATTACTCAAAGGGCTTTGATGTCCAACCATAAGGGTATGTGAGGATCTGGAAAATACTCCCCTGGCAGCAGCAGTCACCACTGTAGCAATATCTTTATTCTGTGAGTCTGGATTATACTCAATAGAAATCAAAGTACAAAAATGATATGACAAAATGGACTGTATACTGTATTCCTGTGAATACACGTACCCATGCCAGCTTTCTTTGTGAACCTCAGTTTCTATGGTTAAGTGTCAACTGACTATCTTGGTTTTTTAATCTTAAAAGAAACAATCTTGCAGTATCATTTGTTTCTCTGAAAGTACTTCCAGCACTAGATATGCAAGTTTATTCTTGAATTGTTTATTGATCTCTGATAGTGTTTGTGAGTAGAGTGGAAAAAGGTATGACATATGATATGACAAAGTTTGATTTGGAGAAAACATATTTTGATAAAGCTTGCCTAGTCACGCAAAGGTTGTATTTACATTGACTTAACTTTCCTGAGGTGTCCTTTGCTGCAGTAGTGGAAACACCAGCATAGGCGTAAGATAGAGTGCTCTGACTTTACCATCTGTTCTACTATAAATGATTATGTTTATAGAAATGTTAGCATTATTTGATCTTATGTGATATTTCCATTGTACTCTGTGGAGCAGTACTGATGGAACTCATGCATATGATTAAAATCAACTTCACTGGCAAAGTGTTTAATATAAATACAGTGTTTCTAATAAAAGAACCGTCCTTAAGAAAAGAAGAAAAAACACTCTACCATAATGATCAAGGTGAAATAACTTTTTCTTCATATTTGATCTGGAAATTTTGAGTGCTCTGGAGATTGGAGATTTTAGAGTGCTCTGACTTTACTGCTGTCTGTGCTACTCTAAATGATGATGGTTGTAGAAAAAATTAAATGGATAGAATGAGAGAGGGAGAAGCCTTCAGAAATATTGCTGTTCTCCAGGTGCTTATGTATCTTGGAGAGTACACTTTGGCATCTCTTATTAAAACAAAGGTTGCAAACAGGCAGTGTACTTGCCTGCTTCTCCAAACTTTTCAGTGCTCTGTGATACGCTTGAATTTCAGGTTGCGGTTACTGCTTTAACCTATCAGTGGCAGAGCATGTCAGGTAACAATAAAAAGACCAATCTGAAATATCATCTTATGTTGCCAAGAGCACTTACCTAGGAGCTGTGGGGTGCTTGGAAGCTGCAGTAAAAATATCTATTTCCTCCTAGGACTGTAAAGTTACTGAGTGCTGGTTGTTTTGCAGTGTTTGATAATCGGGGCTGGACCCTGTGGCCTTCGTACAGCCATCGACCTTTCGTTCCTGGGAGCCAAGGTGGTGGTCATAGAGAAGAGGGATGCCTTTTCCCGCAACAATGTGCTGCATTTGTGGCCGTTCACCATACATGACTTGAGGGGTCTGGGCGCCAAAAAGTTCTACGGCAAATTCTGTGCAGGATCCATAGACCATATCAGTAAGTACAACTGCTGCTGGACACAGCACCGCTTGTTCTTCACAGGGGAAAGGTGCGTGAGGATGTGGGGTAACTCATTAAAATTCAGCCTACACCAGTCACCACTCTTGGGTCCATACAGTGCAATTCAGCCACACCTTTGCATAGCACATTTTGGGGTAGACCTAGATAAGAAATACATTGTGCTGTGAAATTATCGCACATACAATATGTATCTATCATCTGTTACACCTGTTACTTTCCAAGGCATATATTTTTCCTGCACTAAAAAGTGCATTTAAGGTTCAAAGCTTTTTTTTTGGAATTTTCCTATTTTTACTGTTACATTCCTGCAGCTGCCACATTATTCTGTTTCTGTTGTGCATTGTAAGCGAATTTTAGAAAAAAAATAATTACTGCATGCTTTTAAACATTCTTGTGAATTTTGATCTGGAAACAGGAGGAACAATTTGTCTTCATTAATTTTTGGAAGAGCGGTGAAGATATTTTCAAGAATACTGTCAGCCTATGAATAAGTTTTGATTAGCTAGAGTTTTACATATTTAAATTAGAGAATAATTTGAATGGTTCTTAAATCAGTCTCCTTTGAAAGCTGAAGGCTTTGATGAGGCAGGAGTTATTTTGCAGATTTTCTTTTTTTTCAAAAATTTACTGGACATGGCACAACCAGATTATTTTGCCCACCAGTCTGTGTTCTCCACTGGGCATAAGTCAGAAGTATAATGGACACAAACATAGATAACATTTGGCTTCTTGTCCAAAAGTAAAAACTGGTTTTGGCGTGTTTTTTTTGTTTGTTTGTTTTTCGTTTTTCTTGGCAGTGAATGGTAAAACTGGAAGATTTTTGGAACTTCAGTCTTGCAGATTGCTTTTTCCCTTCCAATCTCTCATCATTTTAATTCTTCCAGTACTTAATGCATGTTATCTTCTGTATCTCAGCACAGCTGAAATCTAGTGCTTATGTGGAGCACTTTTTCATTTCAGTATGTGAAATATGACAGTAAGTTGTCTTCCTTCAAATTTATAGAGTTTGCATGCTGTCATTTTCCTACCCGCTACCTACGTTAACTGAAGAGGAAGGAGGTGGTGAGGAACTCACTGCGCCCAAAGGCATTAAGATGAAGTTGCAGTTCAGTATTACACTGGGACTGATCAAATGGCTAGTTGCCACCTGTGACAAAAGTGCAGTCCTGCTTGTGCACTCTTCCCTCCCTCTCCTGCAGTGTATGTTCTGGTTGTTGCCCTTGTTGCTACTTTGGGGACTGAAACATTAAAAAAAAACCAAACAACTTTTTATTCTTTGAAAATGGCTGGTGTTTCAGCTATATAGAAATTCCTCAGCATTCCATGATATTGCACACCAGTGGCGCCTGGATGAAGTGCTGGGAACACAGTGGGAAAAAGAAGGTAGCAGCTGGCCTTTAAATCAGTTTGTCAGTAATGTCACACGGATATATATGTGCACTTGTGCTCTTTTTGTTTTATTTCTTTATCATCTGCTTTTTTTGTAGGTATCCGTCAGCTCCAGCTTATCCTTTTGAAGGTTGCCTTGATCTTGGGAATAGAGATCCATGTGAATGTGGAATTTCAGGGGCTTGTTTACCCTCCAGAAGATCAGGAGAATGAAAGCAAGTAGCATTGAGACGGTAGTAGAAAAAGGGGAAGTTGTGGTAGGATACGGAGACTCCTGGTCCTTAACCCTGCTTATGACTCTAGGCCCTTTCCTCATGCTTCATTAATGAGAGTAATTATTAATACACTTTTTGAATTTTTAATAGGGTTTATTCTTTCTAGTGACAAATCCACGTTATTTGCTGTATAAAACAGGATCACCTGAAGTGCCACACAGAAATAGACCAAGACACAGTCGATTGTAATTGCTCCTAAAATATTTAAGCTTATTACACTTAGAAGATATCTTTTTAAAACAACCCCATTCTTTGCATTCACTAAGGATATTTGTATCAGTGCCTGATCCTTGTTAAGCTTTTTGTATCTTTGTGAAACCTCTTCTCTGATAGCCGTGGTAGATGATGGCTTACTTGTTTTTTGGCATCCCATTAATTGAATAGATAGTAGAGAAGGTATAAAGGTTGGAGTGATCCTTAAAGGTGTAGTGGTCAGGGGGGTTTATCAGAGCTGTCTCTGCCTCTGATTCACACAGAGTGGCTGTGCAAATTAGCAACAGCCTTGTCAACAGTATAGCTGTCCTGCAGTCTGTCTTTCCTGGCCGTGTGAGGAAGGGACTGTAGATAGTTAGAAGTGGTTTTATGTATTTGTTCGGTTATCACCACAGTTGATTTTGTCATTAACTCTGAGTTTATTAACAGGAATAGGTTGGCGTGCATTGGTCCACCCAAAAACCCATCCAGTATCTGAATATGAGTTTGAAGTAATCATTGGAGGAGACGGCAGGAGGAACACCCTAGAAGGTAACAATGTATCCATAATTGACTTTCAAATAGAATTTATTCTTAAATTAGTTAGAATTATAATGGCCTTCAACATCCCAATCAAAATCTGGAAGGACATTTGACTAGTGAAAGGGTAGTTAAAAGTCCATATAAAAATGCATTTGTATCAAAGACACATGGGTTGTCTTTTTCTCCTTCTTATGCACTAGCAATGGCATTGAATGTTTCCACCTGGATAATTTTTCCTACATTTTTTCTTTAGTTGAGTACTGTTGTAGCTCATACTTTTGGGAGCAGGAATTGAATGGGTGAATATAATTCTGTGCAGTAGAGAATTCTGTCTTAATATTTTTGATTCAAGTTGCAGATTTTGGAAGAGGTAAGAAAGAGAGGGAAGCTTTTCCCTAAATCAGGGCTTTCCTTTTTCTGATGAAGCAATCATTGCTTTCTCTGTGAAGGAGTTTGTAATTCGTCGGATCCATTCCTTCTTTTTGTTTTCTTGGAGCACCTGTCTATGGCATGTTGAGCCTTCTCTGAAGGTATACTGCATTTTTCAATGTTACTACTTTTTGCTTCCTATAGGGTTTCGCCGAAAAGAGTTCCGTGGTAAACTAGCAATTGCTATCACAGCAAACTTTATCAATCGCAACACCACAGCTGAAGCCAAAGTAGAAGAGATCAGCGGTGTGGCCTTCATATTCAACCAGAAGTTCTTCCAGGATCTACGAGAAGCCACAGGTTTGCCAGCAATTGCCAGATTTCCAGTGAAAACTCTTTGTCTTTATTATTACAACTTCGTAACTCAGGAATCATGTTTAGTCAATAAATGAACATCTTGTGCAGGGAAGTCAGTCATTGAGGTCTCTCTTTGAAGTCTGACTTCCTCATTTTTACAGCTGTTCTATACAGCTGTACAAAGCAGATGCGTATAATTCAGATGTGTGTCATTTTTGTTCAGAAGTGGAGAACGTATGTCCCTGAAGGTTTTCAGGAAATCTGAGCCCTAAATAGGAAAAGTCTGAATCCTGAGTTCAGCTTCCTGCATTCCACATCGGAAAGCAAACCTTAGAGTGATGACAAATATGTTTTTTAAAAGAGGTAGCTATATGCAGATGAAATGTGCTGTTTGCCATTTTGTTGAAGATTTGTATTTTAAAGTCATCAAAAGCACGGGGGAAAACTGCTTAGCGTGCTCTCTGAGGCTTTCTAACTGCATAGTTTCAGTTTGCTTTCCTTCGAATAGAGCTCTTGTGTTACACATAACTTGTTCCTTCACTGACATGTCTTTTGTTCTGTCACAAGGTATTGACTTGGAGAACATTGTCTACTACAAAGATGATACACACTACTTTGTCATGACAGCCAAAAAACAGAGCTTGTTGGAAAAAGGAGTGATACGGCATGTGGGTATTAAGTTTTCCTATATTCTCTATAAAATAAGATTTTGAGGACAATTTGCTTTCAGGAGGCTGAAAGAAGGGAAATAGGCTTTTCTTCCACCATGTAATGTTTTCATACAGATGTATTTTAGAACACAAATATATGTGGTTAATGCCTCTCTGCAGTATTTTGAGCCATCAGAAGACCTGTCCTCTCCAAATTTGTATCCCTTTGTGGACTTGGGGATTTCATTCATTTTAAGATAAAATATACTTAAAGAGCATCTGATAGTTTAGTGGAGCTTCCCTCATTTTATGGGAATGAAAAAGCAGGGAGTGAAGAAAGTATTGGAAATTTACCTATATCCAATTCTGACAGAAGCTGATTTCAAAGTAGTTTAGCCACAAATGAAAAAATAATGTTTAGGATCTTGTGCCTTTTGTCTGAAGTGCGTGAAAAGAAGTGCTGAGAAGTTTCATAGCCCTTTCACAGTCAGAGATGCTAGCAGGACTGATTACTGTGTGCAATAAAAGATGTACAGATTCTCTCTTGGAAGCATAAACACAGATAAGAGTGAAAGAAATTAGAGGTTGAACCTGTATCAGTGGATTTGGAGGAGTTTTAATGCCAACTGTTGTAATACCAGTCTTAAACTTGGGGATTTGAGTATTTCACTTTTACTTTTCTCTTTTGGACAGGATTACGCTGACACAGAGTTATTACTGTCACGGGAGAATGTGGACCAGGAGGCTCTGCTAAACTATGCCAGAGAAGCAGCTGATTTCTCCACTAATCAGCAGCTGCCATCATTGGACTTTGCCATCAATCACTATGGTCAGCCAGATGTGGCCATGTTTGACTTCACCTGCATGTATGCATCGGAGAACGCAGCCCTGGTGCGAGAGCAGAATGGCCACCAGTTACTCGTGGCGCTGGTTGGGGACAGTCTCTTAGAGGTTTGTGTTTTAAACCTGTCAAGTGTAAACAGTGGATTGAAGCACAAGCCACTGCACCCATTGCTGAGATAAGCACGGCCTATAAGAGAGTTACTGTAAGGCAAGCTGATGTTTATTATGCAATGAAGTGTAAGGTTTGAAGAAAGGGTAGGAGTGTTGGGAAAACAGAATATTTAGGAGGGTAACGATCTTGCTTAGGAAAATTTGTGCAGAAATTTTTATGAAGCTACATCTGCTTCTTATTCGGACAGTTAGACTCTCTACAGAACCTACTGTAGGCCTGTTAATAACTAGCATTTTGTAGTTGGTTAAAAAGTATGATCTTGAAGAGAAGCTGTTAAAGCACTCCAGGCTATGAATTGTTGTTGGCAGTAGAGGAACATTGGCTTTGTGGAAGCTCATTCACCATACATCTGGCTTCCTCTGGCACAGCGGGAGTAGAGTTTTAAGCTAATTACTGAGCTATAATTTCCCAGCAGATTACCATCTGAACATATTCTTGATATTTGTTTAAAATTTTCCCTAACTGATGCTTTTATTTTCTCTGCTTTTTTTTGTAAACCGTAATATTAGCCATTTTGGCCAATGGGAACTGGAATAGCCAGGGGATTTTTGGCTGCTATGGACTCTGCTTGGATGGTACGAAGTTGGTCGCTCGGAGCTAGTCCTTTGGAAGTTCTTGCGGAGAGGTAATAGAGAAAATGAATACACTTTCAGTTCTAATCTAATCCTCTGGCTTCTCATAATTCATTCCAGTTTCTTCTAGGATGAATGTGTGGACAGAATGGGAGATACAGATTCTCACTGTTTTTAGAGAATGCTTGTGGGTATAATTTAATTGAAGAAAAAATTCCTTAAGGGCCTGATAAGCTGAAGTACGTTTATAGAGGAGTAAAGGATCTTGCAGCTGTTCTTGGTCCCAGTTTCAAAAGCAGATTAGATTAAGAGTCTTTTTTTGATGCTTATTGGTATTTCATGGAGAAAGTGAGCCTGACTGGCTGTCACCAGACTTGCAGTAGCAAACCAGATGAAATTGTAGGTGCCTGAAAAGTACCAGAAACAAAAATTCTTACCATCCCTATTATCTTGCAAACATATTTTATTATATTCTTCCAAGGAAGCTGTGACCTGCTTTTATTTCTTTTTCTCCTAAATTGGTCACTTGGTTTCATACAAGGCAAACATCTGTTGTTTCCTTGGAGTGCTGAGTTCTTGATGTTTTTATTGTCTTTGGTTGAGTGTTGTTTTTGTGCCTCAAGGTGATCTCTTAAGAGATCAGAACACGGGTAATTAAAAGATGGGGTAAATAAAAGCAACAGCTAATAGAACCTCATTTAAACTTAAGCAAATGCAGCTTGTGACCATCAGGAACCATTGTATATTTTTAAAAATGGTATAAATGGCAGAACAGATATTTGAAATTCCATTTATTTGAAAAGTGTTGAGGATAATAATGTTGCAGTTGGAACCAGACTTCCATCACCTTTCCATTAGACATTTGCAGACAGCAGCAAGATCTTCCCTGAGCCTTCTGTTCCGCACACTGAACAAACCCAGTTCCCTTGGCCTCTCCTCACAGGGCACGTGCACCAGTCCCCTTGGTGGCACTCTTCCTGAGTCACTCCAGTGTCTCAGTGTCTTTACTGTACTGGGGAACCCTTTCAGTGATGTTTAATGTGTGATTTTTCTTCCTTTTGAAATCTGGAGTTATATTCAATTGCAGATTTTAATATATTTAGACTGAATTTTAGCTATTCAGTGTCTGAAGTGGTTAGATTTCTGATCTGAATGTTCATTTCTCCAGGATAGATGCATGTTTAAAACAAAACAAAACAAAAAACCACAACAAAAAACGAAAACACCACGAAACCAAGAAAATCTAAACCAAACCAACCAAAACAGACCTCAAAGCTCTTTTCTAATATATATATATTTTTTTTTTTAATTTTCCCAAGGGAAAGTATTTATAGGCTGCTGCCTCAAACCACCCCTGAGAATGTGAGTAAAAACTTCAGCCATTACAGCATTGATCCCGCCACCCGGTATCCCAATATCAACGTCAACTTCTTGCGGCCACAACAGGTAACTGGACAAATGGTGCTTCTGAATGCTTGTAATCTGCATTATCTTTCCTTAGGTGAAGCTACGCTAATGTTTGTGAACAGATAGTGATCTGATGTGACAGTATAACAAGGAAGCAGTGAAAAGCAGCTACATCAGACAAGAATAGACCTCCATACTTTAGCAAATTCCTTTTTAGAAATTTTTTATTTTGATGGTTTTAACCATGCTGTAATGATACATGAAATTTATGCATTTGTGTGTGTGTATATGTGCATTTTCTTTGTAATAATCCAGTATAGCAGCTTGTCATTACAATTTGGTGGATCCACCGTGCAGCAGCTGTCAGCTACACTGGTCAGCACTGACAAGCTGATCCTTCTTGTTCTGGGGTTCTTGGGCTAGAGATTTCTCCTATGTGAGTGTACTTGTCTTCTCTCTTGTGCCTTGTGATGGCTTTTTCATGTCCTGCATCTCTTTCTGTGTGGATCTGGAGTCCATGGCTTGTTGGTAATTTTTAATTGTTTTGTGTTATTTTAGGTACGCCACTTGTATAATACAGGAGACTTGAAAGACATTCACCTGGAAATGGAGAACTTTGTGAACTCCAGGACACCAAAGCTGACTCGGAATGGTAAGCCTGGCTACTGTTCTGTTCTTTTTGGAATTCTGGAGCTCGATCAGTGCAGGAAGCATGCAGCAGTTGTAGGGCTGTAGAGTAGTATTTAATCAGCATATTTTGGTTTAGAAAATGTATGCAGTAATTGTCAACAGTCTGATTTTCAAGTTTTTCGAGTTTTAATTAACTTGTAAATATATTTTTGTTTGCCTAATTTCTCTTGCTTTATAATCCTGTTAAATTTCTAAGAGTATTTGCTTATACAAGCATTTCTTTTCCTCCTTTGTTCTGTAAAAAAGTCCTTACTGAAAGGGCAGAAGCCCAGCCTGAATTCACTCTAACAGTAAACTCGGAATTCTTTCAAACATAACAGAGGATATCTCTTGTGCAGTCTTTCACGTCCATGCTTCCCTTTAATCTCATCTCTAGCTTAACCAAATGAAACCTCACTTTACTTGCATTACTCTGAAAGTTGGATGCCTTGTGATAAGCATTTCAGTAGCTGTCTACTTGTCCTGTACCCTGAGGGGTATGTTGAACTTTTCCTTTTGCACACCTTGCCTTTGGATGTCCAGATAGTGTTTGGGGACTCTCAGAATGGCACTTTGCTGCTAAGCTTCCCTTTCACTGCTGAATAGCGATGTGGTCTTTTGATTTGTTCTTTGCCCTGCAACTGTGTCCCTTTAGGCAGTAATCTCGTCAGATCTTGCAGTAAGGCAAGGTCAAAACAGGTCAATGCTTTTAAGGGAAAGCTTTCAAGAGAAAAGAAAAAGTTGCAGAAGTACATTTGTAATTCTTCCGTTAGAAATAGTGTATCTGGGCTTTAGAGAGTATTGTGCTACTGTATATCCTTTTGATCATATCTAACAACCCTTTGCAACTGTTTTATAATTCCTGGGATTCTTATACAAGGGCTAGAGTGAAAAGCATGGCAAGTTATAACTTAGATAATTACTTTTTAACAAATTAAAAATCCTTTCTTGGATCTAAAATAGATATGATAATATATTTTTTTTTTAATCTGTCCTGTATTGCCTATTGTAGAAGGAACTTGCTGTTTATGTGAAGGTTTTCTTTGTTTGTTTGTGGTTTTTATGTTGTATTTAAAATTGGGAAAGAGATGTTGTGCATTTCTACTTAAAACCATGACTTTTTACAGAGTCTGTAGCTCGGTCTAGTAAATTGCTCAGCTGGTGCCAGAGGCAGACTGATGGATATGCTGGTGTTAATGTGACAGATCTCACAATGTCATGGAAAAGCGGCCTAGCTTTGTGTGCCATTATCCACAGATACCGTCCAGACTTAATGTGAGTAACTGGCTGTATTGAATAACTGGGAAGAGTAGAATGTTATTGATATTTGGAATTAATAGTATGGAGACTGAGGCAATACATTTGTGACTTATGGAGAAATGAATTTAAATGAATTCAGTTAAACTTGTTAGAAGCTAATGTATGGTGATTCACCAGCGGAGTGGAAGGTCATAATAGCTTGATGAATATGATGTTAAATGTGTTGTCATTTTCCCTTCTGGATGATTTGACAGAATTAAGCTTCAAATTGGTACTGACTAGAAAGCATTATTGACTGGCAGCTTTTTTATCTGTGAAGTTAGTCAGGAATAGCTCATAGCTTCAATTAAATTTCTCATGACTGAGTCTCTACACAGCCCTTTATAAATCTTCGGTTTAACAGTAAGTATTTTTAAAGACTTTTAGGTTGTTCTTTTTAGAAGTAGTGACCCACAGTCTAAATAGGGACATTGCTACTGTTTGTACACTGACATGCTGATTGGATAAATGAGAGAAGCATCCTCCTGCGTGATATATCGAGTAAAACAGTCCCTACATTCTAGAATGGGAAAACACTGGCTGAAAGAAGTAACAGGAGCAAAGACTCTGGTACTTTAATTGAAATCTGAAGTGGCTTCAACTTCCCAGAGGGACATTAGAAAAAATAAATGCTAGAGCTGTGTTTAATGACATAATCCAATGTAAAGCATGCTGAAAAATTGCTTGGTTATTCCCTTCCATTTGCACTGAATTACTTCTCTGTTAGTGTACTTGAGTTAACCTGAGGTACTCTGTTTTATAGTTATATAGCTTGCGGAGAGTTCAGGTAGCTTTTTGAATGGTTTATATAACTCTATACAAGCTGTAGCTTTTTATGTAATTCTACAAGTCTTGGAAAAAGCTAACAGAACTAAAATATGGATCAGTCAGGAAAATGAAGACTTAATTTAGTTTCAAGCACACAAAAGATTTGATGTAGGGGAAAACCATACAGTCTTCCAGAAAAGGAGGAATTGATGATGTATTTCATAGGATAATATAGTTTTTAAGAAGAAAAATCTGGGTTTGGAAGAGTAGCAGAAGATGAAAAAAGAATACATTTGAGCCAAAGTTTACCATAATTAAGCAGCATCAACCCTGCAATACAAAAAGGTTGCTGGCAAATTTGGCAGATTTCAGAGAAAAAAAAGATGTGTCTATGAGTTCTCTCAGAAGAACAGTTTCTACTTGATTCAGTGCATGCTGTCTTGCTGCCTTTTGCAGAGACTTTGATTCTTTGGATGAGCACAATGTGGAGAAGAATAACCAGCTGGCCTTTGACATCGCTGAAAAAGAGTTCGGAATATGTCCTATTATGACTGGAAAGGAAATGGCATCTGTCGGAGAGCCAGATAAACTGTCGATGGTGATGTACCTCACACAGTTCTATGAGATGTTCAAAGACACCATCCCCTCTAGTGGTAAGGACTTTGGGGCAGGTCCCTCAGATTTAACGACAGCTTCAAGGTGCACGTGTGTGCTTCAGTTATCTTCATGCTGCTTCTACATAAGCTCACACTAGTCACTCACAAATTTTACATTACAAAAGTTGACTTCTTACTGGTGCTGACAAAGACCCTATTAGCAACATCAGGAGCAAGAAAATTAGTTAATACAGAATAATGTTCTCAAAATAATGTCCTCAAAAGTTCTAGGCTCTTGGTTAATGTGAGATGCCTTGCTGGTAGTTTTTTAGTAGGTAATTCTGAAACACTGGCCAAGTTTTATATCTGTTTACCATCCGTGAATGGTGAGAGTAGCTTCAGGCCATTGAGGAATGAAAGTTCTTTAATAAGAACTGGAAGATGTAATTGTCTAACACAAATCAATATGGTCTATTTTAAATATTAATAGTGTTGTTATAGCTGTTTCTTTATTATTGATTATTTTAATTCAAGTCTACCATTCTGGTGGGAAAAAATGTGTTTAATAGCCTTTTAAAAATATAATGTGTATCAGGTATTATTTCCAAAACTCTGAACGCTTTTTAAGTGTACTGATGATCATGATGCTCTTTAAATGTGAAAGTAAACAGAGTAAACAAACACAGTATTTATTCTAAATGATTATATATCCTAAAAGGAGAAATTATTTTGGCAAAATAAAAAAGCAGAGTAGCTGAGAAAGGTATTAGTTCTGACTGTTACAATAATTTTGTACAGAGAATTTAAGAGAAAGTGTGTTATCTTTAAAAAAAAAAAATCGGTGAGTCCTTCAGTGGTGTATTTCATAATAGTACCAAAGAGGTAATTTCTTGACATTCTCTTGTCCTACCTGTTTTTGCTAACAGATAGTCTGGACCTGAATGCAGAAGAAAAAGCTGCCCTAATTGCCAGTACCAAATCGCCCATCTCTTTTCTCAGTAAACTGGGACAAAGCATCTCTCGGAAACGCACTCCAAAGGTATCGAATCCACAGTCCTGATAACGCTTGTGTCTGTTGGGCTGCTGTCCCAAGTAGGTGGCACTAAAAATGTACGTGTAAGGGTGTATCTGCTGTGTGTTTACAAAAGACCATGCATTTGTTAGCCCTTGGCATGGAACAATGCATGACGTTTATAACTGCAGAATTACATCTGTAATATGTACTCTCAATTAGTGGTATATTTCACTCTTAAGATCCTAGCCTTGTGGTAGTATTTGGAGGTATATTTTGTATTGGAACATAATGGGTTGCTTGGTTCCCAGTGAGCTGAAAGTGCTGAACAATTTCCAATTTGAAGGGAAGAATCCCTTAAACAAATGGCGAATCAGCCCAGAGAAATAATCAGTTGTGTTGTAAAGCTTATTTAAGTACTGATGACATTTATCTCAGGCCAGAAAGGTATGAAGATCCTTATCTTTGTTTTTATTTTTCCTCCTCCTTCCATTTTCAGGACAAAAAAGAAAAGGAATTGGATGGTGCAGGAAAGAGGAGAAAAACCAGCCAATCTGAGGATGTAAGTATTACAGAGAAGAAGGTGTCAGGGAGGAAAACATGTGATTGGTTCCTTGTTCCAACTTCAGTTCTTTAATTTTCTATATCTAGATAAGGTTTATACAGCATTTTTTTAATGTAAAAATTAATTGTTCTTCAGGGGTTATGCTTTCTTGTAGCTATAGTGCAAATATTTTACTGATGCTTCTGAAAGAATAGTACACAAAAAATGAAATGTTGCCATTCCCTCATATTCTATTTTTATTGCAGTTTGCTTTGATTTGATGAGAACAGTAAGAAAAAAGTTTTCATTTAGTAAAGTCGTGCAGTATTGTCAGAATTTTTATTCATATTTAAACTTTAGCTTTGATTAGTGCAAAAAGCATACAATTCTAGTATGGCTCATGAGACAGTCCTTCACTTGAAATGTTTATAGCCAAATAGTTACAAGTGAGTTAAAATCTAGTGCTTTGAGTTGTCAGTGAAGGTTTGAAGATAGGCCTTTCCTTTGTGTCTGTGGATTCATGGGAGTGTTTCACCTGTGGTCTCTTTGGTAGGTAAGTGCATCAAATAAGGCTGAAAAGATAAGTAAAGTTTAACAGAACTTTTGATGACACGCCAAAGAAGTTAAAACATGAGCTTTCAAGTGCAGGCTAATAGGTTTTGTTTTCTGTAGTGCTAGAAAGTTATCACACCAAAGGGGTAGAGAGGAAAAGATGATCTGATTGAATTGTGTTAAGTTTTGATATCGGTGATTGTTAGGAGGACATCCCACGAAGCTACAGAGAAGAAAGGCCCACACTGGTGAGCGCCCTGACAGAGAGGAGGATTGATGCTGCCATTGGGAATCAGAACAAAGTTAAGTCTATGGCAACCCAGCTACTGGCCAAGTTTGAGGAGAATGCGCCAGTGCAGTCCTCAAGCTTACGAAGACAGGTAGGAGATGGGTAATAAAACACTTTATTTTGGAATTATGGAGGAAAATAATGAATAATAACATGTATTCCATGAAACTGGATGCTAGTGGTGCTCTTCAATTTCAAAGGCTCTCCTAGGGAAGAGTAAAACTTACTCAAAAGAGAAAAATTTTCAATTTAGGAGTATGGAATAGAGAAGAACTTCCTAATGGAAGTATATTTCCCTGTTACTGCCTGTATTATGGTACGTAAACTCTTTCAAAAACATCTCACCAGCAATTTGGTTTCTTTTATAACTACCATTGCTGTTGAAAAGCTTTCCAGGAACATCCCATTTCTAATTTTTAAGAACAATCATTTAATTTCTGATTTGAATGTTTTCAGGTTATATCTGTTTGTTCTTGTAAACTGTGGTTAAATAATGTGTGTGTGTCTAAGCACAGCAGATAAATTCCTGGGAGTTTCTTGACAATTGCAATATTTGTGTCATTCCAAGTGAGGCTTCCTGATGCCTGCTGGTTATTCAGGGTGGTATCTGAACTACTGCAGCTGCAGGGTAGTTGTCTTTGAAGTTCGACTGGGTCACTTCAGGCTGCTGCTGGCAGTGCCATGTCAACAGTATAAGGCTCAGCATGGTTTAAGTGCCTGAGTTCTTGGTCTGCTGCATAGCCTGTTCTCATAGCTTATGACAAGCTCTGTGCTGCTGTGGCCAGATTGTGAGTGGGACCTGACCTAGCTGCATTAAAGCTAGGTCAAATATGTCTATGTTATACTACATATCAGTGTCATAGTATAACATAATCTCAAAATGGTAACATTTATCCCACTCTTTAACAGTCAAAAGTTTCCTTGGCCACTACATATTGACTGGAATAACCAGGGTGATTTGAGGAAATAGTGAAAATAAATAGAAGATTTGAAAATATGCATAGTTTTCCATTTTTTGTTGTGTTTTTTTGGTTGGTCCCCCCCCACCCCGTTTTCTATTTTACTTGCTAAATGAATTATCGCCTACCTCATTGTTTTTCCTTAAATGTTTGTCTGTCTTATTCTGTATCACATTTCTTTGGCTTTCTTTGAGTGTCCTTTACTATTTTATCTTTCCTCCTTGGTCCCACTTTCCCTACAACCTGCATGCAGCAACCTGTCCTGCCTTATCAAGAACGTGTTCACAACCAACCATCCAGCAGACGAGAGCAGGGCCGTCCCATACCCCAGTGGAAACAGGTAAAGAAACTGATTATAAATACGATGCATTGCCTGCACCCAACACCAGCTAGCACTGTCCTGTTTCTAAACCAGTGCTTTTCCAACACCTTGTGTGAATCCATTATTTTAAATAATTTAATTTTTAATTAATAAAATCAACATCTTCCTCTGGTAACGATGTGCGGTTTAATGTTTCGAAAGGACTTGGTCAAATTTTCCCTACCCTTTTACACTAGTTTCAACTTCCCAGGGTGTTAGTGGATGTTTTAGCAGAAACTTCGCCTACAGAATTTCTAGATTTTTCTGTTATAAAGAAATGGAAAATATGTAAGCAATTATTGCAACCAATGAGGTTAAAGGTGTCATACCATCTATGGTATTAAAGCTCTGTCTTGGTATAAATAGTAAAATTGGTTATCAATTTTGCTATTCAGATGTGAAATTTTATGTGTTCTTCAGTTACAGGAGACTTTACTGTGGTTTCCTTCTCTCTACGAGAAATGTAGCTTTCCTTGCCAACTTCTCACATTCATTGCTTTGCAGATTCCTGTATTATGGTGAATTTAGTAAATTTTAGGTTTTCTGCCACAGAGGGCTTCAGAATAGGGATCAACAGCAGAAAAATCAGCAGGTATCAAATTTTATTTCCTCTTGTGTGTTTTGGCCCATTGTCATTGACAGTGTTTTTCTTTCAACCATGCACTTTGAAAAGCTATGCCTTGTGACAGACAGGCAGATAGGGATACTTATCTCACTGGCTTCCTCTGCTTCCACTGTTTCCCTGGGCAAACGGCCTCCTCAAGTTGCTGAAAGTGCTGAGTTATATTTTTCTGGCAGCCATAATTTGGAGAAACACCTCTTTCTTTCTGGTTGCAGTTTAATCAGACCATACCTTGGAGTCAATAGGAAGAAGGTGACATTAGTTTGGAAATTAACTGTTCTGCATGATTATGGATTCATTATGATTTTCATGTTCAAGGCATTCAACACAATTAATGCTGCATGACATGACCAGTGCCATGACCTAGAAGATTTCTTTCCAAGGAAGAAGACCCAAGCCAGGGGAATTGTTGTTAGCAGGACTGTCAAGAGAGTCTTAAAAATGTCAGCATGATGTTTAGGTTTCTTGATTCAGTGTTTGCTCTTCTACTTTCTGTCTCATTAAAATCTTCTTTATAGGCTAATGAACACTTTCAGTTGGATACACAGCATCCGTGATTAAGGCAAATTTCATTTCTAAAGAATACTTCCCAAGTAAAGGGAGGGAACCCAAAGAACTGATGCAGAAGAACATAATATGGATATACCATATTAAGTCAGTTGATGGGCACTGCTTGTGTTACCCCACAAAAAAAAAAAAGGAAAATTGGATTGCATTGGTTGTCAGTTCAGAAGAATGAAGATTTGTGTTTGGGCACTCGGAAAAGGATCACATCCCTGCAGCCTTGAGATTTGTATTTGGACCTGCTATTGAAACTTTATGAAGGCTTTATAATTAAGCCTGTATGGTGAAACACAATAAGAACTTTTGTCATCTTTTTGTAATTGATCAAAACAAAGGACAAGATTTTGTTTCCTGCTTTTATGATGAGGATTTTCTCCTCATCATGGAGAAGTTTGTTGTTGTTGTGTTTGTTCTTGTCTTTACCAACATTTTAAAAAAAGGGGAGAGGTGGAAGCAAAAAAAAAAGATCCTTCTTGTCTCCCTTCACTTTGATAGCGTCTCCATATTGGCAGCAATGTAGGGCAGATCTTTGCAAAATCTTTATGTATCAGTTGTACTTTCAGAGGACTTATATTATTTTATTGAACACTGACACTGATTGCCTTGTGAGGATGATTTCCCTCTCAAGATTACACCTGGAGATCTTTCTGTGATAGGCTTTACTGCATCAACAGAAGATGGTTGGTTCTTGGGCCCAGGTTTCCTGCTGGATTTGCAGTGCTTTTCATCTGACAGTTGAAATGGAGAAGAAGAAAACTGGGTCCCAAGGATACAGGATATACAGTAGGATCAAAGAAACAATTGATATGGTCTCTGTTCCAAAGGTTCTTCATTACTTGTGTGGGGAAATGAAGAACATCAGTTGTCTTCATTCAAAAGCTATGGGTGTATACAGAACCATTATTCTGAACTGAGCAGAGATCAGCTGAGGCAGGAATCCATCCACTGAGCCAAGCACCCAGCTTTGCCAAGGTTGGTCAGAAGTCCATTCTGCAGGAAGCTGTTGCTGAAGCAGTGCTTCAGCTGACTGCTGACACTTCTGATTCTGTTTGCCTGCCACACAGAATCCAATAGGTGTGGCACTGAATCTATGGCACTGAATCTATGGCACTGAATCGGCTTTTGACAGTGACACTGAGCACTCTACCTACAAAGCTGGTTCCTCAGCCACAGATTACCAACAGTGGAGTTGGTGCTGGCTACCAGTACACATTATTGGAGATGCTGTAAAGGATTAGCATTGCTCCTAACAAGCTCTTTAGGGAGGATATATGTTTACTAATAGTTTCATTAAGCTGTGGGAAAGGGTTCTCTTGTCTCGCACACGTGTCAGAGTTCACAAGCAGAAACTTCTGTCAGTGACTGTGCGTAAGATATATCATGTAGCAAATACTTTCTGCTGAAGAGTCCTTTGAAGAGTAGCAAAGCAGTTCCTAAGGGGACAAAGTAGTGACTTGTTTTTGACGGAAACCACAAGTTGCCTAATCTTCTTGCCAGTAGGCAGAATGAAGTTGAGATCTTCAGGGATCTTTAGGTGAAGGGCAGTTTCATTGTGACTGACAGTTTTGGTCCTGCACCTTGGCAACTGCATGGCAGAGGAAAAGTATCTTGCAAAAGTGTAAGAGTGATTACAAGGGAGAAGCAACACAGTTGCAAGGGATGTGGTCTGGATTGGACCCCCAGTTTTGATGGAAAATTTACATCTGCCTTGGGCTGTTGCCTGCCAGTGTCTGTTAGATGGACTTTCTTATCGTACTGGCTTATCAGTTTAAGCCTAGAATCTTGCATTGCCCTGGAATTAAGAGTTATGGGGCCAGCAGTTTCAATGAGTTTGTGAGGCAGAATGTCTCTGTGTCTGTACAGGTGTGGTATGGGTGTCTTGCTATGACGGAATTCCTAAAAAGACTGAAATCCTGGGAGAACCTGTTCTGAAGCAGCTTTTACTTTTATCACAAGACCTTTAATGCTATCTCTCTTGGAAAGGAAAACCTTCAAAAGATCAAGCAGGTTAAAAATGTCACCAATCTGCTGCTCACAGCATGCTGTGTGGCCTGCATTTTCCTCCTAAATTATATTACAAAGTTTGCTTTATTGAGCTACACTTCTAGAATGTTGACCTGTGTTGTCAAAATTGGGTTTGTGCTGTAATGAGCATCCCAGCAGCAGCTAGTAATGCATGAAGATACTATTAAGTGTATGTGCACAGTGGAAATGTGTGTAATTTTTCTGTGATGGTACTGTCTACTAAAAAAGCTGGATTGTGTTTCATGGTGTGGTGGTTAATCTCCTTAAATGAATGCTTACTTGTACAAAAGCATCTTCCACGGTGTGTTCTATGGCTCTCCAAGCCATTTTGGGAAAGAGCATTTCATCAGGGATCATGAAGCCACTGGAAAGCCATATGGTCTATCCAGAAAGAGGATCTACCTGGAAGACGAGCCTTTTTAGCTGAATTTTGTACTGTCTTTTCAGACTTCCACCTTATGGGAGTCTGGACTCCCACTTTCCGGAGTTCCACCTTCAGCAGTTTTCTGCTACAATTTCATAGGTCTCATAACAGCAACAAGATATAGGTGTAATACTTAAGCTTAAATCAGTGATATGTACAAAGATGCTTGTAAGATGGAGATCACGTGTCTTTTGGTGCACACCTTTTCTGCCTCTGGAGATCTGATTCTTGTTCTTTTGAGATAGTTTCCTGAAGCGTGATCAGGGTGCAGCAGTGCAAACTCTTTTCAGTAATCTTGTTGGAACTGTGGTTTGTGAAGATATGCAATGACTAACTGAGTTGAAATCTCAACAGAAGAGGACTTACAGTGCAAATACTTTCTGCAAATATTGTTTTTCCTGCTTAATTTCTTGCTTAAATCTGTTGATGTATTTTTCCTCTTTCCTGTAGCCGTCTTTGTATGCTCAGAAATGCATGCTACTGGAGGACTGAGCATGTACTTCATATACCTATATGATGTTATATTCTGAGACTCGCCATGGAAAAATATACAAGTTTGTGAAAATTTTGAAATTTGAAATGCAGACTCGGCCATGGTCAGACCAAAGTCCACGGACAGCTAGAAATTAGTGACTTCACAGCTGAGCCTTTTGAAACAGCATATAAATATTCCTCATCCACTCCAGTGCAAAATCATGTATTTTAGTTTAAGCCGCTTGTAGCATCTGTTTAAAACAGAAGACTTGGTGATTATTTTTTTTTTCCCTCAAAGGGAAGAAAACACCGAAACAGATGTTAGTGCCAGCTCAGCTGTAAGAGCAGTAGTGATCATCTGTAGTATCATTAAAGAGAGTTTCTTCGAAGGCTATCTAACAGTGGCTATGGATGCACAGCATTCTTTTTTTTTCCGAGTGCAACAATTTTGAGATGTGCTCTGGTGAGAACTCAAAAGAAAAGGAAAACTCAGGCAGAAGATATATTAGTAATCAAGAATTGGTGTAGAAAATATTGTATATAGTAAGGAGGCGGAGAACTAGAAAGGTGTGTTTTCTGGCATATTAAAATGAGGAGGACGTGTATGTGCCTTGGGTAATATTTAGACTATTAGATACAGCCACATTTTGGCTATAAAACAGCTGTACGTCCATTCTTGTGGAATGGTGGAGGATGGTTTAACTGGCGTGAGATGGTTTAATATTTGTAAATTAGAGAGGAAGGATCTGAAGCTGAGAACAGACCAACCATGACTTGAGTTGTATTGTTGATGAAATGCAAGCAAGAGTCAGCAGGATGGATATTTTTAAACATCACAAGGCACAGCAATAAGTAGTTTTTCCTGATGCAAAGAGAGCAGTCCAACTGTGCTATGGAGAGTTCCAAGTTGTACCTTTTGCTGATCGTAAGCCAGGAACTGTTGGTTTAGTTGATGATTGATACAAGTTCATTGGCTGCCCTTAGAAGTATCTGTTAAATGGACGTGTGATCATGGGGCTGTGGGTGAAAAACTTGGGTCTTTCAGCTTCAGAAGAAATGTGGCATTAGGTCATTCCTGAGAAGTGTGAGATCGTGGTCTCTCAGTTTATGCATTCTGGCCTGTCTCACCAAAGCCAATGGTAATGTTATCAATTTTCTACCATTATGATGATTTTTAATTCTTTTTCTGTTTTAAAAAAAGCTGAGGACTAAGGAACGTTGTCGGACCTGCCCCAAAAAAGTGATCATGCTCTCTTCTTACACTCCACCTCCCTCTCCACCGTATCCCAGGCAGCAGGTGATTCCCTCTGCATGCTCTGTCCCTCTCTCTTCATTACTGCTTGTACAAGTGACTAGATCAGTTATTGGATATCCCATTTACAAATGCATTTCCAATTTTCTTTTTTCAGCTGGTGATAGGGCTTCTTCACCCTATTAGGTTAGAAACACAGGTCAGCATATAGCTCACCAGAAGCATGATTATGATTTTTTATCTGATCCACTGGAGACCCTGAGATTTTAGTTCAGGGTAAATTGTAATTACAGTAGCTTTTCTCAGTTTTGATTTGCAACAAAATAGAAATGAAAAGATTGGAGTAATGCAGGGAAAGAAAATGCCACTTTTCTGCTTCTCTACTCTTCATTTAAACAGGTGTGACTAAAATTTTGCCCTTGTATACATGAAACTCTTCTAGGATTACTTGTATGAAGTGCTTTTTTTGAGTATTGTACTGGCCACAATGTCCATTGTGATCCTTCTGTTTCCTTCACATTCAGGCCTTTGTCTCACAAGAGTTTGTGTTCAGTCTGTCTGATTTTGTATTTGGAGCAGTGAGAGCTGTTCTGAACACGGTGTATAAATGTGCATCCAGATGTTTTTGCACATGTGTTGTCCTTGTAGTTGAATATTACCTGAAATCCTTTAATATTTGTGTCTTTTTGTATGTGGTTATTGTGCTTATTTGAGTTGTATCCTTTTTTTTCATTTTCCTACTGCGGTAATAAATTCCACTCCTCGCTGATCAATCCTGAACTAATCTTGAGCTGCAGTTCCATAGCACTCCCATAACTTTAAGTAAGGATTGTACAAGTAAATTTCCCTATAGGTGGAAAATGTTTATTTTCTGAATACTTTTATGCCTATAAGCTCTGTAAAGGCGTATTACCTTTCAGCAGAGTAGACAAGACTTATTCTTGGACATGAAGTTTGACTGGCCTTATTGCCGTGTTTTCTCTGAGTGTAGTTACATGTCACAGTTAATCTGGTCTAATTATTGTCAGCCTCCGGAGCACACATTTTCCACTGCCTCTCTGGTGTCTGCATCTGCAAAATAAGTCAGGTCTGCTTACTGATTTGATTTAAAACCGCTCTAGCAAAAAAATAGTGGTTAGTTTTCTGGCACACTGTAGACAGCATGCGGTGCAAGGTAGGATACAGGAACGGACGTCTAGGTAGAATGGGTGGGGAAAGCCCTTTTCATTATCGAAGCCCGCATTTAAACTGAGTTGAGTGTAGTATTATCAGATCAAGTGATAGCTGGCTGCCTTCCTCTTGTAAATATCCTTTGAAAATTTTGACAGATACGTTTTTATGAAGGAAAGATTTTGCCCAAGCTTACAAATAAGAGAAGCTAAGGCAGCTAAATGCTGAGTTTTACTTTTTAATCTGCGGTATGGGATTCATTTTCCATAGAAAGGAATTGCCTTTCAGTTCCTAAGGACCCCTTACCTCTATGTTTTCCCTTCCTAGTTTCCCCAAGTGTTTGTTTGTCCTGTGACTTTTTGGTTGCCTTGTTCTGTCATGAGAGCCAGCTACTGCTGGCTCCAAGTGTACTTTGGCCATTTTCTGTGTTGTGTCTTGTAGGAAACTCTTTTTTCCTGTCTTCTTGCTCAAACAAATGATTAAAAAAAAAAAGGCTTCCTCCTTTTAACTCTGAGGAATTTTTACTCCCTGTGCTACAGAGCTGGTCTGTTAGGCTCAGTTGAGGGGTCTGCTTTTGGAGACGTTCTTTTTTCCTTAGGAATCATTTCTTTTCCTGAAATTGTCTTGGCCCAGGCCTCATAGCGGGTCAGATAGATCTATGTCCTTGTTACACTGATTTATTTTTTCTTTTAAATTTGTACTTCAGCACTTCTAATGCATTCATTCTGCCACTTCTTTTAAACTTTCCATTTCCTTCTTTTGATCTAACATCACAGTATGAGTTATATTGAGTGTCTTACCATCTTTATTGTACTAATTCTGTTACATTGTGGTAATATATTGTGGTTTGCTGACCTAATATGAATATATATGTTTTTTAAAAAATTCCCTACAGGAGGCAAGCTATTATTGCCAGGTTTAAAATACTCTTAATAACTGTCACTATGGCCTCCTTTCTGCCTGCATGGTAAGAAAAAACAGATGAAGTGTGTTTTGACTAGGAAGTTGGTCTGTGATTGTTGTTAAGCTCATAATTTGTTGCCTGCAGAGAAACAGGGAGCCTGGTGCTGACTATCCTGGGGAGCAGAGTCCCAGACAGGAAAGGGTAAAGAGCATGTACAAATGGCATGAGTGCTGATGACACAAGGCTGTGGTGGATGTGTACAATACAGAGAGCAAATACACTGGATAGTAAAACACACTTATCCTAATGCTGCTATTAACATGCTGGAACTGCTGAGAGTCAATCAGGAGTGATTATTCCTGTGTGATACCCACATAAATGCATAGCAAGCCTTCATCAACAGTTTGCTATATGCTTTTTTTTGCCATAGATCTAGCACTTAAGCTCTTCCAATTCTTCTTTTCCTCTTACACCCCTTTAATGAAGTGTGCTGTGGCTGTAGCAGAACAATAAGAGTGACATGTTTTGCGCTAATTCATGTGAACACGGTCGCATTGTTCTCACTGCTTGCTTTCTGGATGGTTAAACAACTGGCATTCCATCCTGCCTCCTACAGGCCAAAGTAAAAGGAAAAATGATGAGGCATTATTTAGTATAGAGATTTTGAAGCCTTCTTAACAATGAAATATTCAGCAGTCTGTCTGAATAGCTCAGTATTATGCAGAAGCATGGGAAAATTAAAGATAGGCACTCAAAAGAATTGGTTGAATTAAATTCATATTGACAAATTAATTGACATTCCATTAAAGGCTTTGAATGAATTAAGTCATAAGTGGTAGCCAGCTATAAAACTGTTTCAACTTTCAGACTGTGTTCTAACAAAAGACTCTTGTGGGCTGAATGTTTTCTGACAGGCAGTAGAAAATGAATAAGCATGTGTCTGCAGTGACATAGAAGCCCACAGCTTTATAATAGGCCATAGTTTTAGTGAAAATGATCTAGTAGGAAGGAGTAGGTGGAACTGAAAGCAGCTTAAAGTAGAGAGTATTCTTAATGCATTTGAATGGGGAAAAGTGTTTTCTCGTAAACTGGGTGTGAACCCACTTTTCCATTGTGCTTTGGAATGCAGTTAGCAATACGTAGCAGCACCCTGGCATCGTTGACAGATCCAGCCTGAAGTTTCTTCATGCACAAGTTTGTAGTTGCTGGTCCATTTACTTTTGAACTCTACAAACAAATTAGCTGAAGGCTGTGTGATGTTGCAGGTGATACTCTTGTCTTCTACAGCAGGCAACAAGCCAGGTCTTTTTCCATGTCACTAAGTGTACTGCCCAACAGTTTAAGAAGACTGATAGGGAAGACCAGAATAGCAGAGGTGTCAAATATTATGCCTGGGGCGTGTTGACATGACAGTGCAATAAGAACAAGCAGGACAGTGAAGCTGCAAAAGTAAAACTGGCAGCTTCTGTGATACTTTGATTTTGCTGTGCTTTGCTTCAGCCAGCAAGTCTCATTAAGCATCCTCTCTTTGGTAAGCACAGTATTCACTTTTCATATACCAGTGAAGATGAACTCATTCGTTATGAGAACTGAAGTATATGATATATGTTTCTGTGCACAAAATCTGAGAAATGCAAGTAGATGCAGGTTTAGATAAGTAAAGGAAATGTTTGATAATCAAGAACTATGGTGAAATAAGTTGACAAATAAGCTCCTTTATGCATGATAAAGCCACCTTTTTTGTTTGTTTGTTTTTGGATGGTAATGCCAGAGGGAGAGGCCACACGCTTGTTTGGTTTTGGCTGCAGCAGTCCTAGGTAGGAGAGTTGTGAATAACTACTAATTCAACTGTTTTTTCTTGGCTTTGAGGGCCAAAGCTTAGCACTTCATTAGAACAGTAGACACTGGAAAAAAATAGTTTCCATTTATTGGAAATAAACATAGTCTTCACGTAGGAGCTGCTCTTACTGTTTCGCATGTGAGTTTTGTACCTTTTGCCTGGCATTTCAGTGTCTATTCCTTTTAGGGCTTTTTTTTTTTTTTTGGGCTGATTTGTTTACTTCCTCCCTCCTTCCTCATCTCACAGAGATCTCCTCGTTTATTTTCTGATGACCAAGTGCCTGAGAATGTTGAACAAAGGGCATGTCAGCTTGCTGCCCTCCTGGAGTCCAGACCTGCAGTGAGGCATCAGGTGACTACAGCCCTGCCTATCTGGTGTCCTGTATCAGTGCGAGATGCCGGGTACCGGTGACATCTGGGGTCAGAGGGATGGAAAAATTGACCAAAATGTGATGACCATTGCTGTACAGTCACGTGGTTAAAAAGACATGGTCAAGCCTATTTTGTGTAGTATTTTTATCCTACTTGCTGTAATAGTTCTTAACTGTCTCCTTGTTTGATGAAAGACAATGTTTCTGTTTCTCAAAACACAATACAAACAAAAAGGTAGAAAACAGCCTCCAAGCTTCAGAATACACGCTGAAAAACAGCTGCACTCCAGCTCAAATCATCTCACAGTGGTTGTTTACCAGTCAGTTGCTCACAAATTTTACTTGCTTCTGGAAGCAAGAACATTTGCATTTTCCAAGCATAATTCCTGGCTCTGAAGTACTACTTTTGTGTCCATACTTCCTGTATACTTATTTCCAATGGTAGAATTGGCAGCCTGTGCAGGTTTTCTTTGATACTAGTGTACATTTTTGGTTTGGTTTGGTTTTGTGCTTAATTTTCTCCCCAGTGTGTTGTCTTTGGCATATCGGAGCGTGCCAGTTTGAACAGTGCTTTCTTACGTTTCTACTTGCCTGCCCCTATCTCTGTTTTCAGTTATCTTCAACAGTATTTGGCAAACTGAAGAGTGGTTTTGGAAAACACCATCTGCATAAGTGATCCTAAAGGTCTTTTCCAACCAAAGCGATTCTATGATTCTGTGTTATTTTTCATAACTTACTGGTTTGAGTTAACCATCTAAAATCAAGCTTTCTTCTTGAGCTGGAGTATAAACTGTCCCAGCACTTTTGCTTGTGGCCGTAACTTTTCCAAGCCATGTCAAAAGGAAATTTGTAACATTTAGGTCACGTCCATTGCTGTTCTTTTGGGGATGCTGTCCTTGTTGAGAATTAAAGTCAGAAAAGCTGTTCTCCAGGAAGGCAAAGTGAATCTTTGGCTGCATTTGAGATAGCATTTGAGGACATAGAAGAAACCATGAAAGGCTGGGTAAGAATACTAATCTGAACACATTAAGATCCATTTGTTAATGAGTGACACAACTGAAGACCTCAGGCATGATCCAAGGACAGCCTCCTCATGTGCATTTCCTTACTCAGTTGAAATGATGAAATAGAAATGAACATCTAGACCAAAACATGTTGCTCCGACCTTTTGTGTTGCTCTCTAGCACTTTTAAGCCCCTTTTGAGGGTGGAAAAGATTAACAGCGTTACAATGCAAAGGTAGAAGTTCTTTTTGAAACTGATTTCTGTATAGTGCAGAAATAAGGAGGAGAGTCAATATAGAGGAAATGAAGGACACAAAGTAGAGGAAGGGATAAAGTGGGTAGGGCAGAGAGGAAAAAGAGGAAACAGATGTTGAAACACTGCAGGCTACGATAGATTATGATGCAGGATTTAAGGGAAGAAAACAAGAAAAACAGAATAGTAAGAGAAAGAAAGCAAGGACAGCCATTTTCAGAAAAGAAATCTGGTTAAATGATGATCTTAAGTACAAAAAAAATCTGTGTATAAAGTAAACAGTTGTATTTCTTTCAATTTGGGAAATTGTGAAAGCCAAGCTATTTTGCATTTTGTCCAGTAGATTTAATCTTGAGGCTAGGCTATTTTAAGTGGCTATAAATAACTATTTTCATGGGTCATGCAGCTGCATGATATTTATTTTTCCTTTTTATAATGAAAAACATAATTTTCTTGTAAAAGACGGTAAAATATTTGAAATTTGTATTTTTCTTTCCAGATTATAACTTCTAGGAATGCACAGTTTCTAGCAGTGCTATTTTTCTGACACTTCTAGGTATTTTTTTTTTTCCTATTAATGTGAAGCATTTCTTGGGAGATAGGCACAATGAGCCATAGAGATAATGAGCAGGGTATGTTGAAGACCAAATTTTGGGTTCTTCTGTGAAGAAACAGTTTCAGAAGGATGCAGATTCTCAGTTTGGGATTTGTTTGCCATTTGGTAAGCAAGAACAGCAGATTGCTTTGTATTGTTTAATTCATTCTAGTGTGTTGTTTTCAATCTGCTTAGAGTAAATGTTAGTTTGGGAATTTGCTGCTAATTACTGCAACACATATAAGTTAATTTCGTTCTCTCCCATCCGCAAGGAGAGCAGGCTTTTGGTTTATATAGTTAAAATGTAGAAGAGGTCTCACATGGCCTGAAATATGATCTTAGTGCCTTGGGCCACTGACACAGAACAGTGGGAGATACCGGAGGAGCAGAGGAAATTGATTTGGGATCTACGCCAGTGGCTTAGTTGGTTGGGTTACCGGAGGTTGGACATCTGTGGAAGTAGGTAACTGCTTCCAAATGGTTCTAAAGAACTTAAAAACTTAATAAAGAGCAAATTAAGAATAACTTGCTCTGCCTCACTAGGGAGAAGGTGAAGATACACTGGACATTTTTCTGCAAGTTTTCCTACAAGAGTCTTTAAGAATTTTTTTTATGGTGGACAGAAGGGTGTGAGGTTTTTTTTTATTTTCTCCTCTCTTCCCTCCATAGCTGTGTATGATTGTTTTGATTTTTATTTTATTTTTTAGCCTGAGACTGAACCGTCTCGCCGATTCTTTGTTGACCAGTGGGAGCTCTCCCTTAGCCTCCGTTCTTCTAATCGCCCTTCTTCACCTTCATCTGACTCTCTTCGACAGGTAGCATTAGCCTGAGCATTGCAAGGTGCACTCAGCTGTGTTTGCTTGCTCCACCCTGGTCCCACCAGCCAAGGACACACCACAAGAGATGGCTGGGCTTGCAACGCTTCACCTGCAGAACGCAATGTCTGTGCAGATTCATGCACAAATGCGAAACCAGAGGCAACCTGTGTTGGTTTTTGTCAGCCATAAGGCAGTTTGAAACTAAATATATTTGATGTTTGGTGTAAATGAAAAGCTTCTGGTACATCTCACTCTCAATTCAGTCTTTTTGAGCACTGATAGTCTGGTGCTGCAGTAAAGCTTTCTTGTTTTGCTTGCTGCTTTCGCTGAGTCTTGGGCCAAACTACAGAATGCGTTTGTGCCTATATGCTTAATGGATAGTGTGAAATAAAAAGTACTTTGGCTTTCTGAAAAATCACTGAGAATTTGAACTAATTGCCGTTGTCGTATATAAACAGCAGGAGCTCGATTTGACCTAAGCAGGAGTGGGTTCTTTGCCCACTCGTAAAAACATTGCAGAACGCTGTATATCTTGAAAGATTTTGCCTGTGGGAAGAAAGATAAAATGCTTCTTTTAAGATCCAGTGTTAGGCCAGATGCGATGTAAAGGAAAAAAACAAGTCAGAAACACAGAACCCCAAATCAGCAATTCAGCAACTAAATTTCCCACGCCAAATAGTCCAAGGTATTGTGAGTTAAGATTAGCATGATCACTTTTTAAGCATGAAACTTCCTATGTGCTGGTAGAAATTTAAAGATCCTGAGGCATCTGCAGTTAAGGTTGGATGAAGGTTTTGAATCAAAACTTGTTCAGTGGAAACCTGGTTCTGCTAAAAGAAAGTTTTTCCCATGGAAAAGCTTGAACTGTCTTTTAAGAAACTTAAAAAGCCTCGAAGATTTCCAGTCTTTTGAGGCAAATGGAAAACTCTTGGCCAAATGATTATAGTTTCCAGTTAAAGATCAATGTGCAATGAAAGGAAGAAATTTTTTCCAGTGGGCACCATTTTGAATGTAATATTTGACAACATATGATATATGATGTTGAAAGGCAACTGTGCACATATATATATGTGCGCACAAATTAGCCAAGGAAGAATATGGAACCTGGAAAATTTTGAAAGACAAATCACTTGTTATTTCTAGCATATATAAATACTGTGAGTGCTCTGCATTTTGGGGTGGAATCAGTAGACAGGTAGAACTTCTTTTTGGGTAGAAATAAACCCTTATTACTGCAGTAGCACAGAGCTTAAGGAATTAGGACTTCAGTGATAGCAGCAGTAATTTCTGATGGCTGAGCATGCTATTTTTGAAATCTTTTTCTCCAAAGGAATACCCATTTTGTAGTGAATTTTGGTTTTTGTGATGCTTCCTGGTATTCTCATATCTGAACATGTGAAGTTCTTAAACATTCTTAAATGGCTAAGAACCACACTTAGGAAATTTATGTTGTGTTATTAGTAGTGGGAAATAACTAGCGTGCTTCAAACAAGTTCTGCTATATAAGTAAAGGAGTTTTTGAAATACAACTTTAGTCCTTTCCTTCAGAATACTGTTATCCTTGGTATTTTACACTTGCCAGAAGCTGGAGTGCCTCTCTGATGATCATTCATTTGCTGAGGAGACTCCAGCTAGAAATATTCATAATGCTTCTTTGCGTGGAAAAGGAAAATTGCTTGGTGTGTCCCTTGCTGTTCTGAGTCAAATACATGGTGTTTGCAGTGTGATTGAGCTAACATGGATGTCACCACATGATTTTCCTAACCATGTAATTATTGCCAATGGTTGTAAATATTTCCTGTGAAAAACACTACCTCCACTCGTGCAGTGACTGACCTTGGCTTGCAAATACTCATTTTCTACCATCTCAGGATCTAAGGTAGCAGCCAACCTGCCTAGGTTTCTTGGAATACTGGAGAGGTTTTAGATAGGCAAAGTTACAGAGTCAGTCAATAGCCATGATGGAAAAAAGCCTAGCCATAAAGCCACGTACACAGCTGAGCAAGTGTATGTTCCAGATGTATGCAGGTATGGCTTTAATGCTTTGGATGAAGCTCTTGCATCTTTTTCCATATAAACTCTCTGTACTTTTAGCATTGGAATAATTCATTTTCTTGAATCATTTTGAGTTCCTCATTTAAGGATTTCCCCTGCTCTATGAATGCTCTATAAATGAATTCTTTCCAGTTGCTAAGCATATAATTATGCTTTTGGCATCAGTATGTTGCATTAGACTACGTAACGTCTTCTAAAAGGTCTTCATTTCTGTTGCCAGATTTACCTGGAACCTAAAATCTTAACCTATATTTGGCCTTGTCTTTGAGAAGTGTCTGTGCTCAGGTTTCTAGGTGCAAAATACTCCACAAGTAAAAATAAGATCTGCTTTCTTCATCATCATAGTATTTCTAGAGCACTTAGAGAAAGCAAAATGCAAGCCGTCTTCTTTTCTGTTGTTACTGTTGATCCTGGACTGTGCTGGTGATTTCTGATGACACTAGCTTTGCTGTTACTACTTGTCACTTCATATTGTCCACTGTCTTGGCATGATTTGACCTCTCTGCACCTTTTCACCACCTAATCTATTACCATTTTAGTCATTTTTTTAATTTGATTTTTTTTTTCTTTCCTTACTGCCCTATTGTTTTATTCCATCCATCTGGTAGAAGTATATAAAGATGTACACAGGCGGAGTGAGCTCATTGGCTGAGCAGATAGCCAATCAGCTTCAAAGGAAAGAGCAACCCAAAACCCTTCTAGACAAGAAGGAACTGGTAAGACGATGTACAGAAGATGGTGCGTGTTTGTGATTAGATGTACTGTAGATCTGACGTATTGTGAGTGTCCAGTTGTTACTACTACTGATGGAATCTGTCATAGCTTTGTATAAGACTTAATTTCTCTTTCTCCATCTGCCCTCACTCTTGCCCTCTTTTTCCTTGCAAAGTGTTTTAATTTGATCTCAGCATCCAAGAGTTGTCCATAAACATTTGAGAAACTGCTTATCACATTTATGAAGATGTGTTTGATCCACTTGGGCTATTCTGCATTATTTTTTTTTTGAAGGAGATACTGCTTTTGCTAATGTAGGTCTAAGAATTTCTATTTGAAGGATTCCTAATGGTTTTGGCTTTCTATCATATGCCTCTATCAGTCATTTATTTCAAGGTCGTCATTAATAGTACTGGTGTCCGCTCTTCCATGTAGAGCTTATTTTGCTCCTGACATTTGTAAGCATGGCATCCTAGGACCTTCTTCCCTGGACAATAAGGTTAGTTTTTGGTGTCCTGGTTAAACCTCTGAATTGTGTCCAAGAACTGCAGCATCCATGTGTGGAAAACTGAAGCATCCAGATGCTCCTGTATCTGCATAAATGAAGAGAAAATATAACCCTGCAATCTTGATGAGGCTGGACACACACTAATTTAGCCATGCTTATTTCTGTCTAGGGCTCACTCAAAAAGGAGTTCCCCCAAAACCTGGGAGGCAGTGATGTCTGTTACTTCTGCCGCAAGCGAGTCTACGTGATGGAGAGGCTGAGTGCTGAAGGCAAGTTCTTCCACCGCAGTTGCTTCAAGTGTGAATACTGTGCGACAACTCTGCGCTTGTCATCTTACGCCTATGATATTGAAGATGGTAAGAGAAATTGCCGTTTTCTCAGATTTATCTTGACTGTCCTGGAAGTCCATGTAGTGATTTCAACTTTTCCTTTGCTTAAAATTATTTGGTGAGTCAGAGGAGAGACTAACTTCCATTCCAAAGACACCAACTCTCAAACTGTTGAAATGGTATGAATTTCCTGTGGCCAGGTAACGCTGACAGCAAAATAACTGAGCTGTTGGGAATTAATTTGACATGATAGCAGCTGCTAGAATGCAAAGAAACAGTTAGTAGTTGGGTGCTTTGAAAGGGTTTGGAGGCTGAGTTTGAAGGTTAGACCCTTTACTCTTGTTTCAGTACTGTCAAATGAGGAAACTCCTTACTTTTTAATACCACTTAAGAGAAAATAACATGTTGGAGAAAAATGCAGTCAGATTTTTGTTCTTGAAGATATCACTACTGTCCAACACTGTATGTTTATTTTAGAGGGACTAAAATAGAAACTTTATAATCAGGGGTGGTGATAATAGCTCATTACAGTGTAAGTTTTGTTTATATATAGTGAAAAATGGAGCATTGAAGTTGAGTAGAAGTTAATGTTATATAGAGAGTGAAAGTGTTGTTGAAGTATTTACAGAAGATTCAGTAATGACTCTTGTTTTCTGTATCTGATAGACTGAGGAGGAAGGAATATGATTGGAAAACCTACTGATGACTCAATTAACAGATTCTAACATGCTAAGAACTAAGGGAAGCTTCAGATATACCTAAGAAATCTGAGAAACCAGACAATATGGCAGCAAATGAAACTCAATTTATCAATAAAGTTTGCATATTGAAAGCAATAATTTGAAATAACGCATCACTTTTGAAAAGCAATCTTCTAAAAGTAGCAATGTGTTGCATTCTTTGCTTGAGCGGTGATTGTCAGAAATTTCAGTTTCTGAAAGAAAAAAATAAGACAAAATATCTCACATAAACTTTATTCATATCAGCAGGTATGCCTTTATTTTCTCCTACAGATGCCGTTTATCTTTACTCATATCTCAGTAGGAAAATAAGTGCAAAATGATGTAAAACTAGTGAGGATTCTCCTCAGACATGATGGTGTAGAAACCAAAATAACAGGAAAGAAGTGTTAGTACCGATAGTTTTCCCCTCTCATTGAGGCAAAAATGAAGTACAAATTATAAACTGATATGCCACAGGATGAAGCTCCAGAATATTCTACTGTAGACTGAAATGTTACAAAATTGATAGGTGTCTTCTTGCATGTAGCTTGGAAGAATCTTTTTTGCAGAAATACAATAATGGCCATGGAAACATCATCTAGGCTTAAGGGGCAAAAAGAACCAAAATTATCTATTGGTGATGTATTAAATAATAACTTTAGGTATTGGACTTGATCAGTCACAAAGAGTTGAGGAAACTTAGAATCATCAAATGTGGCTTCCAGTAAGGAATAAAAACCCCATTCTTACTTGGCCGGAAGGTCAGCAGACTTGGAACGCGAGTTTAAAGGGGCCAATGATAATTTTGAAACCAACATCTAAAAGTAAAAGCTTCAGCAGTTAATCAGAGTTGAGGAGGATGCATTTTTTTGAGCACTGCTGTTATTTTGGACACTCACAAGTAGCTGAATATCTGACTATATGTTTAGCAATAACAGACTGAGATCCTCTGTCAGCTGTATGGGCTGAAACAGTTTTGCTGCCAGATTTAGTGATTTCCTCTGCCAGCAAGCTTACGTATGCATTTTTATGGCCAGATAGTTCTCAATGAAGCAAACACAAAGCTTGGAGTTTCAGCACCCTTATAGCATTGATTCTGAAATGATATTATATGCCTCACTGTTGTGTATGTATATGAAGCAGATATGGCCAAATAGAAATATGTGGTATCCCATCTAATCTAATAATTGTGAAAATTTAGCTTGTCTTTCATTCTGGGTTTTCTTTGAGAGAAAAAAATCGCAAAGCTATACCCACATTGTTGCTGTTCATCTAGCTGTTTGGACTGATGGGCATTCTGCAGCATTCTGCAGTCAGTGTCTGGTTTTAGGCTTCAAAGTCTGAGAATTTTTATGTAAAAGCTTTTCTGTTGTTGCTCTCTTCAGACAATTTGAAAAAGGAGGTTTTAGAAAAAGTGAATGTTAATGGAAGTTTATTTAAGCAGAGGCTTCTCAAAAGATAGGGTTTGTCACTTTTCCTTCCTAAACCAAAGCATGTGCAAATACAGACAAACCAGAGGAAGGGACAAAGGTCAGAATATAGGTTTGAAATGCATTAACAAAGTTGTAGGAATAGGATAGTGGGGGAGATGCTGTGGGCTGCGTATACCAAGCAGGATACCTTGACAGCAGTCTACTGGAAGGTAATTATGTGCCGTCCATTTGCTGCTATTATTATTCTTTGTATTATGGTATTACTAGTGCTGTTTTGGCTTTCTGACCGTGTTCAGATATGGGTGAAAACCCATGTATACTTCTTGAGTGTTACTAAACCAGTAGTGTCACAAAAGGTTTTAATTGTGAAAATGAATTATCACTAGATTGTCCTTTCCACAAGTAGCCACTGTGCATTTCTAGAGATGGTTCTTTGGGAGTTAACACCGTCCTCTCCCACTTTCCTCTGCTGGTTGTATTCATTCTTGCTTTTTCCAAAAGTGCTTCTGCCAGCTTTTCATGTGATGATTTCTTTGTTCCTCACACACTGCCGCATTGTTAGCATGTGATACCACACAGCTTTGCTTTGGTGTTTGATAGGATTTTAAACTAAATGGCTGTCAGGCACCCAATGGAAAGGAGTCTCGCTAGGAGGGGGAGAGAGGAGGGCTGAGTGAAAACTTTAGACAGCGTTTGCCTCCATGTGTAGTGAATAAACTAGATGGAGCGACAGAAATGGCATCAGAAAATAAGTTGCGGTGAAATGGATGTTTATATTGTGCAAAACTGCTGCATTCTCATTGCTGACCATCATTCGTCTTTTATCTGCAGGTAAATTCTACTGTAAGCCTCACTACTGTTACCGATTGTCTGGGTATGCTCAAAGGAAAAGGCCAGCAGTGGGTCCGCTGTCAGGAAAGGTAATTCACTGTTTTCATCTAACATGTCATGTTAATACAGTTTGATTCTTAACATTGAAAAAGTAAATATACTGGGTTTTTTTCAGAAAGTAGAAAAATTCAGAGTGCATCGAGTTGCTTTTTAGTGTCATATCTTTTAGTTCTATAAATGTTATTTAAAAGCAGTTAATTTAATTTCCACTTCTCTCTTCCTGGTTCTCATTATAAAATAATGTACTGTCCCATTCAGAACAGGATTTTGATTTGTGTGCGTGTCAGCTGAAATACTTATTCAGTCCATGCAGAGACTAAATGAATTATGTTACCAGTTTTGGTTTTGCTGTGTTTCTCCATTGGTTTTCTAAGATGAAACAAATTATTTGCATTTCCTTTGAAACCTGAAGTTCTGCCCCACTTGCGTAGGCTGTTAAGAAGACCTGCCTTCATTTCTGAAGGTTTTCTGTTATGTTAATGAGAACTTGTGTGGAAAGAAAGGATATAACTTTTCCTATACTATTTTGATAGAAGCATTTGGGCTTTAAATATAGGATCAAGACCCACTGTGTAACACACAAAAGTCTCTCAGCTTTGTCATTATAATCCAAGGCACTTAATTAGTCTGCTCAAGCCCCTTTTCAGTATTTTTTCCTACTCTGAGCAAACTGTATGGTAGTCTCTTAGCAAGTTCTGTTATGCTCGCATGCTACAAATTGTCTTTCCCCCCCCCCTAAATTGTATTTTCTTTTGTGGTGGTGCTGCTTGACCTTCTGCCTGTTTCTCAGGTTTTATTAGTACAAGCTGAAGCTGTATTTTATCAGTTTGGAACAATAAGGGATCCATCCTAATACTTGTGCCATACTTCCTGCCAAAAGTAAAGACTAAAAATGGTACTTGTTTTGTTTCCCAGATGAGCAGACTTCGGGGACCTTACTGCTTTGATTTTCTTGGATATCCAGCTTGTTTTTCAGGGTTTTAATAAAGCCATAAATTGAAAAACAACATACTTAGTTCATACCTTGCCTTATGTGATGATTAAGGGGTATCTTAATTGTGAGAGGGATGTCTTTCAAGTTCAATGTGTGAAAAAAAGAGTCGCTGAGGCAATTTCAATTTTAATATGAATTTCCTTTCACCCACATTCTTACAGGACACCAAAGGACCTCTGCAGGACGCCATGGCAAGTGATGGGAATGGACGGGCAAATTCCATCTCCGCCTCGGCAGAGAGAGCCCCAGGTAGCTCTGCTTCCTTCTTTAGCCGGGTGGTGCAGTTCTCGCTCGGCCTCTTTGGCAGAGTTAGGCTGGCAAGCCAGCGCCTGCAAAGCACAGTTTCCTCGATTGGGCACCAGGTAGCCCAGAACCCTTTGGACTCATTTTTCATGTGCCAGCTGATGGCTTTTGGGGTTCCCTTTCTCTATGTTCAGTCAGAAGTTCTTGTGCAGATCCTAGGGGAATTCTGTGGGCAGCCTGCTGACCAGTAAGAATTAATGTGACCCAATTTTATGAGCTGTATAATTTGTGTGAGTTTTGGGGGGCCGTGTGAATTTTGTGCGTTACGTGAAAGTCTCAATATATTATTTTGCAATGTGGCTTTGGGGCCTAGATGTTCTTTCAAGGACATTAGCTGAAAGAATTCCAGGAAAACACAGATGCTCAGTTGAGGGTCTCCTCTGAATGAGCCCAGGTAAAGCGCCCTGGTCTGTAATGTATGCACTTTGGTGTTAGAGGAGTTAAAAGTTCTTTTGATGCACTGGAATAACTCAGAAACTGGATTTCTGTGTTTGCCTGAGTTCTGGGTGCGGTTTCTTGTTCTCCCAAGCTTCTCTTCATTAATGTGGTACTTGAATGGGAAAGATCCCATTATCTCTGGATTGTGTCTCCTTTGGAATTCTGGGTGTCTCTGACAGCTAATGGGATCGGATTCCTTAAACTCCTTGAACTTCCTGGTGCTGGCAGGTCATGGTGCTCTTCCCTCACTGCCAGAACCTGTGCTGCTCCTGGCCGTGGCTTTGGGAATGGGGTGGTGAATGTGTGTCTTACTGTGAAGTAGTTTTGCCTTTTAACTTGAAATTCTAATTCCTTCTAACATGGGAGAAGTGTCTGTGCTACAAATGCTCGTTTGCCCAGCCCCTAAGTGCTCATTTAGTGATGTCGGAAAAAGGAAGGGATTTGATTCCGAGTAATTGTTCCAGAACACTATGGATAAACAAAATCAGCTGCTTTTAGAGAGAGAACATACTTAGAGCAACACTTGGAGAAAAAAGTGTTTTGACAGTGCTAGTTGAGAAAAGACCTTAACAACATGCAGACAAATAAAAATCATGCTTTTGTTTGACTTTATGTATTATTCTTACAAGTGTTTCTAAGATTGTATCTGAATGCAGTGCAACAGAAATTTATTCTTAGTCTGTGCAGTTAGTTCTTGTAGTTACTTTCATGGTTTCCTCTTTTGTTTGTGTGGAATTTCCATATGGCAAAATGAAGGAAAGGGCATAAGTGTGGAAGAATTACATTTGCAAAATGCTGTGGACAGATGGGATAACTACAGCATTTTTTGTGCAACTGGATAGACTTAAAATTGCTTCCTCCAAAAGTGAAGAGATTTTTTAATTTTTTTTTTTTTTGGCTGGAGCATATTCTTTAAGATGAATGGAGAAATATATTTCTTGGAGCACAGGGCATCTGATGTGAGAATAAGGCAGTTTATGGCGTGAAGCTATTGGTCATGAGAAGTGGAAGAAGTAGAGTTTAGCTGTATATACCAATTAGTTTATCAAAGCAATTGCTGGCAGAAAGTCTCCTTCCTCTGATTTTATTGTTCCAACTGATCAAATTTAATTACTTTTATAAAATAGTGAACAATAAGTAGAGCGAACAATGGGCTATAGTTTGCAATAAACTTCTATAAATCAGATATAAATCACCTATAAATCAGATGTTTCCATTTCTCCTTGAGTAGTAGTGGTACAATCCTGTAGCAGAACTGTAGTTATTTCCAGAGGAGTAGAACAGAACAGACACCATTTTATCAAATGACAAAACTTGAAATCTAGGGCTCCTTCTGTTTGCTTTCTGCTTTTCTAAAGCAGTGTCTAACTGTAGCATCGTTTTTAATGCTTTTAGACCTTTTAAAGCTTGCAGTGCCCAAAGTACATTAGAACATACTCAGCTCAGCTGGGTGAAGCTAGGTTGTCTTTAAGGCAGTGTATTGTGGTGCATTCTTGTGTGTGCATGACAGAAATACATTTAATGGTAGAAGAGTGAGCAGTGCCGCTGCTGTTCTCCCACCTTCTGCTAGAAAAACGCCTTTAGTGGCTGAGACTTTGTTTTCTTTGTGAGGTAGGTTCTAAGTACATCTTAACTACTGGCTTAACAATGGCGAAGAAGCGGGAGAAGGCTAAATACGATGTACTTTAAAAACAAGCCGCAGTGTCATTAAGGACAGGTTAGTTTTCTGTTGGTATAAGGGTCATGTCCTGTAGGTACCTACCTTTAGCTCCTGTTCTTGCTGGGTAGGTAGGTCAGGAAGCCTGTGTTTACAGCTACATATGGATTGAAAAAGAAAAGGAAAAAAAAACCCTCACCAAACCAAATAAACACTTGATAATACAGTGGAAGAATAGGATATTATTCCTGAATAACCAAAAGGAATGTATAAGATTACATCTCAGGATAACTCCTGACTTTGAACTACCTGTGTATATGCTCTCTTACAATTTATTAAGTTGTTTGTTAGACACTATAGACATTCTGCTTTCACTGTAGAACAGACAAATACCTTGAGCAAAAACCTGTCTGAAACAGAGATAGAGGCAGAGCTCTGTTTCTAAGGCTCCACTTTACCCATCTGATATACTCATCTAATATAGGTCATCCATCTGAAAATGTTTGACCTCCCTTAAGGCAAGTGCCACCAAATTAAATTTGGCAATAGCAATTTCAGACCCTGAGGTCTGGGCCAAGCCTCAGTAGTGAGGTAGATCTTGATGTGGAGTGTAAGTTGCCTCTAAAATGATGAAGAAAAAAAAGTGTAAGATGTGCACATTTGATATTTGATGGAGATGTAAAGATAGCTTAGAAGGCAAAAGGAAGGTGTACAGCAGAAACATCAATTAAAGAATATACAAGACAAAACCTGCTATTCTTAAATTTTATACCTCTGAGTTAAATTCAGCACGGAGTTAACAAAGCACTTCTTCAGTGGGCTTTATGGTGACTCATGCAAGGCCTGCTTTTTGGTTGCTGTGGATTCCCAAATGGATGTAAATTGCATGGATTCTCCCAGAACACTCAGGGCCGCCTTTGCTGTGCCACCAAATCTGGCCTCTTCTTTTTTGGCCACTTTAATGCTTAAAATATTTTCAACCACAAAATAACATTCAGAAGGTTTAGTCAGCTGAGGTAAGATTGGTCACAACAAGCACTTTCTTGTGACGTGTTACTAACCCGATTGGCATGTATTAACTTTGCTAAAGATGTCAGTCCCTCTCTGGGTGGCCCCAGTCTTAGCTGGCATTTAATGTATTTTGTCTGTCCCTTGTGCTGTAATGATGATAACTGCAAGGCACAACCTGTGATAAACAAGTTGAGGGTTTTTTTAGCAGTCAACTAGAATTGCCTTTCTTGCGAAGGTTTTACCTGGTTTGCCAGAAAGCCTACGTGGCATCTTGTGTGGTGGTTACAAGCGATGTTCCCAGGGAGTTTATGGTCAGACTGGCTCTTGCAATATAGACCAAGCCATCGGTTTGGGAGGTGGCAACAAGCTTTTGAGTGACGGATGCCTTTCTCTCTGGGGAAGCCGGGGAAAGCTGTTACTGTGCTTTTGGTCCTGCTGAACTGTGGCATGCTTGTTGTAGACTCTGTAACCTTTCTCTGTACCCTGTCTGCCTGTTTTTCTCTATCTTCTGCATTTGCCTTTGTGCCAAAGTCGCTGCTATTGCCAAGAGAAAAAAAAAACAACTTTGCTTTTCAACTGTCTCTCCCTTTGATAATCTGTAACTGCTGTGTCTTGGATTTTTTTGAACATTATTTACAGTACTTTATATGGTTTTAATGTGCTTTTAATGCAAATGCTGTTTTCTGTTTGTTCTAAAGGTCTGTAAGAACATATTTCTGAACTTTCAGCTCTTTCTTGACAGATGGACTTGGAACAGTCTTTACCCCTATCAGCTTTATGTTATGCTCCTTGAGGAGATTTTAGCCGGTAACGTTTTGTTGTAAGATGTTTCCCATTTCAGGCTTGTATTCTCACAGCAATACATTTCTGTCCCTATTGGCAATAGGGAGTTTATAACGGAAAGAGCTGCGAGGGAAACTCATACTTCAAAATCTGCAGCAATAAAAGCCAAGTCATGAGATCTTTGCAGTAGTTACTTGACCTGATTTGAGAAGCCAAATATAACCCATAGTACGTAAAACTAAAAAATGCAGTACAAAGTAGAGGCACTAGGTCTCTTGCTTTAGAATCACAAAAATATATAGTGTATATGATATAGGTATGCAATATGAAAAGTTTAAAATCCAATGGATGTGCCTTAAGTGTTTTCAGGGAGCAATGCTCTGAGCAAAGCCCTTTAGAGTAGGCTCTTAAACAAGTAATGTGTTGTATATAGCAAGCAAAGCTGGACTTTACATGAGGAAGTTCTTTTGCTGACTTGGAGAGCTAGAGAAGGGTGGCTGCTTCCTCTAAATAGCACGTCCTTTGAAGTGAAGTAGCTGAGCCACATTTTCAAAAGGAACTTAACTGCCTGTACAATTTAAATGAATCTTTATGAATGCATCCAATGTTATTTGCACACAATTCTACTTCTGTGTCTAATAAAGTACAAATACATTTTATATATATTTCTCTATATAAATAAGCTTCTTGTTCATAAACATTGCTTCTTTACAGTTCCATATACATTGAACTTGCCTTACTTGTGAAAATGATTCAGCTTAAAGCAATACTGTTTGCTAGTGCAAACAAACATACCTTCATTAAATCCTCCACTTGGTCACTTCTCTTCCTTATTATTCACATTTCGTTTTAGTTCTTGTTCTAATTTGGTCTGTTTAAAATGTTAAATTACAGAAGATAGCAGCAAACTACACATCCATAGACTGCTCCGCCCCGCAACAAACACCCCCCCCCCCCCAGTAAAAAAAAATATATATATATATATAAAACAAAAGAAAAGAAAAGGAAAAAAAAAGTACATCCCTGTTTCAGGATGCACCATAAAATTGGGAGGAAAGAGAATTCCTCTGCTAATGTGCCTTGAACGTTGTCTGTGCTGTTTGGAGGAGCTGTGGTGGGTGTTTTGCAGGACATGGCACATGATACTGAACCCTTTTATGGGGTTTCTTACAACTCCAAAGAGATCTGATGCGAGATTTATTTCTCTCTGCTGGAACATTTAAAATATAAACTTAAGAACCAGACCCTGTATTTTTGGAAGCTGAGGAGAACGTGTGGGTTGCCTGATTAGGACCAAGGTTCAGTGCCTAGTGAATCATCACTCAATAGCAAGCCAGGAATCTCTGTTAGGAGAAGTGCTTGACTGTTCCCAGTCCATCATGTTCCTTATCAGTGTTCTTATCAGGATTTGAGTGGCACTGGCTTAAAGAAAAGGCAAATGCTAAAGGATCAGCAATTTGAAGCTCAGAAAGTTTGGAAAGGCAAAGGCATGATAGAAAGGTTATTTGCTCTAAAGAATGGAGATACAGCTGACCTGACAGACCTTTGCTGAAAAATCCTGAAAAAGGTTTTGTGGACTGAGGAAGGATATACGAAATAGTGATGTGCTGAGTTTGTGCTCATGGCTGGATCCTGCTAAGAACACTCTTTCTTGGGAGTAACTGGACTCCTGATTCCACCTTTCTCTCTAGCTTTCAGACCTGTAGACTTGTGCCACTGGAATATTTGTTTATTGTTTGTATGTGTTACTCCGAAGGGCGATATGAATTTTTCTGGGCACTTTAAGAGCTTCAATGAATGTTTTTGTGTCTTAGAAAAACAGTATCAAGTTTCTGTGAAGAAGTTGGATTTATTTTCACTGCAGAATTAAAATGTCTGAGTTTTTTGAAAAGTGGAATCTGAGAAGTAACCATTTTGAGATTGTTTCCCTCAGAGAAAAGAAGGGAGTGTGCATAAAATAAGTTTGGTGATGGATAATGTTCAAGTGAGACAATTAGTGCTCAGAAAGGCTTCATGTCCCCATTCTATAGCCTCTTTGAAGATTTTGATTTGTGCAGTTGTTTTTATCCTATTTTTGTTTTGGGTGTGTGTGTCTCTTTGAATTATGTAACACGTGGTTTTCCTGTTGCTGTGAAATCAAGACATTATTTGTTTTACTGTGTGAAATGTTCAAGGGAATAAACGCCAAACAAACTTCAGGTTTCTGAGTTTTTCTTTGTCATACCCCTTCTCCCTCCACTGGTTCCAGGTGAGAGATGCTGTGGGGGATAGAGCTGGGGGAGATTGGAATGAATAAATCTGGCAGGCTCAAATACAAAAGACATTTTGGGGAGCTCTGCAGTATGTGCCATCTGTCACTGCAAAATAGCACTTTTCAGGCTTCTTCTGTATCGTGTATGGGTTGTGGTGTGTTGGTTTTGGGTTCGTTTTTTGATTTTGCTGTTACGTTGTGATTTGCTTAGGAGTGCAGGTCATGTACTGCACAGACAGCATGACGTATTGGTGTAAAAAAACTGTTAAGGATCCCCATATTAAATATTCTGCTGCTGTGGTAAAGATGGCTTTGGATAGATGGCGCTGTCAGCATTGTGGCTTCACTGGCTTGGGTCTATATGGGAGGATGTTTTGTGTGCCTTGCTGCAGGCCAGGGGTTTTCGAGTAAATTTTGAGTAAATACGGAGCCTTGTAGCCAAACCTTTTGTCTTACCTTCTAGCTGGACAGTTAGTTGTCTTCTCTGAGGAGAATGGCACGTGAGGAGATGACCTCCCTTCCTCAAGACCGTTAAGAGGCTATTCTGTAATGTTCTCACCATGACAAACCGATAGAGCTGGATCATAGTCTTGTGCTGCACTTTCCTGTTCTCAAAGATATATTGGATTAGTCTGCATTAGGGACTCATCCTCTGTCTTTTCTCGCTTGCTTCTCATGCTTCCTATGGCACTTCCTATTGGCAACTAAAAGCTTGTAACAGCAGATGACTTTTGAGAGCCTAATTGTGAATGATATGTCTTCTCTTTTGGGTGTCTTTGGCCAGAATAGTTAGGTGTAAGTGGTAGCTCATGCAACTACAATCGCAAACCAATTGTGTTATACTTAAGAGTTCCTTCTTTGGAGGAAATTTATCACTTAATGCCTCAGAAAAATAAAAGGCAATGTCATTACTGTGATCAGTAGTCCTAATTTTGAGGCTAAAATGGGCCTTCAGTTCTAAAAAGTAGCCATTGGTGTTCAGCGCAAACCTCATGTGCTGGTGTGTGAATTAGAAATGTCATTTTGATGCACCACTAGAACAGCCTCCACTGTTCTGTATCAGGAAAGCTGTTAACTTTGCAGCTACATATACGCTCTTCAGAAATCAAATGTTTGCTTCAAGAATTAAAAAAAAAAAAAGGTGAAGGGAGATGCATTTCCTGAATTCATTCCCATGAGAGGTGAAATCAGACTTCCTTGCTGTAGCAGTGTAGAAGACATTGTTTTCAGCTAAAACTTGGAGAAACCAAGCATTTGTGTGATGGGACAGCTCCCAGGCACTCTCTCCTCATCCTCTTCGAAGGCTACAAAGATGCCTCACACATTCTGTGCCTGTGGTTCTTCTGTTGTTTCATGGCTCTGGTGTTCTCTTACTGGTGCCTACAAGAGGAGTTGAGCTGGGTATTCTGCCCCGCTGGATGGCACAGGGGTGCTGCCAGGGAGCTCCTTCCATGGCCCTGACACTCAAAAGTCACTTTTTGCTAAAGGCATCCTAGTTTTGTTCGTGAAACAAAACTGAACCTTTTTCAAGGATCCTTCCCTTCACTGCCACACTTCCTTCGCGCTCCCATTCCAACCCAAAATACTTACCTTAAAATTATTTACTCTAGAGGAAACTTTATTCTGTAGCTAAAGCCTCAAGTAACACAGTAATGTCAAATACTGTTCTTTATAGCCTTTGTTGTGCAGATAAAATGACATGAAAATGAGGAAGAAAAGTAGACAATTTGGTCTGGGCCATGTTCTTGCTGAGTGTAAGTGCTTCTTTGCATGTAGTTCCGTAAAGAGAACCCATTGATTTTTCTGAATTACACTGTCCTGGGATCTTGAATTACACAGATTTGTCCTTCCATTTCATCTGTAATTTCTGAGTGTCTCTAACATTATTTAAGACTTGTTGAACTTGGTAAATAGATTAAATATTATCTTCATCTTACAGAAAATGAGGCATTGTGTATTTTTTTTTGCAGTTAATGTCCTCAAACAGAAATTAGCCACAGAAAATCTTATGTGGCTTCTAACATCCAGCTATTTATCCCAAAACTGAAATTAAAGGACTGAAATGCACTCTATAAGTAGTAATATGTTAAAGACAACTTTTAGAAACAAGGTATCGCAATTACATGTGTAAATCACTTTAAAACTTAGAGGTATTTAGCCATTCATTAATACACAATAACCGGTGGGCTCTGTGGATGTTTTGTTTGCTCAAAAAACAAATGGCTTCCACTGAACATGGACTGAATTACCTTTTACGGGGGTTCAGAAACTTCATTCTGAGATTTGAGCTTTTGAGAATACTAAGTTTTCCACCATACACCCCAAACTAGCTTGCTTCATCAGATATTTTGGTAGCAGTTTTTCCAAGAGATATGTTGGCTCAGACCGTCTCCTTTGGAACATGCATCACTATGGGAATGTAGAAAGCCTGCTGTGTACAAGTTGTTTTAAATTTTAGGTGTAATACTCTTCTTCATCTGGTATGATAGAAAGCAGAGTAACTGTTTCATACAGATCTTTTCCTCTAATGTTCTGAAACAGTGAGGAGAAAGTATAAGGTACTTTTAAAATAATAAAACAAATGAATAAATGGCTGCTCACCTCTACACCAATTAAAACAAGCCCCAGTGATAGTTTTACCACCTGCTTGTGATCAGCAGCACAATATATTAAGGTAGTATAGTTGGTAGTATAGCTTGGAATACAAGGAAGAACAAGGGGAGAAAACCAAACTTGAAAACAAACAAACAAACAAAACAAAACAGACCCACAACAACAACAGAAACCAACCAAACCAAAACCCAGAACGAAATTGAAATAATCTGACCAGAAGGAATAGATACACCAGAGTCAACATCAAACCTATTCTTTTGCTTCTATGAAGTGTATTTATGGAGGAAGGCGAAACAGTGGTTGCTGAGATGATCCTGGCAATGTAGAGTTTAGCTTAGGGTTTCCAAATAACACTGGGCAGATGCTCTTTAAGGATGAGATGGCACTTCTGTGTTCTTTTTAGTTGCTTACATCTTCTCTCAAAAATGTAGTTTAGTCTGACGTTTCTCATGTTTGCTGTCATCCCAGAAGGCTGTGTTTTCTTTTTTAGGAAAATTTCATAACTGTCCTTTCTGCTGTTATAGAAGTTTATCTGATGGCTTGCGGGTAGAACTGTTTAAAAATAGGACTTTTTTTACCCAAGAGATGTTTCGGATACTTTCAGGCTTGGGTAACTCAGTGATTTAAAACATCAGAACTGATGCGTAAGTTGTCTTTAATCAGTAATGTGTATTTTGGAAGCTTTCTTTTAGGAACCGGGGCAGATTTTGAATATACACAGCTATATACCTACACAGAAGAAATTTCTTAGTTTCAGTAAAATTCCCACTAAGACATGAAGCTCTGGATTGCTTTGAATATTCAGTTGCTTTACAAGTTATACAAGAGCATGTGAGATAAATGTAGATGATAGAAAAGTATGCAACAGAATGAGGGAGCAGATGTCAATGCTTTTTGAAGTATATGGAGGTTTTACTTAGGGCAAGTATTCCTCAGCATATTTTCCTGTAACTGCCAGACTCAAATTTCAGCCTGTTCCGTTTGCAGCACTTCATAATCTTGACACAAATGATAGAAATTAAGTAAGGACATAGTTAGTATCTAAACATATTCTGAGATCCAGTGATTATGGAAATCTGTCGTATGTTGCAACACAAGAAACAGTGGTTATTAGCTCAGTAGCTGAAAGGAGATGTCCATTTCAAAGCCATGTTTTGAATCTGAGCACAGTTTGAACGGGAAACTGAAAGCAACTTGATAGTCCACGGTCATTTATTATGTATGATATGTATGATCTTTAATCATCAAAACATCATCCAGTGTCCAAGGTGGAAGTGGAAGTACCAGTTTCTACAGAAAGCAGGCAATATTTGTATTGATAAGTTCCCGTGCTACCTTTAGATGGAAATGTTCTTGGTTCAGTGTTCTGCTGTTTGCACAGTGGGAATCACCTCTCTGATCCCTCCTGGTGAAATGAGAGGTTCTGGAGGGCTGCTGTGTACAAGTGGCAAGAAACAGATGCTGCAATGAACAAACTATATGAAGTCTAATGGAGTAGAGGAGACAGTAGAGGATTTCTGTGTAACAACATTAAAGGGGTTACTCTTTGGATGATAACTGGACAATCACTATTGAATCTTAATTTAGAAGTTACTCAAAACGAAACTTAAAAAAGGGGAAGACTTCATAAGCCAAGGTTGTCGTGATTTTAAAATATAGCGTGGTCTCTCTCACCTTGCTTTTCCTTTTCCTCCCTACCGGTCCCTGAGTGTGCCTCATCCCAGGTGGTCTTTTGAGGTAACATACCTTGAATAGCTTCCAGGGCAGAATTTACACCTGCAAAGTAATGTTATAATCTTTAGCCAGATTATCCTTTAGTTCTCTTCAGCCTTCCCACACTCAGCTTCTTTCAGGACATGGAAACGAGGCCAAGCAACATATGATAGAGCTAATCAAAATACTGGAGAGACCTCAGACAGCTTAGGTGATACCAACAAAATAGAAAATGATGGGTAATATGCTACTGATTTACCAATATTCCCGAGTAATAGGCATATTTTAATTTAAATTGATAATAATTTAATATAAATTTAATATCATTTAATATAAATTGATGTAGGGATTTTACATCTCTAGTACTGGAAACCTGTTTCAGCAGCAGTACAAGCAAAATCTGTACAAATGTTAATATTTTCTGCCAGAAAAGATGCAATAAGGAGAATCAGGCTTAGTGGTGTTCCCTGGGGCTTGGATTAGGTGACCTAATAGCTCCTTTCCCCTGTTCCTTTTCTCCACCCACCAGCTAACAACACTGGACTCTTTCCAGGAGTGAAAAATAGCTATATTCCCAGATTCATCTATACCTCTGCTGCAATGAGACAGCTTTTCTGTATTGTTAAACCGTGTACTGAGCTTTAAACTTTCATTGTGTAATGCTACTACTTCACACATCTGCATATGAAAACCACCATCTATTAATATTTCTCAAGTATAACTTGAAAGCATAAGTTGCAGATTTATTTTGATTTGTTTTCAAGACATAAATATAAATTACAGATAATCTTGAAGCAAAACTGGTTAATTCTATTCATTTCTGGTTGTTTCCACTAAAAATGAGGGAAGGTCGGGTCAATCAAATCGACAGCTGTTTCTAGGCTTTGCCCTACAGATGTTTTAGGGAGCAGTGTTTTTGTCAGTGTCTGTTTTGACAATTCTAAAAGTCTATTTTAACAAAAATAGTGTGAGGGTGGGAGAAAATATTGCAACATCCATAAGCTAAACATGTAAGTTACTAATTGCATCCAGTAGTCAGTCCAATTCACTTTCATAATTACGAAGAAGGAGCTTCCACATTTACTGGCACTATCTGACACATGAGGAACTTAATTCTAGCTGGAGGTTGTGGAATGTGTGAAGGAGGATTTACATCGTCATGTTTGTTTCTGGGGTATCTGTTTAAGAATCCCTTGAATATTTTAGCTGTAAGTAGTTCCTATACACATTATAGTTGGGGCTGGGGAGGGGGGCGGGCTGTCTTGGGAATCTCACTGATTTTTGTTTTGTGTGCTGTGTGCTCTTGAATCAAGTAATACTATAAAACTTCTTGGTCAGCTGGTTCTTAGATAACTCTGCTGCATCAGAGAATATTTAGGCAAAACACCTTTCTGTCTGTACAGCTTCATCTCCCCAGTTTTCTCTTTAGGTCCCTGATTTGCTAGGAAGATTTGCTTGTCTTGACAGTTTGAGAACTGAGCTTTGACATGGTAATAAAGGTGTCAAGTATGTTGGTTGCTCCATGGCAAACCCCTTTTTCTTCTACTAGGCTAGGCAGAGCTGCTGTTCTCCTCTGTCTTCTCCTTAGTTCTATAGATTTTAAATGTCAGTTTAAGGACAGCTCTATTGATCCAAGTCCAACCTGCATAAGACAGCTTGCATACATACAGTTCCTGTGTCAAACTTCAAGAGCTTTGACTCAGTAGAGCGTATCTTCTATAACATTTAGTTACTTTTTATTGTTGTGATTGATAAGTGTGCATTACAAAAGAATTTCAGTAGGGCCATCTTCAGGTTTGAGCTCATTTTAAATCCTGTGCATGGGCAGTCTGGATATCTTGCTTATGAATAGACTGTTTTTCTTAGCATACTGTCCTCTTTGAATTCAGGGCCTTTTTATTTAGTGGAACATGTTATGGGTCAAACTGGAAACAGAGACATCAGAAAGTTCAAGATTTGATAGCTTCTCCATACAGCTCCCTGAGGGTTTGGGAATACCTGAGGATAGTAAGAGAAAAAGTTGAGATGTTCTATCAAAATAACATTGACTATTATGTATTTATGTTTGAAAAATGCATTCTTTTTCCTATTTGAGCAGGTATTGTTTTATCCCCTTTGTCTTTGAGGATGTGCTTATCAAAATTCAGGGGATCTTGTCAGGATCTGTGCAGTTCTGCAGTAGGTGATGTGAGGCTGTGTGAAGAAGCAGTGACAAGAATTCACCAGACCTGCTGGCCTCTTTCCAGTGGTTTCCTGGAGATATTTCTTAAAAGAGAAGATAAATTTTTAAGAGTGGATGCCCTAGATTTAAAACTTTAAACCTTTTCCTAACCCTTAAAAAAGAATCTGTTCCATTTAACATGCTTCTGCAGGTCATTTTAGAGTTGCCATCTACATGTTTTATATATCTTACTGTGAAGTTGTTAACAGTGGCTTGATACTAAATTTGGAGAGGATTAAGGATAGGAATTCTGGCTATGTCTCTCAGAAGAAATCACTTGCAATTATTTAAATGGAATGTCTTAATTGACTTACTGCTTCAATATGTGCAGCATCCAAGAGCGGGCCTTGGTATTAAGATTTCTTTTTTTTTTTTTTATACATTCTGTGCTGAGCACAGTGAGCATCTCATATGAGGTGTCATTGCTCAACCTGCTCACGTAAACCATGTAATCATTACACTTAAAATCCGACATATCTTAGTCCCTTTCTTACTTCAAAGTGTTACATCGTGACTTAAAGGGTCGAAGTTGGGCATTCTGGATCCTGCTGGTTCTGGCGCTACCAGTAGTCTGTTGTGAGACTGCCTTGCTGGTATTTAGTCTCTGTGTCTGGACTTGCGCAATGCCTCTGCACTGCTTACCTACTTCCAAAATAGGTTTGTTTGAATATGCTAATTCTTGTAAAACGTTTTGAGGCCCTTAGATGAGAAGTAGAGTTGGAATACAAAGAGGCTGTTAATGGAATTGAAATGGGTGAGGGTGAAACTTCTGGGAAAAAAACTGAAACTCCATCTGACGTTAACACAGATGAAAAATGAAAAGCCTAAAAATGCTGCTGGATCTCGTTTAGTGCCTTCTCTATGCCTCAGCGATAATATTTGCTGAACTGCAAGCACACTTCAGAAACCTTAACCCAAAATTTCCTAGAAATTAATGGCGACAGAATCTGAGGACTTTTGGCATTTCTGACTCAGACCTGGCTGCATCTCTTTTGAACTCCTACAGAAAAGTTCCCATCTTCCATCTCTGTTATTTGTCATATGCAATATGCTGCTGTTTCTATTGGACTTGTTTTATCTGACGTAGTTGTGTTCTCAAACAATTGTATGGAGGTAGGAGCAATTGAAAAGTTTGGAAGAGACAAATGAAAACCAACAGGTACAGCGTTTCACATTATCCTAAAAGCACAAGATCTGAGAAAGTGAGAATGAAGATTTTCCTGAGAAATGTATTAATTCCTTCACCCTTTTGCACGTGTTTCACAGCAGAATCCTCTATTTTTATTTCTGTATCTCCCCAAGGCCACAGCTGAGTCTGTGCAAAATACTGGACCCACACTTCACAAGAGATGACATTTAACTTAGAGAGATTGCATTCTTAACAGATTGGACTAAGAAAAGGAAGTCTGGAGGTACTGCATGGTTGATGAAAAATAAATTCTAGTAAGATAAGCAGGTAGTTTCCCTTTGGGAAGAATTCATTATTCTCCAGTTCGTAGTTTTCTCCTGCATCTTCAGCAAGTGTTACATCAGGGAGTGACCTTGGCAAGATTTTGTCTAGCTCATGAGAATAATCTGTAGGTTTTACAGAGCAAGGTAGTACTAGGTGAAAATCGAGATGGGATCCTCTTTCAAAAGGAGCTTCTCAAGCCTTCCAGTAATCGCCAACGTTGCTGGAAAAGGACACATTCATGCAGACAAGGAGCGGTTTGGTGTAGGAATGTTACCTCTGATCATACGATTTTCTTTACAGGAGGCAGGCTGTGTCAAGGCTGAGGTAAATAAAGGACTCTGGCAGCTTTCATCTAACAGCTAAGCAGCCTGTCCTGGTAGGAAAAACAGTTCCCTTTGGATGACCTGTGGAACATTCATGGCCCACTGACTCTTCCAAAGTAAAGAATCAGATTTTAAAATGTGTCTTATTTTGGATGTTGCTCATGGATTTTTAACTGATGAGTCGATTGCATGAGAAGCTGCTCTTGGTTTTCAGGTAGCTCCCCTCTCTGCCTAACAACATAGATTTTTTTTTTCCTCGCACATGTCCCTTTTCTCTCAGTTGTGAGTGGTCACAGACTTTTGGCTCTTTGGGCCTGTGTGCGCTGACAAGGTGAAATGTCAGCTGATGGTTAATGGGTGTACTCTGCAGCTGTTATCTCTCACCCACAAGCTACAAAACAGTCTGCGGAATACAACGTAATGATTTGAGGGAAGCACCTTTCCCCTCCAGAGGAACATTAGAGAATAAGCTTTATCCCCTAGTAGAACTGTGTTGGAATAGACCTTGCCCATGCATGTAGCACCATATATATATACACACACACACATATACATATATATATATATATGTATGGAGGAAAAGCGGGTAGCAAAGCTTCAGATTTCCTTATCTCTATTTATAGTTTCTTATTATAACTTCAGATTGGTGTGAACTTTATAACGTAACGTGAGCAAACTGTATCATTATCTTAACATGTGAATGATACCTTTATCTCACACTTTGATGCATTAAGTCTGTTTGTGAACTGTAATGCTTTTCCTTCTGCTAGTTGATGACATTTTTAGTGCAGAAAGTTGGCTCTCCGTAGCATTTCTCCTGTTTCACATTTGGTAACAAATTTGCCAATGGCTTTGCAGCTAGCCAGAATAAGTTTTCATGGAACATTTTATAAACAAAACCAATAGACCAAATGGTCTATATAGGCCAAACTCCTAGAAAACTGTTGCTGAAGCTGGTAATCAGTTAAGTTTCTGTATCATGTTGTCCAATGTAGAGCTGTTTTCTTTGCAGAAGTGGAGGGGTGTGACCAATCCTGCATCTCAAGTATATGGATTATAAATTAATTATAGAAGGCACTGAGAATGTCCTTCCTACTCCTTTGAGATTTTGAGGCACGGAGTGTTTGTCAAGCACGCAGGACATCTTGGCGTGACCACAGCCTTTTGCATTAACATTTATGTAGATTTTCCATCTTTTCAGTTTTTTTAATGCAGTTGCATTGAGCCACTTACTCCCACTTATAGTTTGTCCTGTGACAGAATTGGTTTGATTATCTATGTACCAGTTAGACTGGGTCTTCATTATGAGAAGGGTGATGATGATTTGTATTTCAAATAACGTACCTGAAAGATCATAAACGTTCACTCAATGCATATAAAGTGATGTCAGCTTGATTTTCAGTCCTCTTTTACCTTAGAGTGATTGCTGCCAGCCTTTCTCCCCACTAAAACAACCGTGGGTTTTGTTGTTGTTGTTGTCGTCATCCTTTTTTTTCTGCTTGTGGAATTTGCAGTTATATCAGGGTGTGCATCAGAAGAGACCAAGTTAAAAACAGCTTGGGAAAAGGTATTTCCGTTGAAGTAGCTGAGCTGATGAGCCCATTGTGTATAACGAGTTCCAAGTGGAAAAACTCTTGTTTTATGATGATTCAGTATATTCCCTCTTTGTTTTCCCTCACCTTGGTGTTCTTGCGTTACCCAGAGTCCTTTGGTTTTTCACTGTCAGCCAGAAGTGGTGGAACAATATCACAGGTCAGTTCCCCTGTTACTGTGAACTCAGGGTTGGGGAATGTGGCACGGATTACAAAAATAGATTTGGCTGAGGTGGTATCACTGTCTAAAGAGAATGAAATGAAATGTGAATCCCAGCTGAAAAGGCAGTCCAGTTCCATTAAACTTTGAAAATACTAACACAACATAAGGCTTAGCAGTAGGAAATGGGAGAGACCATAGTATCCCTGGAAATGCAAAGTAATGTTCTCACCTGCCACCCGTGCAAGCTTCTGTGGGTTATACTGTAAAGAAGCCCTGTAGTTACAGCCTGTAGTGCAGCACTTGCCCACATCATAGAAGGGCTCAATAATACTAAACAAGAGAGGAAAACACTTCTGGCAGTTGTCTTGGTGAGATTTTATCTTTCTGAGAGGAGCTGGGAATAAATGGCACTAATTATGGCAAGGCTAAGTAGTTTTGTCTGAAAGACTAGAATGGTTCTGAGTGAGTAATTGCTCTCAAAAAAAGAAAAAAAACCAAGCTGTTAGGAATAAACTGAGAAACTACAAAGGATGGAGAAAGCAAAAAAAAACTGTCTTGGAGGTCAAAGGGTGTGAGGATAAAATAAGCCTTGCCAAAGCTCATGCTGGGTTAGACTTTGCAAACGAAAGGAAAGCAAACAGCTGTAGTCTGTAAGCATGTAAATAAAAGCAAAATAAGGAAAGCAGAAGTGGGTCCACAGTGAAGATGAAGCTGACATAAAATGCAATTTTAGGTGCAGTCAGGCGATCAAATGAATACTTGGCCTCTGGTTTCAGTTGGGACAATGACATTGGACGTGGGAGCAAGAGATGTCAGTGTGTAGCGAGATTTGGAAATGGAAACTAATCCAATGAAGCTAGAAGCAGAATTTAAATACTTCTATACTGTAATGAGTGGAAATAAAATGGCACCAAACAGTCTGTCTCAGAAGAGTAGAAGAATTGTACAACGAAATTGTGAGCTTTGTGGTGATGGTCTGTGATTAAATCACACTGTTCTCATGGACCTTGAGTATCTAATTTAGGGTAATACTGTGTGACCGCTGGGTGACAGAATTTATGACATGCATATAAAAAAATTAAAAGAAAAAGAAAAAAGATGTGATGTAAGCAAGTATATACCTGTTAATCTAAACAGTAGATAAAACATCTTATTTCAAGGAATAACTAAAGACTGCTAGTTCTGCAAGTGAAGTCCTTTGATGTTATGAAGGTAAGTGGTATTAAAAGTGACACGTATTCACTGAAGATTATGCAGACTATCTTGACAGCTTTTATCGGCGAAGTAACTGATTTCCCCCGTAAGGGAAAGTACTGCATCTGAACTGTTTGGACTTCAGTAAAGCACCTGAAGGCTGCCACATGGGAATAACTAGTTACATTGGATAAAGTACATGAATTGTCCAATAGCTAAGAAGTGGACTTAAATGAGATATTAGAGGCTTTACTGAAAAAGAAAACTATGGGGTTGAGTGTCACCTAAAGACTGTGGATTTTCACAAGAATGAGCTGGGGACTGATCTTTGAAATACTTTCACAAAGGTTACTGGCAAAAAGAGGAAAAAATCTGCTAATTAAATTCATTGCTGAGGCAACATTTCAAATCCTCATCAATGCAGAGGAGGATAGGCATGTCATACTCTAAGCGGACTGTAATATTAAAAATAGAAATGTAATAGTAGAAAGCACCAGGTCATGCACTAAGAAAGTGTTGAGAATTTTGGCTACCAGCAAGGTGCTTATCAGTTGAAAGCAGAGAAGGAGAAAGATCTGAGTATCAGTCAATAAATAAAAGCCACCAGTATTATGTGGCGTATAAATAGGCGAGTGTGTTCTCAGCATGTATCAGATGAGAGATTTTTGGCAAGGTTGAATGTTACACTGATAAGGCCTCATCTGGAAAACTGTGTTCAATTCTAATCACGCAGGTTCTGGAAAGATTAATCCAAAACAAAACAGGTGCAGAGACCTAGGGGAGGATCAGCACACTGAAGAGCTTATCTCCTGAGATGCAGGTTGGCTTGTTTAGCAAAGCAAAACAGAAGCTAGGAAGGATTGGGCTCTGTAAACAATAAGCTGGTTAAGGGTAAATAGTGGCATGTAATTTAAGATAAAATACTAGAATTTTAAAAAGAGATACATGAATGCAGGTTAGAATTTAATTCCTTGAGTGCCACAGTGAATGAAGCCCCTTCATACTTTTCTCCAACTGCCTGCTTCATATGTCCTTGCAATTTTCTGGGATTTGTGGTATTTGGGCTTTCAAACATCTCACCTAGATTTTTCTCTGTGGTTCACTTAATCACAAATGCTGATTGAAAAACAAATGAATTCAAGTCTAAAAAAAAAACGTGAAAACTCACTCCAAGTGGGTCTTTTTCATTCCCTCCCATATTCGTCTTTAAGTAGTAATAATAGTTTCTTGCTTCCTAACTCTGTAGACCTACCTGGACTGGTAACAATTTTAACAAGCAGCAGGACTGCCCCATAGCTTTCCTGATATGTGTCATATCCAACCTGTGACCAGGCCTTCCCCAGTACTTGCTACATGGACTTCATTGCAGCTCTGGTTTTTGCAGCTAAAATATCCCTATCTCCTCTCTTAACTAGGGCATTTAACGTTCTTTTTAGCATCTATTAGCCAAAACCACTAAGATTCCCTCTTGCAGTCTGGCTCCCCAGCAGGTTCTGCCAATAGTGGTGAACAGGATAATGACATAAGGTATTCTCTCGCTTTATTTACCTCCCTCTGCCTCGTGCCCTTTTTTTTCCCAATTGCTCGATTTCCTTAAAAAACCCCACAGTTCTGACTGTCACATTTATTTTTATTCACTGGCTTATTCTTTAGGTTCCAACGTAAATGGGCTGGAAGAGCCCAGCCTTGCCAAGCGGCTGCGTGGGACACCGGAGCGGATTGAGTTGGAGAATTACCGACTGTCCCTGCAGCGGGAAGAAGAGCTGGAAGAGGTTCCCGAAGAGACGCTAGCGGAGCATAACCTGAGCAGTGTGTTGGACAAAGGAACAGAAGAGGATGTGCCCAGCAGGTTAGCGCACACTGTCCATAAGCTTTTTTTATGCCCATCCCAACAGACTTTTGCCTGCTTTTCCCTTTGCCTTTTTTAACATATTATTTACCAGGTTGCCCTTGTGGACAATGTTCTGCATATGTGCACAGGTATTTTATTTTGTAGTTTCTGTTCTTCTAAATAGCTTATTACCATCCTTAGAAGACACCTATAGTACCCTTATACCAAGAAATTCAGGCTTAAGTTGGAAGAGATTTTTAAATACTTCTTTTAAATTATATCAAAACCAAATGAGTCTTCTGAGCAAACTGAACATGGATTCAATTGGGAGAGGATTCCAATGTTAACTTCTTTTCTGTATGTTTTGTATTACAAACACTTTTGCTTTAAAGATTCAAGCTTGACACCCATGTAATTCTGACAGAATGCTGATGCAATACCTGAGAGCTATTAGTTTGAAGCAATAGTTATGGCTGTTGAGAACATGCTGTACCTTAAGAAATTTCCCTGTATCCACTAAATTATGTATAAGCGCACCAGGATCCAAATATATGCAGGTAGAGGTACTGGAAATAGTTGTTGCAAGAACTGAGAGAAAATAATCAAGAATGCTTGTGAACTTCATAGTCAATTACACACTTTTTGCAGATTCTCAATATCCTAATATGGTTTCTAATAATATACATTTGTTTGTAGCTATAACAATCGTTACCTTTTCAGCTTTTGGTTGGTCCAATAGCCTTCTTGAAATAAACTCAGAAAATGCTGTTACGGCTTTCCTGAAACCTAGATCCTACAAGCATATTCTGTGTATATGTTACCTACAGGTATAGGGCTGTATGAGAAATTCCTTACTGCATTTATACATGTGAAATTGAATTGGACTGATGTGATGAAGAATGCAGGAATTAAAATGTTCATTAAAACATTTACAGGATTAATGTTGTATAGAATATGTCATTTATTTATCTGATAATTTTGAAGCTGCAACGACTGGAAAGGAGTAGCTTTAGTGCATCGCAGTTGCTAATAACTTTTACAGCTGTTTTCTTTGAAACCTAAATAATACTTTTTGATTAATTTCTTAACACACTAATTTCTTTAGAAGATACTATTTTGACATTTTACATAATTGAGATCTTATCTAGTGCTCTAGTTGAATAATCATGGGACTGTTTGTGGGAGATGCAAACTCTGCTTGCTTTACTCATCCTTCCTTTAGCTCCCTGCTCAGGCCTGAGAATGATATCAACTGTGACAATATAGGCATTAATGATTAATGAGGGATTTTTAGCTCTTTATGTTTCTAGCTCTAAACCAAAATTTGCTCGTGTGCAGCATTATTATTGTTGGTCTTGATTTCAGTAAATCAGAACACAGTAGGCCTTCTCAGTAAATGGCAGAAGATTCCAAAGAAGGAGAAGAGTTAGTTAAAAAAAAAAAGTGGAGTTTTGGCATTTTGTCATGAAGCCTGTTGATCTTTTCCAAGAGGTGTTTAGTGAGATTGTGGGACTGATGACAGTCCATTATTAGGTTAGTGAGTTTGATTTCCACTCATAGGGTGCTCCATTGAGCTCCCTTTGTCATACACACTTCCCTTAACCTGAATCAAACTGGGTATTGCTGTCTATAATAGACTGCATTGTATAATTTTGCATGTGAAAAGCAGTGTTTAGAGGGCAACTCACACCCTGTGATAGAGGGGAAGGAGAAAATACGTAAAATTCCCTGTCGATTTGACCTGGAAAAATTTCTGTCTCAAATCCAAATATGGCAAGCAATTTACTCAGAGCATTGATAAGACTGTACAGGCTAAACTTCAGAGAGAGAATTTGCTGTTGAGCTACTGAGTATCCTCTGTTGGGGTCTACCCACTCCATGACATGTCACAGAAAGCCTGGGGTGGGGGGAAAGTAAAAAGGAAAAAATCTGACCACTTTTTCAGCAACAAAAGAAAAAAGTTTGACTTTTGTAACAAGCCGAGCAAAGCCCTGATTTGATCATCTTCACTGTCTTGGTGAAGTGCCGCAGGGTTAGGAGCAGGTGGAGATGGGGAACTTTTTGTTCCTGTGTCATACAAAGAGATGGATTCGGCTTCAAGGTTCATTAAGGTGTTATCTCTAAATCAAGCAGAGACCACACATTTTGGTGCACAGCTTCCCATCACATGCACACTTAGGAGCGTGCACACTGGTGAAAATGTACAGAAAGCAGTTTTCAGTGTATATTTATTTCAAAGGAGAGTTAATCTTGTTTAAACTTCAAAATGAAAAAAAAAAAAAAAATCATTTAAGCTACCAAACCCTGACTACACAGCTTTTGAGGGGCAGAAAACTGTTTAGATGCCTTATTTATCCCCTTTAACATGCAGTAACTCCCAGTATGTCATCTACAGTTTTGGTATAATACCATGTGGCCTTTCAAAGGAGTGTCAAAGGCAGCTTGTGCTGGATGGGTGTGTATGGCAAGGGAAGAGCTTCATTTCCAGTTTAGGTTTTGGTTCCTCTACTCAGCACTAAATCTGTGTAGGTGCATTTTTTTAAATGAGATATTCAACTGCTAATACAAATTCTATAAAGCAACCTGCTTTGATTTCTGCTTTATAGGAAAAAAAAAAAGAAAAAGGTTGTATCTGTTGAATTAATTCCTGTGGCTCAGAGTTGCCATGCTGAAAGGAATGGCCACTATACCAGCCTATCTCACCGCTATCTTTCAGCTTCTCATTTCTCTGTATTCAAAGGTCAAACAAAAACCAAGTTATAAATAAAAGCCAAAGAAGGTAAAGTGAGCTATGTGGTAAAGAATTTATGTCGTCAATATTACATGAGGTAAGCAAGCTGGTTGAAGAGCAGCAGCTCTTCCCATTCAGCCGTCATGGCAACAGTTTGAGCAGCAGTAAACCTTATTGACAGCACGCAAAAACCCCAGCATGCAGCACCTGTCAGGTTTGTTTCCATATCAAAGGGTGGGGAAGTTAATCAGGGAGGTGGGGAACGTCACTTTTTATGTCTGTGACAGTATCTGCCTAAAGCCTTTGGAAAATGCTTTGGTCTCTTGGAATGTGCACTGAGTCCATGGCATGCAACAGTGTATTCAGTATTTAGTATGTGAAAACCAGGCAACCTCTTAAAAATAAGTATTTGGTTTATGCTGTGAAAAAGTGGGTTCTAATTGGAGCAAAATAATGTGTTATATATATACAGAACTATGGCGGGAATATAAGAACTTATGGACAGAAGTGTGTTACAATCAGTGCATGGAAAAAGTGGTGTTTTCTTTGTTAAGTTTGCCATCAAAAATAGACTCTCAGACAGGTAGATGAATAAAATTATCTAAATATGATATCTTCATGTAGTGTTAGACTAATTTGAAGTTCTGTGCCTGCATATGTTTATCAGTGTAAGACAAAGTGCAGTGTAAGACAAAGGTGCTGCCATGAATCATTCTTTGGAAAAGTGTCAGATTGCCACACAGTGAGTGCTCATGTAACAGAATCTGTGTATGGGAAACAGGATTGCAACTGTACAAGCTATATTTTATAGAACTACACGAAATTTTAACTTAATTATTTTCAACTTGTCAGTTTTCACTCTCATTGTCTATATGGAATGGCTTCTGCCAAAGGCTGTTAAGTACAGCAACAGCTGTCACAAGGAAGCAGCAGAAGTAGAACACTGTTCTCAGATGATCCACCCAAACTTTCGCCATTCACAAACAGTTTGCTCCTTTAATCCAGATGAATTTGGGCCTTTTCAGATTGATATGCGAAGCATCCAACTAATGCAGTTCTTTTCTGACAATGGTCTGTTAAGGAAGAGCAAAGGCATATGACCTTTTCACGTTGCAGATATGCTCCCTGTATGTGCTTTAGTTCACATTCTCTTTTTCCAGTAACAAATGGAACCATCTTTTTCTCCCCAGTACATCTAGGTAGTCCAGCATGTAAGAGCGAGCTAGATCAAATGTCGTCATACAGGCATTTACATTTCTTGCCCCTACTGATTATAGTGAGCAACTTTTAGAATTCAGATGAGATGTCAACTAAAAAGCACTAATGATTTACTGTTTTGCATGTTTTAGACTTTGCTGTGAGAATAATAAGCTTATTGTTGTAATTATCTTTGCACTGTTTCCTACAGTTTCTTACCACTATGTACTTAATTGAATACATATTATAGTTCTGTCTGTGATGTAGAAAAGTGACGATTTTTTTTCTCCAGCTCTCCTTACCTCACATTGTGTATCGTTTAGCTTGATAATTTTGCTGTTTGTTCTTTCTACTCGAAAAGCCTTCTGTGGTTCACTCCAGCAAGTGCCAAAAACATCTTAGTTATCCAAAATGCTAGCAGTAGCTGCCATTATGGAGAGATGTGACCTTCTACATTATGACACTGCTAAGCACTCTTGCATCAGTTTATCCAAAGCAATGTGATATGAGGAAAGTAGTTTCTTTCTGCAGTATTCCAGAATGGTCACGAAGTGTAACAATTAATGCTGCACAAATATTTGGACTTGGCTTCACAGGCACTGCTGCTTCACCTTCTTTAAAAGAAGCAGGGCAAGGACCATACTACAGCCCACACATGATGCTGAGGCTAAAATGCCTATGAAACACTGAAAGCAGAAAATTCGTATTATGTTTTCCATCGTAAGTTTGGGGCTTGAATGTGGAATGTGTTGAAACAACCTGTCAGTGATCTAAGACTGATCTAGGAAACATTAACTGCTTGTTTCTTTATCTTTCTTCTAAACCCTTACAGTAGTTCAGAGTCTGAGATGGAAGAGGAAGATGAGGAGGAGGAAGATGAACTACTGCTGCCTCAGCAACCCCCTTCAGACCTGGGTGGTGTGCCATGGAAAGAGGCTGTGCGTATCCATGCCCTTCTGAAGGGAAAGAGTGAAGAAGAGATTGAGGCTGAGGAAAATCATGAGATTGAGTACAAAGAAGATGAGGAGGAGGAGGAGGAAGATGAAGATGAAGAGGAGGAAGACGAGGAGTCAAGTGAAGGTTAGATTGATTTGTTCTTACTTTCAGCTAGACAGCAGGGAAAACTGAGTTGAGTATTTGCTATGCAGAATGAGAAATATTTGCCTTAAAAAACTTTCCTTCTTCTTTCACTGCTTTATTGCTTTGATTTTCGAGGGGATTGCTGTCAAGGAAAGCTTTAGGCGATCATTCTGGATGCAGATCTTTGCCCACGGGGCAGTTAGAGCACTAGTACCAGCACAATATGCTTCCCATACACCATGCCAACATGTGCAATTCACAGCTTTGTGACACTGTATTGTTTTATTGTTGTTTTTTACTATTATTGGGAGTTGGATTTGAATGTGCCCTTTGTTCTTTGGCAGCAAGAACTGGAAGCATTGTGGGGGCAGTGTTTTCAGTTTTTCAGAGTGCCTTGCTCAGGGGTAATGCCCTGTAACTGTCATCAGGGCATCCCAGGAGAAGCTACTTATAGCTCTCCTTAGTTAAAAGACGTCTTCAGAAATCAAGGAGTTCAGATGGTTTCCATTTTAGCTCTGAGGGATTTCTGTGGAAAATCTTAGGGAAAGACTCCTTCCCCTGTGTTTGTCTCAGTCATCAAAATGCAAAGTTTGTGCTGAGAATAGACATGTTTCCAGTGTTTCACCACCATGCCAAATTTCTCGCTGATGTTGTCTTTGTACTCACATTTCCTTTTTGTGAAGACTAGCAGACTCCAAAGAGCTTCTTCTTAAAGGTCTTTGGCCACCTAGTGCAAGCAGAGGTCCAGGTTTTTGAGCGCTAGTGGCAGATTTGTTGATGAACTCAGCAGGCTGCTTGGCTACTTTTTCAGCATAGGAACTATATCCATAACTGAAGTCTGTGGAAGTCAAGACTGCTTTTTAAGTACGGTAACATGCATGTTGTGTGTTCAGTCTGCTAAACCATGGTGTTCTCAGATGGACTTTGTTTCTTTCGAGCAGTTTTCCTGTCATACACTTTGAATACAGCAGGAGTAGGGTAGTCGCTGGATTTCCAGACAGTCTCTCTTTCTGATCCTGTCCTTTCTCTCTCTCTCTCTCTTTTTCTGTCTCTCCATCGCTTGTGTGTGTAAACGCGTGTCTGGTGTTATATATGGATGTGTGGTTCCCTCTGCTGTAGAGGGAGAGTATTGCCCTTGGGAGAAAGAGCTGCAGCAAGGCCTCTGGCTTCAACATCTCTCAAATGAAGAGGACACGGGTACATTTAAAGGTACCCGTATACCATCTCCACTTCCATTTCCCCGAAGGAGGGGGGAATGTTTTAAAGAGCAGGTCCCACATGAGAAGTTTCTGAGTTGTACTTAATTGCTTTACCAGCTCCCTAAAAACTAATTTGATAGGTTTTGTTGTCTTCATCTCCCTGTCCAAATGCCATAGGTCAGGTCTGACATGGCCACTGGTTTTAGGCAAAAGATAAAGCTGTCAGGTAGCTCAGGATATCTAGAAAGCCTGAGCAGTTTGCTATTGTAATGTGAATGGGCAGTGACCCCTGCATATTTAGAAGTTTCAGATTTGTTCTATACACACAGTCTAATTGTACCTGTGCCATATGTCAGCCACATGGGATACATCAGAAGTCCTGCCTTTAGATGGCCTGTGTCAGCAAACTTGCATTTTTTTGTTGTTGTCCTTTGTGTGTGTCTGTGGGGAGAGTCTATGGGGGAAGCTAATCAAGCTGTGGCAATCCCTCACGATTTTTCAAACAGTCATATGATGGGAATAAAATTAATCTGACATTCCAGTCTAACTGGTTGTGTTATGTTACATGGTGCATTCTCTTGCAGTTTATTTCTGATGGTTGCTTTTTTTTTGAAGCACTTGGTCCTAATAGTTTGTTAATCCCTTATTTCCTCAATGTGGTTCATTAGAGCCAGAACACATAAAAGGAAAATCCAAGTGCCTTCCTGCAGGTAAGAGGGCATATGCAGTTGTCAAACTGCATATTTTGCAGCTTATGGTTGTAACAACTGTAGTTTGGCTTCTGACTTTTTTTTTTTTTTATTTATTTAAAAAAAAAAAAAAAAAGGAAGAACAGTTATATTCTTCTCCAATTTAACTTCTCTGATGGAAAGAATGAGAAGTATTATTAATACGGCTGAAGAGCATAACTGAAGAAATTCCCCCATTACAGTTGCAGTGTGCTTTAGACCTGGCTCCTAAGGAGTTGATTTGTGGGTGGCTTGTCATTCTGTTAAACATTGAGACTGCCCACTCCTTATAAAGTGCTGGTAGGTGCATCTGGAGGAGGGCTACCTTTCCAAATGTAAGGGCAATTAATGTTGTCACGGTTTCTCTTATCTCTTTCCCCGTATGGGCCACCAATTAAATAAGCATCCAGCTTCCTGCAAAGCTTAGCAGGCAGCTTTGAGGGAAGGCTGCACCAGGAGTCCTTTGAAATTCTCAAGCATTTAGGCCTCGAGGAAACTTTAGTTTTGCCTGTTAGCCAAGTAACAGTCCTACATGGCTGGCTGTGCTGTGGTTTATTTACTGGAAAAGGTGAGAAGGACGCATGTCCTGTGCAAAACAGGCTGAGGCCTCTCTCTAGAGACTCATGGAGTAACTGAAGATGTGTATGTTACACTGGTCTAAATCCCAGAGAAATCCATTTTAAAACATGCAGATCACGTGGGACCTGCTCTTTCCGAGCCTTGCTGAGTGACTATATACTTCTCAGCCATTGCTGGCAAACCTAAACCTTTTAACACAAAATTTTGCGTGGCAATGCAAATGCTAACTCTACTTATCTTGGGGCCTGCATGTGAGTGCTTTGGTGCGGAGTGAGAAAAGCCTGGGTTCCTGTCCTTGCAGGTTGTCCAGTAGCTCTGGTAGACCATGCAGTTGTGCCAACTGGTAGGAAAGCTCTCTGATGAAGCCACAGAGGCATAAAACTGCTAAATACTTGACTAAATTGTGAATCCCACTCTGCATTTGAGTTTGTGCTTCTGAACCCTTTTCTCCTTTAACAACCAGATTCTGTCCTTCCTGCAGTTCCTTCTGCCTGTTTCTTCTGCAGTTTTAATGCCAAATGTCACACACAAGTCATTCCTGAAGCAGAAGTCCCAAACGTTTTGTCATGTCTGGGGAAAACATGGCTGGAGAGAGGAACTTCATTAAAATGAGACAGCAGGAAGTAATGATTGCAACCTCTAGATGCTGCTAATGTTTCTTCTTTCCTTCAAACACTAGTTCACCATACGAAAATCTAATTGCTTTTGAGGTGCTAAACTGCTGAAACAGTGTTTTACCCTACTCAGTGGTAATCCAGCTATTGTGAAAATTGGCTTCCTACTTTATAAAGTAAGTGGGCGTTTTACTTTTCAGGATGTGTCTCATTTGCTTTTGAAGACTGCTCCTGCAGTCACTGAACGCCTGTCCCACATAGAATGAGTTATTTTATTATGGGTAAATAAAACCTGAGCTATTCTCCCATAGCAAATAGCAATAAAGACAGGGTCTGTGAATATAATACTCATCTCAGGGTGGATGCTCACAAAGTGGGTATTCTGCAGCAGTTAAGCATGTTGCTTATTGGTTGCTTTAATGCCTGTTGGTCCCTTTGACACTCAATGAATAGCTCAGCTTTGTGTAGGCAGGTAGTTGAGAAGTAATGCTGTTTCTTTTAAACAAATTCATTTGTGTGACAGGAAGTCCCTTCTGGGAAGGTGGGGGGGCTGTTAAGTCATAATGAAAAAGCTGCTATTCTTCAGAAAAAAATTCTGCCCTTCGAAGAAGTCAGTACAAAAGAGCAAGAGCAAACAAATTAGTGGTTTAAGTGCTGAAGTAAGTGTGCGCCCATGTGTGCATACACACATATATACACACAATACTCTGAGATCCATCATGTAGTTTAATCCACAAAGAAATATGCACCCAGCATAGAAGGGAGTGCTTAACCCACTAGTAGGGAATGAAAGACTTTGTTTTGGTGCATCAAACTACAATGCAGATTGTCCCTTGCCTTTAAGAGCAAGATGTCTTTGGCAATAATCATAACAAATAGGCTGAAGGAACTGGAAATTTCTGCGAAATTGTTATTTACATACCACATACAGTTGGACACCCAGAGAATGTCTTTCTTTTCAGCGAAGCTGCTTGCAATAGAGATAATCTACAGTGATGTTTTAATAGTGTATCTCTGCCTTTGGAATGGCATTACTCAGCTTTGATGGGAAGTATGAGGGAGAGCTGTATTGGTGTATGCGTGCACAGACAATGCTGAGCTTTTTCTGTCTGTCTTGCAAACTGATCTCAGCCAGTAATATTTTCTTTTCTTCTTTTCTTATTTCCTTTCCTATGATGTGTTACCTTTCCTTTCCGCTGTTCTCCCCTCTCTTCCTCCCTGTCCTTCGTACCACCCTACCTACAACCTGGTGCACCATGCCCTCCTCCTGCTAGCTGGAAACCTTAGACTGCAGCAGATTGTAAATCCGGTTGATCCTCTGGAGATCCTGGCAGATGTGCACTGGACACACATCCGTGAAAAAGAGGAGGAGGAAAAAATGGCCCCAACCTCAAAGTCCTCCACCTCCAGAGGTAATCTCCCCCCAGCCCCACAGCATCAATTCTTAGGTCACAGATGCAGCTGTTTAACTCTGTTGTGTCTGCACCTTCAAGAGAAGTGTACTTCACCAGGGGCAGCAGTGGTTGAAAGGAACTGCTTTCAAATTACACCAAAATTACACTTGGTTAAACATGTTACTTTTCAGGTCCGTGTCTACTCAAAACGACTGCTTTCTCAGCTCTGTGGTGGTCTGACTTCTTCTGACCCATTTGTCTGCTTGCTTTGACTGTACAGGATCTTTCCAGACTGCACACATGATTTGATGGTGCTGGAAATCGGCCCTCAGTAACTGACTTTAGGGACAGTAATGGAAGCTGTCTCGTGTTTTTCTCAGAGTGAGGACTACACCTCTTTAAGGAAAGTGGAAGGGCTACGTTCTGTAGCTACTACAGCAAAGCCAACAGGGTTGGCATCTGTGTTATTTCTCAGCTGCTGTGTAACTGCATCTGCTATTAGCAGGGAATAATGGAGTTACAAGGGCTTGTAAATCTGATCAGTGGTGGGTTTGACCCCCTGTATTTAAGATTTGACAGCGTATCTGATATTTTTTGAAGTGAGATATATTTTTGAGTTACCAGTTACTTAAAGGAAAACTGGAGGGGGGGAATGGCAGAAAATTAACTCTCTTGTAAACGCCTTTCAGCAGTCCCTGCTGACCTTATGCTAAACTATACTACAGTGTGTTTTAAGGTAAGTATGTCATAGGCACTTTACCTTTGCAGAAGCCTAGGCTTAATAAAAGCTAACCATGCAGTTGATACGTGGTGGTCTTCTCTTGAAGGCTGTGACCATTGTGGCAGCATTGTAGCGGGAGTAAGTATGCAGTAGGAAGGGGTGTCTTTTACAGGAAATGTCAGATTAAGTTAATGACTGATCTGTATTTAAAAAGCCTAGGGCTTTACTTCACATTGCCTGATCATGTTCCATTCCAGATAATTATCTTTTCCTCGGAGTTCTGGAGGTTTGTTTTCATTTTTTTTTTCCTAAATCCTGGTCCAGCATGATACACAGTTCCAGATCAGTTTTGCTACACTTACAATTATGGTTTGTAGAATGCACTGGGATTTTCTGTTGTGAAATCTGCTCTCTGCATGTAAGAGAAGGGTATTTCCATCCCACTGCAACTACAGAAATAGGCTGTGTTCAACTGTCTGTAACATTCAGTGTTGCTAGACTAGTTGCTTAATGTTTAAGAACTCTGAGTAAAAAATGTTAACTCTGTAGCACTACAGTTTCAGAGTTTATCTTTTGATTTGTGTTTTGTTATTCCGACTTTTCCATATTGTGTTGGTACAGCCATCAGCAAAAGAAAGGAAAACCTGTGTTGATCCTTCCAAGTTGATTTTGTGGTCTTTCCAGCTTCTTTTGGGAAGCAGGGCAATATATCCTTCCCCTAAATCTGAGCCAAACTAGGACAATCCTGATTGACAGATTAGCTGCTTCAGCTACTCTGTCATGCAGTACAGGTATGTGCAGGCATATCAGTAGGTTTTGTTTTGTTTCTTTTTTTTAAAGGCTTGTCACTTGTAGATACACCGTAAGTTTAAAATTTGAGTTCAGCAGACAGGTTTGTTCTGGTTGAGCTGTATTCTGTGATATGAGATGTTTGGAGAGCCCATCAGAGTATCACCAGCAATAGGGTTTGATTTGAAAGCCTGGGGTAGTGTGGCAGTACGCAGAAGCCCCTCTCATTCTGTTTCAGGTACTCTTTTTCATCTGCTGCTGTTCACAGCTGGACAGAACAGGTTCTGGGGTGCCTGTTATGACCACCCCTCTCTTGTTGCTCAGCTCTTTCATCTCTTAGTTTCCCTGCTCTGCAGAGTTTCAAGTGGAGCACTGCAGCAGCAATCCACTGGTCAGATGTGGTGTTTTTCTCACTGTGCTGTCTGTATTTCCTCTAACACTGCAGATCTTAAAGGAAGATTATGCTCCTGACATTTGTGTGTTATCTTAATTTAAATCCCAAGTCTGGAATTGGTTGTTTAACATCTTTTATTCCTGTATTTGCTACTGAAAAATTTCCCTTTGACACTCTTCTGTTTTAGACGCTTACTGATGGTCTAATTTTGATCTCTTACAATTTATTGTTTTTTAAATTCAGCATCCGACCTTCCCTCCGTACGCCATGAGGCGGTACAGGCGTGGCTGGAGACGGTCCCTGGAGGTAGTTTGGTGATGTTCTATGTATTCCAATGCACAATAACCCTGCCCGTCTCTTCTTCATGCCTTCAGCAGCTGAGCTGGTACTTTAACCCTGGAACTTACAGCCCTGTCGCTACTGCATGACTGGACGTGGAGGGAGGGAGGAAGGGGCAGTGTGCATGCTCGCCTTGCTCAGACAGTCCGTTCTTGCATGAATTCGACATTTGTTGTAACCCTTCTGAAGGCAGGCCAAACAGAGAGGTTATCTTGGGTGCAATAAAGTAGAAGGAGCAGTTTAGTTGAGTGTTTCGACTTGCTTTGTAAGCTGAAGATTTGGACCTGTTATACTTCCCTTAGTTCCTTGACTAAAAGAACAAGGGGCTTTCTCACAGTTGGAAGATCAAGTGACAAAGTGTTCTTAAAGCAATTGCAGTTCTCTGTAGCCACTGCGAACTCTAGTTATCTGGTGTAGAAAACAAGAAAGATGAATAAGGTTGAAACTGTAATCCTTAAGAATAGCGACGGCTGTTGTGTCTCCTTTGACTTGGGGTTCACGTTATTTAGGAAAGCCTCAGCTGCTTTTTTTTATATGGTCCTGTAAGCTCCATTACAAAACTGATGAGCATGAAGATTCTGGGTTTAGAATAAGGGAGTAAATTTGTGGAAAGCGGTGAAGGTATTTAAGTCAGCGGAACAGCAGCAGCTCGTGGCTAGGTAGTTGATCTACAGCTAGGTTGCTTTGGCACAGCAGAAGAGCTAGCTTGCCTATAAAACTTTGCTTCTGCTGCTGCTTTGGCGAGGCAGCAGCGTTTCCAAGACGTCTGCACACAAGGCAGTCTGCTCACAGCTGCTAGCTGCTGTGAACCAAGTGCTGATCCCAGTTTCTGGCTGCTGTAGTGTGTAGCTTCTGAGTTATTGTGTGACAGCTTTTGGCCTCTTGCTCCTTATCCTAGCTGCATATACGTATATGCACAGTATATGTATAATATAACCAGCCACCTGCAAGCTCTTCATGTCCCTCAAAATGAGATCCGCCCTTGCACCAAGTTGTTACTTATTTGTGCATCTGTAATTTCCTGTTGAATTTTGTGTACCAACCTATTTAAGAGTTGATTTTCTCCTCTCTCTCTGACACTCCCTATGTGTGTCATACCAGTTCATGGCTTCTGGATCGAAAGACACATAAATGTAGTGGTATCTGATATTCCTTACATCAGAGTGACATTTTTGCAAGTTTTGATTAAGATTACTCACATCTGCTGCTACCATAAAACCATCCATGATGTTAATTTTTCCAAAATGACATAACCTACTGCATACCTAAGCAGCAATAAGGTTGGAACACAGCTTGCATTTATTCAGTAGGTTTGTAAATGCCCCCTGTGGGCAGTCCAGCCTTTGCCACATGATTCAGTCTCCTACGCCTGATATCTGTAAGATTCTGCATTTTATAAGCCTCTGACGTAAGGGAATAGGCCAGTGCTTTATCACACATAAATGTAACTTCCTTTTCACAGTAGCTGACAGAAAATAAACTAGCCCATATGTTTGTCTGTCTTAATATGGCAGAGGAGAAGAGCATGGAAAAAGATAAATTCTCAAATCGAAGGAAGAAGACAAACCACCCGCTGAAGGCCGTGTTTTAAAATAAGCAAAAACCTGTATTAGAGAAAGAGGAGGGGCTGCAAGACCTCAATTTTAGGGAGGATTGATTTGGTTTTGAGATTTTCTTAATTAGCAACATTAGCATATAAATGGTTCCAAAAGCCACATCATCACTAGTCAACCGGAAGGAATCAGGGGCTACGCCCTGAGTCAGGAGAAAGCTGGCTGGCACCATTCGCTCCCATATGGCTGAATTTTTTAGCTGTCCAAAACTGGGCGACTGAGTTCAGACTGCCTGTTGCAGGGATGTCGAACTCATTTTCAGCGGGGGCCACATCAGCCTCTCGGCTGCCTTCAGAGGATTGAATCTGATGTTAGGACTGTATAAATGTAGGAGTAAGACCATTTATACAGCCCTAACATCAGATTCGGCCCTTTGAAGGCAGCCGCGAGGCTGGTGTGGCCTCCGCTGAAAATGAGTTTGACACCCCTGGTCTATTGGAAACAACCTCCAGCCCAACCGTTGGAATTAACTGCTGGGAGTCGTGCCAGGAGCCTTCCCAAAGCCCTCTTCAATATGACAGTGTGACACTGTATGCATTTAAGTCCAGAGGCTTGCACCGCTTGGTTTACTGGTATAGGTGCAACCAAGAAGCTTACAAATATATCCGTTGTCATCATTATAGGACCATATCCTATGTATATAATTAGCAAACTTTGTGCATAATGATACACGCTGACTGTGTACACATTTGCAGTAGGATATACAACAGAGTTAAATGCCCGCATGTTGTTGAATGTGAATTGATGCTAACGCACTGCACAAATCTAAAAATGTAGTTGATTAACTCCACTGTGGAAGAAAAGCTGAAAGTGCTTGCTTTGTTTCTTGTATTTAAATTATGTCCTATGAAAATGCTTAACAACAAAAAAATAGGCAAATAATCCAAAGCACTAGAAATGGGACAAGGTGTCATAAGGTTTAGTTTTTCTTTCTTTTAAAATGTCATTTAATAATGAAATTTATACCACACAGTTTGGTCTTGTCTCTCCTCCTAAATTAAATGCTCTCATAAGGAGTAATGTCAAATGCTCTTTTCAGAGTTATAAATTCAATAATCTTTTCTTTATTTTGATCCAGCAAATCAAATTATGATCTGTAACAGAAAAGATAGTTTTTAATATATCTTTTTATTTACTTAAAAGTATCCGTTAATTTGTGTCCTAGTTACTTGTAAAGCATGTCAGGTTTCTTAGACCTTTTTATTAAGGACTGCTGTAGCTGCACAGGTTTAAACAGTTTCCAAATATAATAATGATCCATCCTGGAGCTGGACATTGTCTCTGACTTACATCCTCAAAAACCTGTTTCATTTTCAAGATGAACAGTTGTGGTACATCGTAAGGTTTCAATTTTTGCCTCATACACATATGCTATAAAAGTGGTGGTAAGTGTTCTGGTGTGGTAAAGAAAAAATAATCTTCCTGGAAGAAGAGTAAACTTTGTTCTGGTTTGGTGTCCAGAAGTCCCCTTCTTGTTTAATTCTTCACAAGGCCTGTTGCTCAAAAAATCCCCGTCTGCTTTCACTGCAAGTGCCTTGGAGACTCGCCAAGGGCAGGCATTCCTTGATTTGACAGACTTTTGATGTATCATTTCACCCTAGATGCCTTTCCAGCTGACACATTTCAGGATTTCTTGTTTCAGCAGCGATTAATAAATATCTCCACTATAAGCTGTTGTTACAGTTCAATGTAGAACCTTTTCACTGTATAGTGTTTTTTTCGATTTTTTTTTTCTTTCTCAATATTTGAATATATTCTAGCTCCATGTGAGGACGAGCTGGGCACAGAGCCTGCAGACACAGAGGGGCAGGCTGGTGAAGAGGGAGACACGGGTGCAGAGCTGGATGACGGTAGGGAGCCACTGTGCACCATTTAAACCTTTTAATTGAACAGAATTGTATTGGCAGAAAATACTTCGGATGAGGGTACTTAAACCTGATGTGGTTTTTAGTGATGTAGGGGTTTGTTTCAAATACTTAAGAGGGAGCCAGGAGTGAAGGACAAAAAGAAACAGAAGAACCTCAATGCCATGGGTTGTAGAATAAATTTCTTGTGTCCTCTCACCATTTACTAACTAGAGGGTTTGGTCTTGTGTCCGTATTCAGTACGAATCCTGCTGAATAACTGAAATAGAAGTAAATTTGTGAAAAGTCCACAATATTATTCCAAAAATCTTCCCTTGCTAGTGTAAAATGAACTGCATGTGCCAGAAAACATTGAAACATTTCCAGAAAACCAGTAAGGTATGACTTCAGTTACTGATTTAGTTATTTGTACTAATAGTCCATCATTTACTGTTTAAATTATTCTAATTAGCACACACAAAAAGGAGTGAAACATTTAAGTATTCAGGTTGTGAAAGCAATTAGCACCATGTGAAGAGAAAGGAAGGATTATGAAATATTTTTAAATGATAAACAGATGTCCTGATGGACTTGTAGCCAAGATTTCTTGTTCTTTTCCTCCCACCCCATGTGGGATCAGACGACATCCCATCTGATGCAGAAGCAGAGTTTCGCTTACATCAAGGTCGCATGGAAGAGCCAGATCTAAAAGTCTCTGAGGATGAAGAAGATGAAGGAGCAGAAGGTGCTTCTTGCAATGTGACAGAAGGTAATAGCTTTGCCACCAGTGTTTGAATGATTGTAATTGCATTTGAGGCAGTCTATACATTTATTAGATTTAAGAGAAGACAGTCTCTTGGATTTGAACCATCTTGTTGTTCTCAGTGGCAAGGTATGTGCTTGCATTAACATTTTGAGAAGAATGTTCTGAATCCATTAGTTACAGCTTCCTAAAGCCTGAGAACCCATCTAACTGCTTTTTCTTATGCAAGTTTTAACGTTAAAAAGCTTGTACCATTTTTGAGATTTAAATTTTTTTATCTGTGTTCCAAGATGTCCAATCTAGACTTTGTAAAAAGCCAAGAAATTCATCACTACTTGCTGTGTGTAACATAAAAAAAAATAGAAAGTTAATGGTCTCATGTGTTTTGGCAACATTTTTGCTTTCCTTAGGTCCGTGCAAGCCATCCATCCCTATTCAGTTGTCTAGCGAAAGTGTTCTTCCCCTGTCTCCAGCTGAGAGTCCCAAAGCAAAACAAGCAGAGGTAAGAAGGGGAACCTTTGAAGTTTTCCATTCACTACCTGTACTTTCAATAGAGCAGGTTGCTGGATAAACTATGAAGGACTGACAGCAGTTGGCTTCCTTTTTTTCTCTGTCTCTATAATTTATGTTGATCTTCATGAGATCTGACTTCATTTAGACTTAAGAAATAATGTACCATCTTTCCTGTCTTGGGAGTGTAGTGACTCTCTCACAGTCACACAAGTTCCCATCACAAAGCCTCAAAAACTATTACATAGGATATTTTAATTTCAATGTGCAGTTAATGAGAGATATCTATAATGCATGATGGGAGCCATAAGTAAGGTGTTTCCTGTTTATCCTGGTTTGACTATCTTTTCTGTACCAAAACCAGATTCTGTACAGTTGCAATTCAAAATTATATTTGTATTAGTTAGTAATAACCAAAGCAGTGTTTATTTATTCCAGAGTAACAACGTAGTTCAGCTAAAGGAAGTGAGACATAATTGATGTACTGTCCTATTGTCAGGCCTGGAGTCAGCATGCAAGCACACTGTGGTGTTTCCAGCTACTGGTGTGTAAGAGCGAGAAGTACATGACCCTTAAAATGTTCAGTTCAAAGTTTTCCCTCTCAAGTGTTTGTTTTTAAGGAGTTGCTAAAAGATTAGACTTTATCCCAGAGAGTTTTGTTATGAACCAGTTTACTTTTACAATGAACACGTTATGGGATAAGACTGGTTTGCTGACAGCAGTTGATGACATTTGCTTCCTATTAAAGTTAAGGGGTTTTCTTTTTAGGACCATCTAATGATTCTGTTAGACATAGTTATTGTTTATATCAGGACAGTGCCTAAATGCAGTACTCAAGACTTGTGTGTTTAATGTGTGTCATACAAGCACACAGATAGAGAGGTTCATGCTCTAATGGTCATGTGCAAGTTAAACCAGACTGTCTACATTCAAAAGAAAACTGGTGCAAAAGATCATAGAATCACAGAACATCCTGAGTTGTAAGGGACCCCCAGCGATCACCAAGTCCAACTCCTGTTCCTGCATATGACAGCTCCACAGTTCACACCATGTGTCTGAGGACGTTTGTCCAAATGCTTCTTGAACACTGTCAGGCTTGGGGCATGACACCTCCCTGGGGAGCCTGTTCCAGTGCTCCAGCACCCCCTGGGTGAAGAACCTTTTCTTAATATCCAATCTAAACCTCCCCTGGCACATCTTCCTGACATTCCCTCAGGTTCTGTCATTAGTCACCAGAGAGAGGAGATCAGCACCTCCTCCCCTTGTGAGGAAGCTGTAGCTGCCATGAGGTCTCTTTTCAGCCTTCTCCAGGCTGAACAAACCAAGTGACTTCAGCCGCTTCTCATACGGCTTCCCCTCCAAACCCTTCACCAACTTCATAGCCCTCCTCTGGACACTCTCCAGTAGCTTTATATCCTTTTTATCCTGTGATGCCCAGACCTGCACCCCGTGCTCCAGGTGAGGCCGCACCAGTGCAGAGCAGAGCGGGACAATCACCTCCCTGCCCGGCTGACAATGCTGTGCTGGATGCACCCAGGACAGGAGTGGCCCTCTTGGCTGCCAGGGCACTGTTGGCTCATGTTCAACTTGCCATCAACCAGAACACCAAGATCCCTTTCTGTGGAGCTGCTCTCCAGCATCTTGTCCCCCAGTCTGTATGTACAGCCAGGGCTGCTGTGTCCCAGGTGCAAAATCCAGCACTTGCCCATGTTGAAATTCATGCTGTTGGTGATTGCCCAGTTCTCCAGTTTGTCCAGATCCCTCTTCAGGGCCTCTCTGCCCTGGAGAGTGTCAGCAGCTCCTTCCAGCAGAAAATGCTTTCTTGATGAGAACTGGAGAGACTTGCGTCAAATCTGTCCAAGATAAGGGACCTCCATTGTGGTCTCTATATCTCTATATATCTATATATCTCTATACAGAGATAGAAATTCAAAGGGAGAGCAGGAAAGTATAGAAACAGGTTTCTGGAATTCAGTTTAGTGGTTTTTCTACCAAAAATTAAATATGCTTTGTCATCTACAAAGGACGGTTTATCCAATGGGACAGAAAACTGAACCATACCTGATGAAAAATCCTAAGTGGTGTTCCAGACCTGTGAATGGGGTGCTACATGTGGGTTGTTTTAGTCTTGATGATTGGATGGTTTCCTTATTGCTGACTTCGTTAAAAGAAAAAAAAAAAAACAAAAAACAAAAAACAAAAAAACACAGTATTCTAATGTGCTCAGTGACTATTAATATTTCCTTTTTTATTTTTTGTAGGATGTAAAAGATCCACTGGCTGGAGTACTCCGTGCAATAAAATCTCCAGAGACACGCTTTTTTCCTGAGCCTTTCCTTCTTGAGGAAGGACCAAAGGATGAAACTCCTCAAGACAGGAAAGTTAAGAGCCCTTTGGTGCCGCTCTCTCCTGTGTTATCCCAGCCATCTGCATCACCAGAAGCCATTGTACCTACATCGCTAGCAGAGTCTCAGCCAGCAGCATCACCATTGGCTTCATCCCCAACATCTGCTCAAACACCTATCTGTTCCCAGCCTTTGCCTTCTGCTGAAACATCCATTCCATCCCCAGCAGAGCCTCCAGTGTGTTTCCAACCTGTCCCAGCCTTAACGTCTACTCCTTTAGCCAAACTGGTCCTTAGGGGCCAGGATAGTGAGGTGGAAAAACTGGGGAGCCCTACTACTGCAGAAGAAGCCCTGAAACGGAGTAATCTTGTAGAAGAGTTCTGGATGAAGAGTGCTGAAATCCGGAGGAGCTTAGGACTCACCCCAGTAGACAGAAACAGACGCTCAGAGACGAACTTCACTGTATCTGCCCTTGAGACAACTCCTCTAAAGGCTTTTAATAGCGAGAACATTTCAGGGGATGAAAGGGTTCACCTCGTGAAACCCCAGCCTGCCCCAAGAAGACAAGGACTGTCCAAGTTAGAAAACGAGCAGATTTCTCTGCTCACTCCAAAATCTCCATCAGAAAAAGAGCTAAAGAGTTCCAGTGAAATAAGGGGAGATGTATCCAGCAGTTCTGGACTTGGCCTTCAGGAGAGCTCGTCTAACATGAGAACTATGGCTAGCCAGAGCTTCAACACTTCTGACTCTACCATGCTTACTCCTCCATCAAGTCCACCACCACCGCCTCCTCAGAATGAAGAACCAGCCACTTTGCGTAGAAAGAGGCATCAAGCAGTCTGGCAGAACGAGGTTCAAGCCAGGTCACCTCCAACACCAGCATCAACACCACCTGCTCCCTCACGCCGTGAGCTGACCTCTGCTGCCAAGGAGTCAACCCAGGCCAAAAAAGATGATGTGCGGAAGTCTTTTGCAGAGAGTGTGGATGAGATTCCTTTTGCTGATGATGTAGAGGACACGTATGATGACAGGACAGAAGATTCAAGCCTTCATGAGAAGTTCTTTACACCTCCTACCAGTAGGCCAAGGCCAGAGAAACCACTTCTTTTGCCCTTGGTCAAAGAAAATGGCGGTCCACCCTCAATGGAAGGAGAGGTTAACCAAAAGAAGAGAGTGTTGCCTGAAATTTCTGTGGAGGCGAAGGAGCTTGCTGAAGAACGAATGAGAGCCAGAGAGAAGTCTGTCAAGAGCCAAGCACTGCGTGATGCCATGGCTAAGCAGTTGTATAAGATGAAAGATATGGAGATGGCTGCAGCTGCTGCTGCTGGGACCACGAGGGCACGAAAGGCATCTTCTATGCCCTTGAAGACCAAAGAGTTGTTTTATGACTCTCCAAAGCATTTGGCCTTGAAACTAGCAGAGGGATCCACACTAAAGCATGAAGCTGCTAGTGAGAAGTTCTCAACTCCTGCTGCTGATGTAGCTGGACCTGAAGGGTCTGTCACCTCTTCAGAAGGCTCCAGTGGGAAGAGTAAGAAAAGAACTTCTCTTTTCTCCCCTCGTAAAAACAAGAAGGAGAAGAAATCCAAAAATGACAGCAGACTTTCTGACAAATCTAGTGGTGGGACAGAGGAAGGAACAAAGCCTAAATCATTATGGAAGTCTGTTTTCTCTGGGTATAAGAAGGACAAGAAGAAGAAGACTGATGACAAATCCTGCCCAAGTACTCCCTCCAGTAGTGCCACTGTGGATTCTGGCAAGCACAAGGCTTCTCCGTTGATTACAGCTGCAGGTACAATAGATGTGTGCTGCTGCACTGGGTAATTTTCCTGCAGCTAGGTGTCCTTGCAAGTAAGTTTGGCTTGCTTTGTCATTCAGCTACAGTGCTGAGTAAATGGGCAGATCAGGGTAAGTGCCAGAATTGTATGTTTGTGTATTGACAGAATTAGTTGATATGCCACTGAAAGAATGGATCCTTAAGTAGATGCCTCACTCTTTATATGTACAAGGCACATCTGCTTTCTGCCTTAGACTGATTTGAGAAATAAGCACTATTTGCTGGAATCAGTTGTTTGTGACATTTCATCTCTGTTTTAAATCTGATCCTCATATTTTCCTTGGGCGGTCTGTTTTCTTTCTTTCAACCTGGCTCCATGCATGCAGGATACTGCAGAAACGCAGTCATTCCTGTGTTCTCAGTGATCTGGCAACTGTCTGCTGGTCTGCGAAGTGCGGTTTCTGTGGCCTCATTTAAATCTCTCACATGCCAGCAAGAGCAGGCAGAGATGTTTAATAGCAACTTGTGAAACTAAATAAATCAGCCATAAATGTGATTGCAAGTGAGCATGTTACATTTCTCTGGCCTTGCACAAGTAGCCAAAACAGTGCCAGCTGCTGTCATCTGCTGTATCTCTTGTAAGAGCATTGATACAGTACAAAGGGAGAGTCATGACCATTGTTTTTAACAATGTTTGTGGAAAGTGATGCTCTCTTGGAATGAAGCTTCTAACTACTACTGATCATTTTGTGAAGTGATGCTTCTCTGATCACTCTAATTCCAGGTGAAGCATCTGAGACTGGCATGTAAGGACTAAGTGTTTTTGAAGTCCAATCAAACAACTTATCACCTGAGTTCTGAAATGTTTACAGAAAGAATAGTTAACACTTCTCTAACTTCCCTGTTTTATTCCCGGCTTCTCAGATTTGCAACTCCGTCAACACCTGAGTTTCTCAGAGGACTCTGACCTCTCCAGTGATGATATTCTGGAACGTTCCTCCCAGAAATCCAAGCAGGTAGGCAGATGGGCAATTCGTTTTAGGTGGTTCTAGCATCATGCAGATCACAGGCACAGAGAACCACATCAGAAATGTGGATGATTAATTTTGTTGTTTTTACTAGTTCTTTCATGGAACAGGCTTTCCTGTAAGTTGGCTGACTGTTCTGTCTGAAATAAGTTGTTTTCATAATTGCAAGCTACTCCCCACTGTTATTATATGAAGGATCAGTTGTCTGCCTGTGACGTTACATTACAACAAATATCACAGTCAGAATAGTGAATCTTGTCCCAGTTGTGAGCATGCCAATGATCTACAGAAAACAGACATTTAATGCCAGAAGAGTAAATTTCACTTGCTCTAATGGTATTGGCAAAAAGATAACAATGGGATAGTTCTCACTTTTTGTCAGGGTCCGATTTTAGGATATTGTTTTACCAGCCTCTTTGATAGATTGAAGTGGTAGAATTCCAAGCAAACTACAGACAGGAATGTACTTTTGCATACATCAAGAACATAGTGAAGCCAGATCTTCAACTAAGAGGTAACTGCAGGTTGCAGTTTTGCAGCTCATGCAGGTTTGCTTATTTTTACTGGGAGAAGAGAATGTGTACAGTCTGAATCAGTAACTTCTCTTTTTGGGGAAAAGATGAAACATTCCTTCCGTTTTGACCCTGTTTTCTTCGAGGACTTCTTGGTTGTTGCTGAGTATTTCCATATGTCTGTGTGTGCAGATAACAGCTGTGAAGCTGAAATCCATAGTAGTGAACCCCAAATGAAATGCCAGTAGATTGGGGTTGTTGTTAGCCTGGTGTTCTCATTCCAGTGTGGTCTGGTCTCTCCCAGTGAGTCTCCATAAAAGCCCAGAGAGAAAAATACATTTAGTTTATTTGCACATATTTAAATGTGGAAAATATATGGTGAGAGCCAAGTGCCAAAGTTAGTTGCTTTTAAAATATTTCAATATTAGTATGGCACTTACTGCAAAAATAAGTGAAAAATATAAGGAACAGCTCAATCATTGGAATGGGGAAGAGCCCTTCTTTCATTCCTGAGGGCTTCTAAGCTCTGTTTGGATTGGAGGAATAAGTAGAGAGATCATTGACCCTACAGACCACTAAGGCCCTTCTGGTACTGAAGAATGAAAAAACATGTGTTCCCACTGCCCCTTACTGGTGGCTCCACATGTTAAACACACGTGGGAAGAAGAGGCCGTCTGAGAGGGTAGTGATCACAGACACCAGTGGTCTGTGTCTCCTGTCTCAAACCTGTCATCCAGTGTGCCCAAATCGCTCTCCTATGGCAGGATCTAGTTGATACTTGGCTCAGATGCCAAAGCTGTGGAAGTACTGCAGATTAAAGTGTCACAGGAAATGCCTTCTATATATATATATGTAGTGGAAAAAAAAATAGAATAACTATTGAATTTAAGGATGGTGGAAGGAGTTGATGAAGTAGGAATTTTCTGCATTTTACTTCTCTCTTTTAATTTCTCTCCCTACTTGATCTAGATCTTTTCGAAGAGGAAGATTATTTTGGTTTTATTTTATTCCCTTTTTTTCTCTCTCCCTCCCATTCCTCCTTGCATGCCCTCAAGGTGTTTCATGAGAAATTCTGCATTTTCCAAGAGATGCAGAAGAACGAGGTACCTGTGGCTAGCAGAGGGCAGAAATGCAATACAGGGGGTTCAGATAAGAGTTACAGAGTTACTGCTCTGCCTTTTTAAGCTCCTTCAGGAGGAAGGAGGGCTTCAGTTAGGTCCACGCTTGTTTTCAGATGCGCCTGGATGGTCACTTTTTTTGTTTCTGTGCTAAACTACTTTGATTTAGAATAGCTCATCACTGAGCATTGGAGGGGACAGGTGACAGTGACAGATGTCTGGAATCCTAATACTGAAAACGTCTCACCAGCTCTGTCAAGGGTACAGTGGTGGTGTCTCATTTTCTCCATTTTGCTGTTGCTGAAGTTACATTAAGAATTTCTTTGTCAGCATCTACCTATTTTCTAAAGAGTAGTTTTGAGAATTAATTTATTTAGAGGAAATGAATCTGAGAACTCCACTTACCTAGTTTTATCGCATCCTGTCCAAGGATGTAGAACGTACATGCAAATACTGAACTGCTTTGCTGTCAAAAGAAATATAGCTGAACTTCGAGATGTCAAAACTGACTTTGTGCTGATTTGGGATGGGGGTTGTGTTTATTAAGTTGCAAACTACGTGCTCCTTACTGTAAGCAAGAGTTGACTTCCTGTGTGCTACATAACTTTTATGTGAACCCCTCTCTCAACTGACATTCTGCTCGTGCTGCTTTTTTGGTAACTGTAGTGAGCTTGCTTCCCAGACAGCTTGCTCTGTTTAGCCTATTCTTTGTCATCAGCGGTGTATTAATTCAGTGTTGTTTAACGTAGTTTCAAGAGAAGTATCTTGTAAAGAATTCCTAATGTAAATGCCCTGTGGGCCTCATGCTTATAGGTGTGTGTCATTGTGAGTGTTTTTGTTGTTGTTCCTGTACTACTGTGGTATTGTGATTAGATGTGCGTTTTACAATGGCAGGTAGCTTGCTTTATACTGAAGTTTGCATACATCCTGAAGCTGTTCTGTGGCTTTTCGTTTGTCACTGTGTTTACTTAATTGAATGTGAAAATGCAAAATGCTGGCTGTTTGCCCAGAATGGCACAATGGCCTCTGAAATTTACATCTCTTATAATAAACACTTTAGTTTACTTTCCTTACTTTCAGGTACAAGGTAATGCAGAATGTCCCTGGATAGAGAAGGTAGTGATTTGTCCTTCCTTTCCTTCTCCTTTTCTCCTCAATCCTTTTCTCCTCAATCCTTTTCTCCTCAATCCTTTTCTCCTCAATCCTTTTCTCCTCAATCCTTTTCTCCTCAATCCTTTTCTCCTCAATCCTTTTCTCCTCAATCCTTTTCTCCTCAATCCTTTTCTCCTCATCCCTTTTCTCCTCATCCCTTTTCTCCTCATCCCTTTTCTCCTCATCCCTTTTCTCCTCATCCCTTTTCTCCTCATCCCGTTTCTCCTCATCCCGTTTCTCCTCATCCCGTTTCTCCTCATCCCGTTTCTCCTCATCCCGTTTCTCCTCATCCCTTTTCTCCTCATCCCTTTTCTCCTCATCCCTTTTCTCCTCATCCCTTTTCTCCTCATCCCTTTTCTCCTCATCCCTTTTTTAATCATAATTTTATCTCCTCCAGCTCTCTGGAGGCTCTCTTTTTAGACAGGGAGATTCCATTACTGTAGGGCACATCACCCGCTCTGAACTCCTCTGGTGTTTCTCCTGTCACAAAGCAGTGAGAAAGATTTATGATGTTAGTTAAGTGCAAATGATCATTTCTATGAAGTAGAGACAGTTTAAACTCATTAAATAAACACAACTCCTAGGAGATGTTGTAAATCAGATTGTAAACGGAGAGTTGTGTGACAGAGTAATATGTGGTTCGCTGAGCCGGTTCAGACCAAACATGCCTCCGAATAAGCCATTAATCCAAATCCTAAACCGGAATTTTGTATGTGTGTATACATGTACTTGCTCAGTGAAGTTTAAAACCATAGGTAGGTAAAGGCCAAGTTGACTGTATCTTCAAAGAGGCCGCCAAAGCCATTTGCCTTCAGGAGAGTGCTAGAAACTTGGTTTTGCAGACAGACGTTCCATTGTGCTTCACCAGTCTGGGTCATTGTTCAGCATTTGCACAGTTTTATGTTTCATTTAAAACCAGCTTTGTTTTATTAATGTGCATCTGTTTTCAATGTTGAACTGATTTTGCTTCATTTTGTATGTTTTTTATTTTTTTTCCTTTACCATTCCCCCTTTAAAGTCGATTTATGTACCACACGCCTTGGCATTCAAGAGATCATATTCGTCAAAGGTAGTATCTCCATTCCCACTAGTTGGCCATTGTTGCATTGCATGTCCCTGTATTAACCCATTTTATCCATAGCTACCCATCACATGTGCACTAACATCACAAACGTTGACTGTGCATGCGTGAGATGTTAGCAGACATGGGCAGCAAATTCTTTGTAGAGGTTGTCGACCAAAAATGCGTTAAGCTCCACATTGTCTGGTTAGAATGCATGTGGCTATCAGTGCACAGCAGTGCATTTCTGTACAGTGATGTGAATGATCTTTAAGCTTCAGAACAAATTGATTTTCAAGGCAATTTAATATGTACGCATATTATTGTTTTTTTTAATACTGAGAATACGAGTTCAAGTGAATTGTCACATTTTAATCAGCATCCTTCAAAGTTGCTGAGTTCACTGAATTTGTAGTGAAACTGTGTCAAGCTAAAATAAAGCCAGAAGTTGCATTTCTATTTCAGGAATGTTGCTGGTTTCTGAAATTCTAATTGTCCTGTCTTCACCATCACAACAGTGTTACATGGGATAGGAAAGTCACACGCTTTATCACTTTGCCTTCTGTTTTGGGTGTAATTGTGGATTTTGTGCTAAAAAAGGAAGAAAAAAAAAGAAAGAGTAAGGTGTTTACTTCTTAGAACTTTAACAATGGTGCTTGCTAGCCACCTATCTGAGGGATTTTTAACAGAGATGTGATATTACCTTAAACTCTCTTCTACCAAGAACAATAAACAAGAGGTAGACTGACCAATGTGGCAGTACAATAACTAGATAAAGTAGATTTCAGAGTGGTCTGTCTTAACATTTTGTCCTTGAAGCTGACTGACCATGGAGAAGATCTCTTTCCAGAAGTAGAAGATTTGTTCACAGCTGTCCCTTAAAGCCTACATACATGTATATGGGAAGAGAGTTCTCTTCTTCACTGTAGTTCATTTAATACCTTTGTGAAGTTTCTTCGGCACACTTAACAGTCTATGAGAGGAAGCCTTCCTAGACTACAATACAACCAACTAGTATACGTGATAAGATATTAAACCCCATTTCAAAAATGTTAAAAAGACTTACTTGTTTTAAAACTAGTTTCACTGAAAGAAAATAAGAGGAGGAAATACGTTTCTATTTCTATAAACATAGCCTTTCTCCTTTTGGATGGCTTCTGGTGTTGCAATATTCTAGTTGTAGTTGCTTGCTCTGTTTTACACCAGCCGGTTTTGTGGGGTTGCTCTTGAGATGGGATTTCCCATCTCACACCAGAGTGTCATTCTGCTTTCAAATGTCTTTTTGCCTTCTTGATTCATAGAAAAGTTGCAGAAACTTACACAGGTAGTCTCTACCGATTATACCAGTGTAACAGCCAACTATGGATGTTCTTGCTCCAGAACAAAATAGAGAAAGGGGAATACCAATAAAATGACCCTAGTCTATAATAATTTCTTTGCTTATACTGCTGTATCTATTAATGTAGATATGCATTTACCCTCTTTTAAAATGAAATCAAGGTTACCCCTCTATGTGGTACTCATTGATTTAACTAAATCCATTTGGCTAAATCTGTTGAGAAATAGGATATAGATTTTATTTGATCTTTGGAGAGAGGTTTCATATAGCAGTGGAAGATGGGGTGGGACATTATATAAAATCACAGCTTTGCAGTTGGCTTTTATGCTTCTTCACTCCTGATTTGACCCTGAAATTGTTGCTCACTGCACTGTGAACACCTTTGCCTACAGAAGCTTGACTTTTGACACGGCCATGGCAAAGACAAAATACCTCCCTTCTGAGATTCTGGAGGAGAAGATGGTCATCCCTCCCCCCATACTTCTGAGCATCCAAATGAAATCTACTCCTGTTTTACCTTCTTTTAGAGAGCCTATACAGAAGAGGAACTGAATGCCAAGCTGACCCGGCGAGTACAGAAGGCTGCCCGTAGACAAGCCAAACAAGAGGAGCTAAAGAGGTTACACAGAGCTCAGGTACTGTCTCACAGTCTTCTTGTCATGGCAGATCGTTAACTATGTGAAAGCACCACGATCCTGACATTCCTCTGTGCGTGTCAGAAGAGGATCCAGAGACACAACTTCCCTCTGTTCCTACATGGTTGTCTGTGCTCCTACTCCCTCTTTTCAAATTTTATATTGTGTCACAGATGTGGGGAGAACGGCTGAAACCTATCATGACAGTTTTCGAGTGAGAAAAATAATGACTGTAACACCTTTCTAGCTGCAGAAGAGTGAAGCATTGTGCACTGAATGGAACAGCGATAGTCAGATAATGAAGATGCACCTGTCATTGCTTTGCTAGATTGTGCTGCTGGGTGAAGTGTTGCCAAATTAACCTTTCATTACCAGAGAACCTGTTGGAAAACTGCTGGCATCATCTATAGGTGATGGGATTTGTTTAAAACTCAAAGTACAGGCTCAGGTGACTGAATAGCATCACCTTTCACTTCAGCATTTACGAAGGTGATTGGAGTTGTAGCAAAAAGGGGAGTATCACGGTGCCTGCAAAAACAAGGGATAGAAGGCAGGGGGGTGGGAAGGATGTTGTCACTGGGGGGGCTGTGATGCTCGATTTTGAAGCAGTGTATTGTTGAATATAGATACTTGTTTTTCAAAAGGCTGATTTGACTGAAGTCATTTAGTGCTGGATGAGTGCTGCAGACAGAGCAGGCGAATTGCTGTTGGTGAGGTTCTCCTCCATTCTTCTCTGAACAGATCATCCAGCGGCAGCTTGAACAAGTGGAAGAGAAGCAGAGGCAACTTGAGGAGAGAGGGGTTGCTGTGGAGAAGGCCCTTCGGGGAGAAGCAGGTATCCATCAAAACTTGGTTTGCTTTTTAATGTGTTCTTATCAAGTGCCTGTGCAGTAGTCCATAGCTGCTTGGATTTTAGAGTCAGTTAGACTATTAGAGCCTAGAAACAGAGTCCAATGTGAATCCATTCTCCCTTTCCTACTATCTTTTTGAGTGGTTCCTGTGTTTCTTCTAATACTGGGACTTCCCTATGGCAGAGACTCAGTTCAGTTGTCTTTGCCTCAGGCTTAGGAGATAATCCTCAAACTATGAATAATGGTGACTGACCACTTTTGCACATAACTGGATATTACAGCTAGAAAATTGCAGGGGTTTCCTAGCTGCAATTCACAAAAAACTGCCGCAGTAAGAGAACTCTGTCTGTGTGTTAAGGAAGTAATTGTGAAACTGTGTGTGCTTTCTCTATTGTGTCGGATTATCAAGGTAGTGTCCTTGCAAGGGACCATCACAGAACATCTTCCTCACTGCACAGCCCAGCACACTGGCTACTTCCAAGAAAGTTGTGCAGAACAGAAATGCACACGTGTTCTGAAAGGTATCCATGTCAAGCTGTTAAAGGAAAGTTATGTGTACTTGAAATTAAATTAAATGAATATCATCTGACCTGGCAAAGCGCAAGAGTGGAGGAGTACTTGTTTCAGATAATTCTGATAGTAGCATAATGTTCTGGAAAAAATAATCCTTGATTGCAAGGAGTCAAATATCCAACAGGCAAATGCAGTGTGTGTATACCTGACAGGCCCAGGATTATGTCCCTGATTACAAAAATCAGAGATCGGAAATGGTCATAGTTGGACAGGTGCTTGGAAAATATTTTGGTTTGTTGCTTGGATTGAGGAGCGATCGCTCTGCCTGCGAAGATGGAACTTGATTAAGCAGTGAAGGTCACCAGAGGAAAAGTTTGTTGTGACCAATTACTGCTTAGCCTGGGTTAGGTACGTTTGATGCTCCGTGAGGGCAGGACTGATTGGTTACCAAAGCAAATAGGTACTACAAGTGTGGAGACCAATCTCGAGGACTTTGGTTTTGTGATCTGACTGGCGTTTTCATTTGTTGGTTCAAAAATTAGCCTTGTGCAAAAACCTCTTTGTGGTTGCGCCTCCTTCCTTACACTGTGTATTTCTGTGTGGGCCTGCTCTGTTCTCTGCCCTGCCAGTTACTGCACTTAGTAAAACCACCTCTCTCATTTCTAATTGTTCTTTTCCTTTTTCTTCCTTTCATCTGGAAGTCAGTCTTGTTTATTCAGCTGCTAAATGACTTTCACGTAAGACGTGTCAGCACAAGAGAGAACATTTTTTATGATATGAAGTTCTCTCATTGAAAAATGATGGAAAAATGCCTAAAAAACATGCAGAGAACATGACCAAGAGTAAGAATTGCTATTTTACGTGAACAACTGCAGAATTAAACTAGTTTCTTATTCCCAGTTCTCCCAAAATGGAATCTTAGATGAGCTTGCATATTTGTGAATTTCCTAGCAGAATTACGAAATTGTTGGTCACTCTTTCTTTACAAAGTGAGTATCTTTTCTTCAGGAAGTCTCTAGGGTATGCTTTGTTCTTGCAACGTATTTCTATCAACAGATCATATGTTATAGTTACAGAAGTGTAACTCTGTCATAAAGAATTCACCAGCCTCACCTCTTCAAGTGATTTCAGGGATTAACAAGAAACACATTATGTTGGGGGGTGGGAGGGTGGGAACAAGGGGAAGCATGTTCTAACCTGTGTTGACTGAAACACAAGAGTATGAATTCCATCCTTCACCTCTCTAGCCACACTTGCATGGACATTTTACGTATGTTTTCAATAAAATAACTGAATTTCTTCTTATTTTTTAAAATCCGAGACATCAAATTCCATATGTACAAATAATTTCTGCCTCAAATATCCATTCGTTATTCAGGAGTCCAGTATAATTTTCTTGTCATTTGATGTCATGCTCTTGTCTCTGAGGGGCCCCTCCACTAATGAAACCATGTAACCAAAAGTTAAACTAGGGAAGCACGGTCTGTAAAGTGGTGTTGTCACCTGAAACAAAAATATCTTTTCCTTTTAATAAGCTTGTACAAGGGGAAGAAATGAGGGAGGGTGGGAGGTGTGCCTCCTGTGCACATACCATGTCCACATAAATAGAGAAGGATTGTGATGCAGGACTGAAGTAACATATTAGGCTCCATAATGAGGGGATTATTCAGCTTCCCCCTCTGTAGGGAAAGAACAAATCACTTGCTGACTTAGGCATTTAAATATGAAGTTTTAGATAGTATAATAGTAGTTTCCTGCTACTAAATACATGAAAATCCTGACGGAGGAAACAGAATTCTTTACTTTGTAATGATTATTTTCTTTTTCTGTTGTAGAAAAAGACTCACAAGACCATCTGAACTACATCTCTATGTCATTTATCGCATTTTAGCATGTTGTCTGTTAGTCATCTTTCCTGGTTGTGAAGAATTTCAGATTTTGCTTTTGTAGAGGTCTTCCAAGAACTTTAATTCCTCAGATCTCTGACCTCTGGACCTCTTTCCATTTTTAGAAAAAAGTGTTTTTCAGTTAGACTGGTAAGAACAAAAACCAGTACTATAGGTAAGAATTTGTTTACTTAGAATAATTTTGCTTCTGTTTCCCATTTCATCTTTAATATCTTCTTGCCAAGTGACTTGTATCAAGAAGACTGTCAATAAATTCTTCAAGGTGATGCCCTGCTATCTTCCTGAGAGATTACAGTTAATTTAGATCCTAGCAATAAGTGCACATACCTCAGTGTTCTTTCTGGGAATTTCAGTCATTATCTGATAGTTTTCAAGTTGGAATGTTTATATGATGATACCATCTATTCAATCAATCAGACTCAGAAACATTTTGGAGGTCATTGTTAACTTTAATTTTGACAAAATAATTGCACCCTCTTGGCTACCTCCTTGTCTTTTCCTTTTTTAAAATGTCTCAGCCTCAGGCAAGGCTCGGTTGGTCTTTTATTCTTTTAAAAGCTGAATGCTCAATCTAACATTTCAATTTTGATTCAGAAAATGATCTCACACCCTGTGATTACTTAATTGCCTTAATATATTCTCTGTGATTATCTTTGAAAATCTCAGGCTTTGATAGTTGCATTCGTAACAAGAATGAAAGATTTGGCATGTAAGCTCTATTTCAGGTGACAACGTAGGCTCTATTTCAGATGTCAAGTTTGTTATATACAGGTGGTCTAGTTATCCCTTTTCTTCCTTTCCCCCCACCTCATCTCCTTTTTTTTGCATCATGGTATTTCACTGCAAAGGTAAAACATAATCTCAATGAAGAATTTTCCCATTTTTCTGTGGTGTCCCAAGAGACACCTTGAATGGGATTGCTATTAATGTAACAGTGCTTCATATTATAGTGCATTCGCCTGTTTGGACATACTTTTATGACTTTGATTTCCTGTGTGGATGTTTCATTTTTTCACTTATTAACTTAAAAATATGTCAAATCAGAAATCCCTGGAACCTTTCCCCCCACCTTATCATCCTCTAGCATAAACTTTGATAGTCGTTTTTAAGAGCTGGGAAAACGTCTCCTACTGGCAGATCAACACTGAAAAATTTAAGAGCCACCTCTTTACATCCAGAGAATAATATGCAGAGAGAAACAGTGCTCTCAGGACTCCCATCTGTCCCTTCCCCACAGAGACACGACACAGCGCTGGACTCGTGGTGTACCTGTCTCTAGCAGCTGTGGATGTACATGTCTCTTCTGCACGTTCCTGTCTGTGCGGGTTCTTTTCTGGCGTTGATACTGCATTAGCAGAAACACACGTACCCACACTTTCCCGCACGTTCCCTACACTTTGCTGTAGTGCCATTCGTGTCAGTGCCTTCCACCGATACACCATATGCATGCATCCTCCACTGACTCTCCTCCAAGAAATCAACCTTTGCACCTTCCCTGAAGCTGACCTAAGAAGTGACACTGTTTCCTTCTGACATATTGCTCAGCATGGCAGCAACAAGATTAGTTCTGCTTTTCTCAGCAAGAACAGGGAAGACGTCAGTGCCAGGTACTGGTGCAGACTGAAATAGGTGAAGTGTCTCTGTGCAGACTTCTTAATTTTGTTTTTTTTTCCCTTGGAAGTCCTTGCCTGCCTGCTGGGAATTTTCTAATCTTCCCAATATATATGTTTGTGATATAGTTGTGTGTGTGTACATATATGTATATATACAGAGAAAGAGACATGTTATTTTTATATATATGTATATATGTGCCCACATGTATAGCTGCATGTTTCTTGTTTGCTTTTTTTTTTGTTTTGTTTCTGTCTATGTCTCTTTCTCATATATTGCTTTGATTGTGTGGGGCTAGGGTGGATATCTGATGCAATAACTCTGTCTCCACCAATTCCTTGTTGTAGACTATTGGGGAGAGTCTTATTACAGTGACCTCATCGACTTGCATCTGGGTGGTATGTATAGCTGAACCTCCTGCTGACACTAACCCTGCTGACACTCCTCCCCACCCCTCCCTTCACCTACTTCTCCCATCCTTGGCTCACAAACAAGAAGAAACAGCCCTTGCACATGTCTGGCTATAGCAGAACCCCTTTTCCAGCTCAGGAAGAAGAGATCCTGGCAGGCTCCGCAAACCACGTGTGAGGCTCCCTCTTCTATTTTCCACAGTGCTGGTTATTTCCAAATTTACTTACGGGTTTCACTCTAGCCACCTTCCCTTGCTAGCAGTGGAGGGCTGTTCTGTTTTTTGCTTCTCTGCGAAGTCCAGCTCTACCATCAAAATCCTCCTTAGGAAAATATTTTAACATGAAGGGGACGGCAGAACTAACCAGCTCTCAAGAGGATTAGTCATGCCATTGCCTCCCTCTTCCCCTCCTGTGGCTTGTTTACTTCTTCCAAAAAAGCCAGAGTGTGTTGATGATCTAACAAAAACAAAGTGCTCCCTCAAGGGACTTGGGAAAAAAAATGTAGATTACAGATACTTCCTTCTTTCTTGTTTTGTCTTACAGTAAGGTTGGGAGAGAATCTTCTGTTAAGAGTTCCAGTCATTTTTGCTGGAATCTGCTGTTAGATTTTCCAGTCAGCCCAGTTTGCATTATTACACAGCTAATAAGCTTCTTGCTAGGTTTTGAGTTGGGTTTTTCTGTTGTTGTTGTTGTTTTGGTTTTGTTATTTTTTGTAATATCTCATTTAGTGCTAAGCACATGTTATAGTGTTTAGCTCTTTTTTTCACAAGCAATTATAATCTGGTCATTACTCTGCAACGTGGTTCTGCATTTCTGTAACTACTGTTTCTTGCTGAATCCCTTAGTAGGTGGATAACTTTGGGGTTCCAAATGGCATTTGTTTAGCATTTGCCCATCTTGAAGATTAACATTCCCTTTGCTATTTTAATCACTCTGTTACAAAATGAACACATCTGTCAGCAGATCCATACTCCACTTGGTTGTCTTCTCATCTGAGAGTCTCATTTCATTTGTCTTTAAGAAAATAAAGTTGCTTGATCTAAGCTGTGATTTTGTTGAGGGCGTGCATTACAGTCCAGCTCCGCAGAGTGGAAGATCCATATGTCCTAGGCCTGACCGAAGACACATCACTAGAAGCCTTCCCCTGATTTCATTGAGTTCTGCATTTGATCCTTCAGACATCATCTTGCCCAGGCTTTTACCTGTCACTTTTTCTCAAGAGGGAGGTTCTCCTACAGAGTGTCTGTCTGTAGCTCTCTGCTGAGAAAGACTCCAAATTGTCCTGGCACAATAGGCTTTTATTGAAGAACATGCACCTGAGTTCAGAATATCCACCTAAAATCAAGTTTCAAAATGGAAAACTTCTCTCCTTCATAGAATTAATTTGTTGCCTGGTTCCCCTGTGCTAATTCTGATGTGATAGTCCTCTGCTAGCCCTGTGCATCATTCACTGTTGAGTCCCTTTGGCATTCTTCCTGGGGTATCTTCTGCAGAGAGACTTTTAAACCCTCTTCCTAGTGATGTCCATCAGGTCTGGCCCATACGTGTATGTGTGTAGAGTAGGAGCTGTAAAAGGGTTGATGCTGAATTACACTTAACAGACCCTTATCCCTATTTAATGCTATTTCCACTACACCTCTCCCTCCTCCTGCTTCTCCTCCTAATGCCTCTGTAGACCCAGCAATCCCATCCAAATCACTAATAGTGGCTTTAAGAAAAGCAAAATAATCTTTACTTAAAGGGACACTGTCACTTAAAAAATAATTGTGTTGCAGAAAATCTTAATTGAAAATTGAATTTACTGTTTATCTTTTTTTGCGTGTTTGCTTTTTCTATTTCTCTGAACTTGGGCAGTCACCCCACAGTGGTCATTTTTGATTTTCCGTAAGAGGTTGGTTTTATTTATGTGGTGACTCAGTTACTTGGATTTCCAACAGTCAGAGACAATGTTCACATTTTTAAAAAATGGTTGATATATTTTTAAACAGTATCAAGTTTCTGCTCATCTCAAAAATACCTTTTTCAAAACAAATTTTTAAAAAACTGTCCTGGGCAGTATCCCTTTACCTGCAATGAGCCAATATTGCCTGCCTGTAGTATGTGGCTTTTATAGTATTGTTTTGTTGCCTCTGTGATTTGCTTTACATTTGCTTTTCGGGCTGCCAGAACACTTTAGCCAGAAGGGATACATTGCTCTTATGAGCCTTGTCACTATCCAGTGGCAGATTTAGAACTCAGCTTCAGAACGAACATGTCTGCACAGGATGCTGCAGCTGGGTGGAGTGCCATTAAAATCCCTGGAGCGCCGTGTGGCTGCATGGTCCTGCTGAGCACTATAAGCAGCGAAGATGGCTGTGTAGTTAATTATGCTACTGGAAACTTGTGTCTCTGAGGCACAGGCGTGAGCCTGGAGTCATGCTGTCACTAGAATGATAAGCAAAATTGCAAAATACTTTGAAAAGTTATCTGTAAGTTGGTAAAACTTTTTGAATAATTAGGGCATTAATTTATTCTGGATTTTCTTTACACTAATGAGAGTTGCGTTTCATTTAGTTGTTACAGATTGCGCAGCAACTTCTGCAAGGGAGTGGTAACTTCTGATATCCTTGGTCAAGTTCCAGTTTGCAGGATTACACATTACTATCTTAATTACCCACATTGCTCTGCTCAGATGCCATAATCCTCTCTTCCTGTTGTAAAATGTCATGTACTGTTGCTGTAAAGCAGATGTTTCATTTCTCGCTACAGATGGTCACATTTCAATTCTGAGTAATTATTCCTATGTGTATATCGTATATGTGGTTGTGTTAAAAGAACATTGCAGAGGTTGCAAAGTCAACTGAAATTAAGATTTTGTATTATGTTGTTATATCAACAGATTTATAACCTTTAGATCCACTGCAAAGAGCTTTGTCTCTTGCCCTTACGGAATAACTGGTAGCAATTGCTAGGTTGCCATCCCCTGTGGAGATCTTCCTGGAGAGGAAATGGGACACAGTGATTGGATTTCACAGATGTTTGCTGGCAGCTGTGGAGTGATGAGCCTTAAAGACATGGATTCTGAGCCAGACACTGGAAGTGGTCTGGTGGATAGACACTCTTTGTCCCTTTAATTCCCTCTTACTATATGGTCCTTATCCTGATCCTGTCTTTTTTCATCCAGAGCTCCTTACCCCACTTCCATTTTCATTCTTAGTCTCAGTTTCAGCTTCTCAGGCATTTAATTTTAATCCTACCTTCTTGACGAACAAATCCTAGTATTCTGCCCTTCAGACCTCCTGTTCCTCCCCACTAGCTGTTCCTAGTCTTTCACTCCTGCTCTGTTCCTCAGTGACTCAGTCCCCACAGTCTCAATCCCTGCCTTTGTTTGGGCTCTGCCCCCTCTCCTAACCAGCATTATTTCTCTGGAAATTTGTAGGTCATATCTTCTCCACAAATCTGCCTTCTGCGTTCATTCCTTACCCCTTCTCCCTTTTTCTCTCTGTTTCTTCTCCTTTAGTAGTCTGCATTCTTAGTCTCCTTACTTACTTAGTCCCAGCCTCAGTTCCTCCTTACCCACATCAGTTCCTTGTCCCAGTTTGCTCCTCATCTGCCCGTGGAAAGTACCTCTGTTGTTCCCTCTGCGTTCAAATGAGTGCTTTCCTTTTCCTCGCACGCAGGAGAGCATCACTGAGGAAAGAGCCCCCCACTCCCATCTTGCTCAGCTCTTAGCTGGGCTATGCTGGGACAGGCAAGAGGGATGGAAGGAACAGAGCTGGTGTGTTTGATAGGGCTGATTTCAAATGTATGTTCTCCCTTCTTGACAAGAGCCATATGAACATAAGTAAATGGGGGAAAAAGGTGCAATTGCATTTTTTTTTTTAATTATTCTTTGTACTTTGTTTAAAGCATACCCTACGACACCTTCACTTTTTATTAACTTATTTAAAATACTTGAACTATGTCCTTTGAAGTCCTGCAGATCTAACTCTGCAGGGCTGGAGCCTGATATACTCAAGTGGGAACAGTCCTATTTTTGATGATTGGCGAACACATCTCTCCTGGAAGACGAGTGGAGTTGTAAGATAAACATTGTTTTTGCAGTCTGCAGCTGCTTTTCACACTGAAGCGAACTGGTAACATGTTTTCTTTGCCGTAAGTTTGGAGCAGGAAAGAGCACTTGATAAGCAGAACTTGATAAGTATAGAGTACTTGTTAGGTACTGGAAGCACAAATATTATTTACCTGCTTCTTTCTGCACACAGAAACTAACAGCCTTGGGAGACAGGGCCAGTGTACTGATTCTCACTGTGTTTTGAAGTGCCGTGAGGTCTACTAGAAGCCAAAGCCTTCTGTGCACTCATTTGTGTGTGTATTCTGCTCCAACTACTGCTTTCTCTAATTTTCTTTCCTCTCCCTACCTGTTGTTCAGGTTTTTTTTCTTTTCTGCTGGATGAATAAATGTGTGGTTCAGTTTGCATGACAATTCAATCGTCTATGAGTTTTCCACGGGTTTCTTCTAGTGATGGTACTTTAGAGGAAATCTAAAGTACCTAAGTATCTAAAGTATCTAAGTTTTGACAGAGTTTTAGTAAACAGGGAAGTCAGACACACCAAGTGATGCGTTTATGGGATAGTTGTCAAAATCCTGGCCATCAGCTTTATAATACCTACAGTTGTGAGGGTGCTGTTCTTCAAGAAGTGGCTTTCTGTGTTCTTGCTCTTTTGAAGTGCTGCTGTTGAACAGCTTCACTAAATCATATAGTTGGAATTTGTGATTTTTCAGTACTTTGATTTCTGACCATAACTGATTTTTAAAAGGTGGGAAAGAGGGTATTTCCTGTGATCTCTGCACAATTTGTCTTGATCTCTTTTGGACTGATCCTTATTTTAAGCACTGAGTTAAAATTAGAACTCTTGATCTGCCTGCTAAATTGATGGAATTTATTAGAATATCTAAAGTGACATGCTCCTAGCTTATGAGGTCAAGTACCAACATAATGAGGTTAGCTTCAGAGCTAGATCTCCTGCTCAGTGTTGCTGATTTCCAAACTGCCCTGGTTAGCCAGTGATACAGAAATCAAAGTCTTTGTATGCAAAGCTTGCAAAGCATGTGATCCTCTTTGGACTGTGCTATATCTGTTCAAGACATTTTGATTTGCAGTGGCTCACCACTTTTCAGAAATCATCATAGCTCTCATACCATAGGCAAATAGTGAAGGGGATGAAGGTGAGCTGTAGCTTGGGGATAATGGTGTCTGCCATCCCAAACTTTCTGCTGTGCTTTCTTCATCCTGATTGATCCTTTTTACTACTGTGCTTCAGATTATGAAGAAGTGTTACATAGCTACAGCAGAAAAGAATAAAACCAGTCTTTAAGTATTACTGTTTAAACAATAGGTAAATGGAAAGTTGAAAAGAAGACAACAGTCCAGTGTAGCTTGTGTAACAAAGAACGATGTACAGTGAAAAATAAGGTACCTTTTCATGGTGGCTATACAATTTTTGTTCCTTGTTTTGAAGAGGCTTGGGAGCTATGGTATTCCTGGCCTGGCTCTTGGTTCCCACCACCATAGCCAAGCCAGCAATCTCTCAAGAGTGCAATGGCAAACAAGGTCTGTCTTGTCATGGCTGCATGAAAGATTTCCCAGAAAGATTTGGGAGAGGCTTCTTTTCAGGAAGGCAAGATAATTCCAGTCACATTATTGATGGGATGTGACTAATCTGCAAAGCAGAGCTGCCACCTCTCCAGGATGGTTTAGTGTGCTCGGGAGCTGGACACATTCCTTTCCTCAGTGAGCTCCTGGCTCTGTACCAAACACCCAGGTGCCCTCCTGAATGCCTCTGCCTTGGACTCCTGATGTCAGCTTTGAGGGCTTTACACACATTCAGAAAAGTTGGCTTGTGGCATTGAAAAGGAATAACTAGTGATTAACACAGTCTGTTGGTGGTTTTCCCTCTCTCGGCATGGGGGCGGAAAGTGATAATTTTCTGTCCAGAGTCTATGGTTATACTTCCGACTCTTGCTGACAGCACAGAGGGAACCTAAGAAGTGAACAGTCACAGAAATGGCTCTTCTCTTACCCTTCATCTCCTTCTGAGTGAACCACTTCAGCAGGGCAGTGGGGAGCTTGTCTTGCTGCTGCTGGCTGCGCTCTTGCCATGCTGGGGATGAAGAGCTGTGTCACCAGATCTGGCCTGGGGATTTTGCTTGTGAGGGAAACTTAAACAGAAAGGGGAGGGGATTTTTTTTATTTACTTATTTTTATTTGCTTATCAAAAGAGTTTTTCCCATCTGGCCTTGACTCGTGGCCAGTAAAATTGTCTTGCAGAGATGATCATGGTTTTAATTTAATGGGCCCATGAGGTTGTGATGTCTCTTCTCTAAACAATAACATTATAATAGTACTGCTATATACTGTAGGATTAGTGATGGCTTTGGGACAAAGAAGAAGACATATAAGGATTTTCATTATGTAATTGGACAAGTGATAAGGGCAAGGTAGATGAGACAGTTTTTAACACCATATTGTGAATTGCATAGTTCTTTTAATAGTACTGGATGACTTCAGCCTTTTCCCAGGATTGTCTTGAACTATAAATATACACAGTGAGAGCTCTTGCTGCAAAGTTGCATTTTTTCAAAAATTAACCTTGACAGGAATGTGAATGATCAGATGATCTGAAAGATTCATTGTCTAAACTTATCAGCTGGCCAAGGGGATGCTTTTTCCAATTATCAAATGAACTTTTTTCCCCTTGGTTCTCTGTTTCTGAAACAGTTAAGTGGCCTTTTCTTGAAAGAGTTCATCTGAAGGGATAGTGAAATGCGTGACATAGAATACACTTAAAGATTTGCTGCTGTCAGTGAAAAATCCTTCTCCATTTCAGGGAATATGATAAAATAGCTTTTGTCTTATAATTAGAAAGTTCCTATTTCAGTCTGCTCATAGTATCTGTACCATAAGTATCAACCATCTTTATTAGCAAGGGTGGGGAAGAAGTTTTCATCACTATCACCTTAGAGAAGTTTTTAAAAATATATTTAAAATTCTACTGCATTATACGTATTTTAGAGCATAATACTATAAGTGGTGTGGTTTTCACAGCTTTAGAGAACCATAAGAGGTAAGTTTTCAGGTTGCACCTCACTCTCTCCTTGCTGTTTATAACCTCCAGTACATAAGGAAAGCTTTTTAAAGCCTCACTAATCATCCTGGGCTGGACAGACGTTGTTTCTAAAGCAATTGTAATGATCATATAACCTGTATGCACTGCAGCAACTGTAATTTACATCTGGAGTAAATGGAAATGATCTTAATAGTATAGTTTATGTTCATTATCTTACTGAAAAGCAATGACAACATTTTCAGTAGGTGGACTATTATAGATACCATGGACTTTGAAACTTGATTCAAGGACATGTTTTCCTTAGACAAGAGTGGGAGGATAGTATTTCTCTTAAAAAAATTGCACAACTGGGAGCAAAGGAAAGAAAACACAATTGCTAGGAGTGGGTTCTGTATTACAGCCTTCTGCTATGTAGGTCCTGTGGCTTTTTATTGGAGGCCAAAGATGAGTCATCTCCTAGCGTCAAACTGTTTGCTCACTGATCACAAAAGTTAGTAGCTGTGGTCATGTCACAACGAGATGAATGGCATTTTCACATACTAGGTATTTATTTTCAGATCATATATGGCAAATTTGGAATTCCTTGCCGGTATGTCCGTGGTTTGAAATGTATAAACACAGGTGTGTTTGAGTTATCAGCACCCTGTGCACACAACTTTGAATGAAATCTCAAACCCTGAAAAACTGAAATGGATTCTCCCATATAGTTAAACGTCCATCTCCTGATCCCCCCCAGGACCAAGTTAGAGTATTAATGCATATATAGAAGAGTTCATGTTGAATAAAATAGGATGTGAAATAAAAGATATAATAGATATCATTCACTAAAAGTTCTGTATGGAAGCTTATTATTCACAGTGCCTTTGCTGTTTGGGGTTTTCTTGTTTGCTTTTTCTTTTGTAACCTAATCTGTGAAATGGCAATTGTGGAAAAAAAGCCCTAGTAATTTTTCGTTTTAAATGAAGAAGTTGGAAAATTCTGAACAGCTAGAATTGAGGTTCTGGTTCTGTCAACTAAAGTCAGTACGATGCTTTATTTGTAACTGTTTATGGCCAACTGTGACACCTTTCCTAATGTTTCTGCTTCCTGCTCCCAGTACAGAAGTTTCTTTCTGAGAAAGCTGTGCTGCTCAGTCGCTGGCTTTGAAGCCGATGTGCTCTCACTCAAGCGTGTCCTCCATGTGCTGGTCTAGTTCTGTGATGGTCCCTTCTAAAGCCTCCCCAGTTTGCCAATTGTCTAGTTCTGTAAAGCTGCCTCCAAACAACACACATGAAGCTCCGCTGACTTCTCCAAACTAGGCGTTATTCTTACTGTGTTATTGTGGAGTTTATGCATTTTCCCAACAGAGAAATGCCTCCCCTTTATAAATGCGGTTGTGCATTGAGAGCAGTAAGTGTTCCATTCTGCTACCTCTGACGTTTCAGGCTCATCAGCTTCCTGCTGCATATGTTCTCCTGTAACTATTAGTGATGTTGATTATTTCCTACTGATTATCTCTGTTATGTTAAGTACAGCTGAAAAGCAAGTTCTCAGTGTTAAAACAGCTGAACCATTTTAGAGATGAGAAATGTTTGTCTTTCACTGGGTGACAGAAAAGATGAAAAAGATTCAGTAAATCACCAATACTAACAGGACTTGTAAGTTCCAAAATGCTTTGTGAAATGAGAATGTCAAGGGAGAGCTTTAAATTTACTGTTTTAACTCTGCAAAGCCCTCAGTTGGTCATCGCCGCCACAGACCCTGGTGTGAATCACTTTTCTATCCATGTAAAAAAGCCTTTTCCCTGCTAAGCACAACAGTCTGATTGAGTACATGTGTACTCACCATACTTGACACAGCAGATCCTGGCAAGCTGGTTCCACGTTAATCAGATTCTCCCTGTGATGCTCTCTGTCTGAAGAAATTCTTTTCCATTAAGAAGGACACTTTTACCATCAGTGGATGCTTCCATGGTGATAAGAGCATGGTCCTGATAAAGCTTTAAGGTAGAGTGGCTGCTTACAGCTGGTGTCTTATGCATGCAGGTGAGACTTTTTGTAACCCTGCTTGAAATTTGACATTTATCAGCAGGAGTTAAATATTCATCTCTGCTCATCCTGACATCTTGTTCACAAACCTTTCAGTTAAAGATCATGTGATTGAAAAATGTACATTGGGAAAAAGTACAGTAACAATAACCTCCTGCCTGGTATCTGTACAGCTCACTAAGAGTCCACCAGTGCCTCAGTCCACCTCTTACCTGTTATCTGTGCTTATTAGGAACATTATTCATCCGTAGACTGTATCCCTTGTTTCTGCTTCTCCATTTCTTGTATTTTTTCTTTTCTTCTTGTGTTTCCTTTCTTTCTCACTCTTACGCTTTTTGTCCTTTGCTTGTCTTTTATTTCACCCCTTTCCTCCTCTTCCGTTCCACTTCCAACTTCCTCTTCCTCTCCTGCCTTTTCCTCTTCCTCGTTTGGTCCTATTGAAGTTGAGCCCAATGCCGGGACACCACGTCGTAGACCTCTCTCCTTCTGCCCTTGCTGTGCCCATGAAGGTAACGTAACCTCACACGCTCCCCGTTCTCCTTGACCACAGCTGGGTTGTTGTAGCAGCACTAGTCAGCTAGTGACCACAAGGCCCCCAGCCCTGTCCCCAGCCCTTTTCTTGCTGTGTCCCCAAACCAACCTTCTCAGTAGCAACCTGGTAACCAGCTTCTCTGAGCCTGTGACAAGTTATTAAAGGTACAGTATCCCTTTCGCTAGTCCCAGCTGTGCTAGGGAAGGCTTAGCAACTGGGAGGGATGTTGGGCAGCAGTGGTGGGAGCAGTAGCATCGCACTCAAAAGTTTCTGTTTTCATTTGGTGACTTCAGTTTCTCTGTTACTCCTGAAAGGTGTTTGGAAGGTGGGGTAAGGGAAGACAATCTCCTTCCATAAATGGCCTTTGAATTAGCATATAAGGATTAAAGGAATACTGTGTCTTTATAAGAACTGGTTTGCAAAAACATCCTTGAATTTTAAAAACCAACAAACCTTAAGCTAGACCAGTTGTCCCTCATCTGTCTTGCTGAGTGCATTCTTTAACTGTCCCAAATGGCATTTGCTGTAGAGTTTCCATTGCCAAGGCATGGGGGAAGGGGTTGTCTGTGTGTGTTCATGGTGTAATTTTGCTAACCACTTTGCTTTCCATGGTGCTCCCTCACATCAGTTGTCAGTGCTCCCTTTCCAGTCGTCCCATTATTCCTCTGCTCATTGGCTGTTTAAAAATACTTACGTATTTCATAGGTCAGTAGCATTGTGTTTTTTGGCTTTTTCTTAGAGGCATTTGTTTTCTATACATCCTGGCATCAGGAAGGATGGGGAGACTTCCCAGTGCTTTCATGGTGCCACAGCACTGGACATCTGCATGTACAGTCTCCCTCTCCTGCAGCCACACGGGCATATTGTGCAGAGATGCTCAGAAAGGAATGCTTGGAACTGAGCAACACACTGGTACAAAATCCACAGAACCAGAGGCTTTTAAGGTGGTACCACCAGGTCTGGTATTCCCCAAGGGTCTGTTATCAGGGTTTTTCAAAGGCAGGTATTCTCAACTTAAGTTCAAGTTTAATAGGAGTTTTAGGCTCTCCTTTGTTTAGCTTAGTGCAGCACTTGTCTGAGATCCTAAGGATGGAGGCAGGGCATAGATCTGAATAAACTAGTCATTAATGTGGTATTTATGAAGTGCTTCCCAGAGTTTGAATAGTAAGCTTGCTGCTTATTTTTAGCATCAAAATTACTATTTCTGAGGTTTTGCTCTTGATGCAGATAGTATATATCTGTAATAACAAACATAGACAGGGATGTTAGTTACTCTGTGATGCCTCGGTAACATGCAGTGCAATCTGACAGGATGCAACAACCCAAAAATACTGTTGAGCTTGATTTGAGGCTTGGTCCTGCCTCTACTTCCATGGAGGCAGGCACATTGCTAGTGTCCTTGATGGTGTCTGATGTAAGTCATAGCATTCATCTGCAGGTAGTTCAGTGTGGAGTCAAGTGTCCCGGACCAGGAGGTTGCCAAGAGGACCTTCCCTGATTAGCTCTTGCATTTGATAAGTATCAATGGAAGGCTTTGAGAACAGCATTCTGCCATTTATTCCATGTAACTCCTGCCAGATATAAGAGTCATCAGTGGGCTACTGAGTGAGGTTAGGAGTTGGTTTTAAAATAAATGAAATAGCAACCAGGGATTCTGTAGTAGGTGGGAAAAGCCCAAGGTATTTTTATTCTGCTTTGATATTAGCAAATGTGTTTGGGGATTCTTTTTCTTTCCAGTAGAAGTAGTTTCTGTGTCCACCGTGCAAAAGGGATCTTCAAGATGGGTAGATAATATGTGGCTAGGAGGAGCAGTCAGAAAATATTGATTTAGGTACTGAAAGAAGAAAGGACAAGGTGTTAGTTTTGGCCAGTAAAAGAAAAGATGGAGGACATGCAATTGAAGAAAATAAAGGTAAAACACATGGAGTGGCAATTGAGTCCATTTCTGATGAGCATACATTTAAGTAGCTGGCATGAGGATCTATATAGCTCTTCTAATGAAAGGAAAAATGAAATACTTAGAGAAATCTGGGCTTTCTGCATTAAGAATAAGGAAGAAACAAGCAAACACAAGAAAATCAGAAAGAAAAAAAAATCAGGCTCCAAAGAGAAGAGAATCCTTTTGGAGGTGACTTCCACTCTTCTGTGTGTTCTAGGCAAACTGAATGGACCCGGCTTGGGAGTGCTCTGGCAGCATCTTGCTTGGCTTTCTTTGCACATTTTGCCCCATTGTTGTTTTTGAAGTTTGGGCTTGTAAGGATTGCAGGGTGTTACCTGAAAACTTACCAGGTTTCTTTTTTGGCAGGCATGGGTAAGAAGGATGATCCCAAATTGATGCAGGAGTGGTTCAAGCTGGTGCAGGAGAAGAATGCCTTGGTTCGCTATGAGTCCGAACTGATGATATTGTGAGTGAATGTACAAAGCTTCAAAAGGGGGATTATGTCTCAAATAGTCTCAGAAGATCTGTCAGTACTGTGTTCCCTATAATGCTAGGAGGTCAGCAGGCTCGTGGGCTGGTTCTTGGCTGAGATATAAATCCAAATACATTTCAGAAGAGCGGTAGAAGGAATAATAGCAATAAGGAATTAAAGTTCCAACTATTTGATCACATGGAGAAGTTCAGATGAGTGTTTAAAGCTCTGAACCTTTCCCAAGCTGTTCTTGGACAAAACATGTCTTGTTCCCACAAGTGTTTTTGAGCTATGCAGCAATAATGTCTGACTCCAGGTTTTCGTAGAGCCCACTTTTTAAGTGTAGCCAAAAGTCTTTAATTCAGTCACCTTTGCTATGTGTCTCTATTTTTTGCCTGTAGTGGGACCCCGGTGCCTCTTATTTGGGCTCAGATTATAAGGTTTCTTTCCTGTTAATGAAATTGGGAGCTTTCTCAGTCCCCATGCTGCAAACTCACTAAAGCTCATGTCTCAGCATGTCAGCTGACCCAGGCAGTGTAGATGCTGATCGTCTTAGTGCCTGTGTCAGAAAAGCTCCACAGTGTTGTCTGCATTGGAATCTGAAAAGGCAATGGCCTGACATGTTCTTAGTTGATTAAGTGACTTTGTCTTTAGAGCAGGAAGTGGCAGGAGATACAAAGAGGTAAAGTATAATTTTGCAGTGATTGCAGATTTGATTTTTCCTTCACACTGTTTTAGGTTTAATTCCACCCATAATCTTCTCAACTTTCTGTATTGTACTTCCTAGCTGAAGGTAAAGAATCTGAGATGCTGAAAGTACATTTAAATCTTTAAAAAATATAGTTATATATATATCTTAGGTGTTTTAAGAGTTGTTCCAAAATAGATCGGTAAAATGCATAGCAGATACCCAGGGGGGAGCAGAAATTGAAAACGAATATGAAGCAATATATAGAGTATTTAATATACCCAGAACTTGGATTCCTGATGTTTCCCTTTCAGCGCTCGGGAGCTAGAACTGGAAGACAGGCAGAGTCGATTACAGCAGGAGCTCCGGGAGAGGATGGCAGTAGAAGGTGAGAACAAAAGGGAAGATTTTATAGATGGTGTGTGCGTATTTCTAGCCTTATGTATGCTGATAGTTTTTGATATCTCTGTAGATCATCTGAAGACAGATGAGGAGCTCTCAGAGGAGAAGAGGATCCTGAATGAGATGCTGGAGGTAGTGGAGCAGAGAGATTCTCTTGTGGCTCTCCTTGAGGAGCAACGGCTTCGAGAAAAAGAAGAAGACAAGGACCTGGAGGCAGTCATGCTTTCCAAAGGTTTTAGCTTGAACTGGTCCTGAGCTAACACATTTACCTCTGCTGGTCTGTGTTGTCCAGTTGGCCTACCCTGAGTTTGCCGGAGTTACATGGATAGGAAGATGTTGAAGGGAAAAAAACCTCCGAAGGGTCCGACAGCATGCAGGGATTTGGCACTCAGAAGCCTTTTGATAAGCATGTTGGTTCCAGAAGCTTAAGTTTTACATGTCAGCAGGGCAAGTTGAAGAGAAAGAGTTGAGACTGTAGAGTCTCCTTGAGTTCCTATACAAGGGACCGTGTTATTGTGTGTGTGGCAGGAGGGAGAGGAATAATCCATGTGTGGGGAAGGAGGTTAAGGGAAGAAGTACCCTTAACTAGACTGGATTTATGGCAGTCCATTCCTTTCCCGTTACTACTACACCAGTTCTAATAAGAGGGAGGGAAGTGGCAACCCTCTCTGGAAAACCACAGCAGCCTGTAGCAGCCTGTATGGTGGAGTCAGCTGTCCGAGAGAGCTCCAGAAGCCCAGGGCAACACCTTCTTTGCTTTAGTCTTCCTCCCCACCAAAGAAACCTGCAGTTGATCTTTATGCATGGATATGAAGAAATAAGAGACATAGAAGATGCTATTCGTATGTGTGTTGGAACTCTCTGCCTCCTGGTTTTTAGAGAGATGTGGGCATCAGAGAACTCTTTCCCTGTCATAGTCTCCTAAATCATCTTGTGGGGAAAAAGGGGAGAAGAAGAGAGCGGGAAGATGCCCTTCTGCTTTGCTACACACTGGAGAGACAGCTACTGCTGGCCTTGGTCTTTGGGGCCACAGCTCAGAGGCTGGTGGGCTTCTTTGTTCTGTTTTTGTTGTGACTGTTTTGACACTGGAAAATACTGTGGGACAGTGGTAAGTATGTGCTGGGGCAAGGGTGTTACCAGGTGGCATTCCCTGGATGTTAGGCCCCCAAAAGGGAGAAGCCCTTAAGTGACTGAACCACCATTAAGACTTTTCAGTGTTTGTTTTTTTTTTTTTTCCTCTGTATTTTGTTTTTGCACATTGGAAGCAAAGCTTAAGACCTGCCTGGACCTTCAGTCACTTTGACCCTTTTATGTCAATTAACTTATTTTTTTAATACTTGAAAGAAGATTCATTTTTGTATCTTTTAGGAAAAAAATGGATGAGTGATGGGTGTGTGTGCCTGCTGCATCCTACAACTTCCACTTCTAAATTACTGGATGTTGTTACCTGTGGCTATTTATTAGTGTTCTTATTAATAATTTGATTGTTACACATATTTGATTGTGAAAAGAGTGTTTTAACTCTATTAGAGAAAGACACTACTGCGGATTGGTCCCTGCTTCACAGCAAGGGCAGCCTTCATGGACCCATGGATGCATCCTGCCCTAGAAGTTTTCCTTTATGACAAAATCCTTGCACACTCATGGAGTTGTAAAGAATCTATTTGTGTTCCTAGCATACCTTTCTTCTGCATCCCAGATTCCCTCTGTTGGACTAATAAACCTATAATTTATTTAAATTTTACATTTTTATAACAAGAAAGCCAAATCTGTGAGGTAGAAATATCCTGTATATCTCTCTCTCACTGAAAGAGGGGGGACCCTCACACACCTGAGATACAGCTAGAAGGACTTCCATGAAAACAAAAATAGCACATTTCCTGCTGCATCTGTTGGAAGAAGCTCCTTTTGGTTCAACTAGAGAAGCTGCAGCTCTTCAGCCAGGAGGGTACTCATTGCAATCATCTGTTAAGCATGAGCAGGACACGCCCTGAGCAATTCAGCACCATTCACTGTTTGAGAGAGTCCCTGAGCACACTATGTCCTTAACTTGTCCTTCAGAGCTGAAATAGCACCGTGTGTTGGGTGTGCGTCCCATCTTTAATATCATAAGAGTTTTTTCCCCCTTGGGATGCTGTGTTAATTTCTTGTTAAAAAAAGTACTAAGCCTGCTCCTCCCCGATGTCCAATTCCCAAGCATATTCATACAGACTCTGTCAGCTTGAACTTACACTGTTGGTGCAAGGTACCCAAGCTGGGCTGAACAACCTTTGATCTTTTGCCCCAGGACAGAAGTCAGCATGGTTTCTTGCTGTTGGCTCTCCACCTTCTTCAAAGAGGTCTTCTGTAAGCCAGGGTCCGAGTTGAATTCACCTCAGGCTGCAGAAGAATGGATAGGACTGTCCGTAGGGACTCCGGGTGCTGCTGGTTGTTGACTGTGGAAACAGGTTTTTTTCCACCTCAAGTGTTCCCCCTTTATTCCTCTGTAGTGTTTTCTGCTAAGGCATTACAAATTAAATCCAGATGCTCCTGAAACCAAGCAGACAGGCAGCTGCAGTGCCACTTAGTAATTGTCATGTAAGCAAGCGGTACCTGCTATACCAGCATCACTGAGTGTTGGCTTACCAACGGGATGTCCAACAAACAGAATTCCCCCCATTTGCCAGCGCAGGGGCCAGCTGCACAACTCAAATTGACCACAGTAGTTTACATAGTCTGCATCTGAGGGGCCAGGGGAAGCTGGAGAGGAGGAGAGAAGAAAGAGGGAAGCTGGATACGTGGTTTATTGTAAACTGTCTTAGGCAGAGAATTGGCCTCAGTCCATTTTATAGTGCACTAAGTATATGGGCCACATCTAACTTTTAACAAAAGATCATTGAATGTGAGCTGTAGAACAGAAAGAAATACCGAAGAAGAAATACAAGATTACTACTTTTCCCTTTCATGCTGGGGGACACTGGCCTGATCTTTGCTATGTCGAAGAGTGGTATCACTTGAGGGTGTAATGCCCTACTGCATGGGAAAACTGCATATTCTAAACCTTAATTCTTTCGGTTATGCTGAAGGCCTCCAGCAGGGAGAATGAAAATTAAGAGCTAGCATAGTACATGCAAATTAATTAAAGGTACACAAAAGGGAATGTCAAAAGGCCTTTTTATATCAAAATTCTTGTAAAAGGCACAACTTGTATTTGCTGTTCAGTTGCACTTTAAGAATCTGACTTGCATATCAGATATGGGGTTTTTTTACTATCTGAGTATTTTTAATTCAAATTTTATATTTTTAAAGCTGAAGAAGGCTCTTGTGACCACAAGATTCCTAATTTGTATCAGAATCCAAGTAGGATGTTCTAGCTCTTTGTGCTGCCCTGGTGGGCAGCAGCACACAACTCAGCCATGTGCATTCAGTGATGTGTGTCCATTTCACATTTAGGGGAGCAAAAAGGCCCTCAGCTTCTGAGAAGTGGGCACGCAAGGGCATCTGTCCCTGTGCAACGCGGTCTGTACCAGGGGCTGGCCGCTTCCTCCCTGCAGTAGGTAGGAGGAGAGCTGAGCTTGGAACTTAAACCTGTGTCTGTTTTGAAATGGCCACACTGAGGATGAGGCAAGTGCTTCAGTCTCCTGTGGGGAAGGGAGCGGGATACCACCTCATGGAAACACCTGGGAGGCAAATGGAGATGGGGGAGTGAGGTCTGCCAAAGCCACCACTCGGCTGTTCTCACAGTACGATTCTTTTTTTTAACTGTTCTGTTCCTATTAACCATGTTTTTCATTAAAAATGACAAACAGCTGTAAGATCCTGAGCTTCAAA